>NW_028270156.1:116258603-116577175 GCF_037043375.1 Chiloscyllium plagiosum
TGGTGATAGGGGACTGTCTCGTCAGGAGCGTTCACTGCCGTTTATGTAGCTGAGAGTGAAACATCAGAATGGGATGGTGCCTTAGAACCAGAGTCAAGTATGTCTCACAGAGGTGCAGAATATTCTGAAGAGGGAAGAATAACCCCTTTGAGATCATTGTACATTGATACCAACTACAAAGGAAGGAAAAAAGGATGACGCCCTGATGAGAAAATATAGAAAATTAGCCTGAAAGACAAAAAGTAGTCCCATGTGAATAATAATATCTGAATTGCTCCCAGTGCCACATACTAGTGAGAATAGGAATATTAGGATAGAGAAGATGAACGTGTGGCGAAGGATCTTGTGCAAGGGAGAAGGTTCCCGATTTTGGATCATTTGAATCTCTGCAGTGGTAGAATTGACCTGCATAAGAAGGACGGATTGTATCTGAATTGGAATGGAAGACTTGCTGATGCTACACGAGAGGCATTAAACCAGTGAGGGAGTGGTTTATTTAGAAAAGAGAGAAGTCTGAGGCTGATATTCTTCAGACATCAAACAGTCAAGGCAGGCAAGGGTAAGTCACAGAATGAGGTACGAATGACTAGTTACACTGCATTTAGTTCAATGCAAGAGGCCTGACAGGGAAGGCAAATGAGCTCATGGTATGGTTTTAAATATGGGACTGCGATATCATGGGCATAACAGAAACGTGGCTCAGGGATGGATAGGACTGGCAGCGTATTGTTCCAGGGTAAAGATGTAAGAGGAAGGATAGAAAGGGGGAATCAGAGACGAAGTTGAGTGGCGTTTTTGATTAGGGATAGCATTATGGTTGTGCTTAGGGAGGATATTCATGACAGTACGTCCAATGAAGTCATTTGGATGGAACTGGGAAATAGGAAAGTGATGATCACTTTAGAACGTCGAACACAGAAAGGTCCAGCACAGAACAGACCCTTAGGTCCACGATGTTGTGCCGAGACTTAATCCTAATGTAAAATATGGTAACTTAACCTACGCATCCCTCAACTCACTGCTATTCATGTGAGCTTAAATGTCCCCAAAGACTTCGCTTCCAACACCTTACGTGGTAGCGCATTGCATGCATTTACAACTCTCTGCGTAAAGAACTTACCTTTGATGTCTCCTTTACACTTTTCTCCTAATATAATCAAACTATGACTTCTCGTATCTGTTAATCATGCCCTGCATTAAAGTCTTTGGCTATTGACTCGATCTATTGTTCTCATTATTTTGTACACCTCGATTAGGTCTCCTCTCTTCGTCCGTCTCTCCAGAGAGAAAAGTCTGAGCTTATTAAACTTTCTTCATAAGGCAAGCCCTCTCCAAAGCCTCTGTATCTTTCCTCCAGTAGAACGACAAGAACTGGACAAAATATTCCAAGTGTGGTCTCACTAGGGACTTGTAGACCTGCAGCAAAACCTCGCGGCTCTTAAACTCGATACCCATGTTAATGAAAGTCAAACACCATATGCTTTCTTAACAATCCCATTCACTTGGGTGGTAACTTTGAGGGATCCCTCTGCACGTCCAGATCCCTCTGTTCCTACACACTACCAAGAATTCTGTCTTTAATCCTATATTCAGCATTCGAGCTAGACCTTCCAAAATGTATCACTTCGCATTTTTCCAGGTTGAACTCCATCTGCCATTTCTCAGCCCAGCTCTGCATCCTGTCTATGTCGCGCTGCAGCCTGCAGTATCTCTTGATACTATTGGCGACACCTCCAACCTTTATGTTATCTGCAAATTTACTAATCGACTCCTCAACTTCTTCATTCAAGTCATTTATAAAAACTACAAAGATCTGAAGCACAAGAACAGAGCCCTGCGGGACCCCACTCAACAATTACCTCCAGGCCGAATACTGTCCATCTACAACCATGTTCTACCTTCTGTCCGCCATCCAATTCTGAATCCAAATACCGAAATCTTTCTGTATCCCATACTTGCTGACTTTTTTGAATGAGCCTACCATGGGAAACCCTGTCAAATGCCTTGCTGAAATGCATATACAGTGCATCCACTGCTCGACCTGCATCGACCTGTCTTGTCACTTCCTCTAAGAGCATAATAATATTTGTGAGGCATGACTTGCCCCTCACAAAGCCATGCCGGCTGCCTTTAATCTCACTATGCTTTGCCAAATAGTCATAAATCCTATCACTCAGAATTATTTGCACATCTTTGCTGACCACAGATGTGAGACTGACCGGTCTGTAATTGCCAAGGATTTCTCTATTACTCTTCTTGCAAAGTGGAACAGCATTTGCCTCCTTCCCATCGTCCGGTACGACTCCCATGGAGAGTGGGGAGGCACAAATCCTGGCCAGCAGCTTAGCAACTGCCTTTCTCGCTTCCCGGAGCTGACTTGGCTAAATGTGGTCTGGCCCTGGGTGTTATCAATCTTAATGTTTTCAAAGTATTTCTAGCACATCATCTTCATCAACCCTGATCTGGTCAAGATTGTAACCCAGCTCCCCTTAGTTTTCATTTGCAACAAGTTATTGTTCATTGGTGAAAACCTAAGCAACAAAAAAACTCTTTTCGGGCTTTCCCTGTCTGCTCAGACTCCACGCATAAGTTTCCATCACTGTCCCTGATCGGCCCTACCTTCTCCCTAATCATTGTTATTCCTCACGTAGGAGTGAAACGTCTTTGGATCCTACCTAATACTTCTTGTCAAGCCTCCTTCGTGCCCCCTGCTGGTTCTCCTCAGTCCATTCTTTAGCTCCTTTCAAGCAAGCCTGTAATCTCTAAACTTGTGCTAGATCCTTGCATCCTCCACCTTACGTAAGCTGCCATCTTCCTTTTGACGATAAGTTCTTCTGCTCTCGTCAACCAAGGTTCCTTAATCTCACCATTCCTTACCTTCCTCAGAGGAACATATTTGTGCATCACTCGCAAAAACGACTCCTTAACTAGTCCCCACATGTCTGCTGAGCCCTTCCTGTGGAAACATTGCTCCCAGTCTGTACTTCCCAACTCCTGCCTGATAGGGTCACAAATTCCTTTTCCCCAATTAAATACCTATCCTCGGTAACTGCACCTTTCACTCTCCCAGACTATGCTAAATGTAAGGAGAAAGTGAGGTCTGCAGATGCTGGAGATCAGAGCAGAAAAGGTGTTGCTGGAAAAGCGCAGCAGGTCAGGCAGCATCCAGGGAACAGGAGAATCGACGTTTCGGGCATAAGCCCTTCTTCAGGAATGAGGAAAGTTTGTCCAGCAGGCTAAGATAAAAGGTAGGGAGGAGGGACTTGGGGGAGGGGCGTCGGAAATGTGATAGGTGGAAAGAGGTCAAGGTGAGGGTGATAGGTCAGACTGGAGTGGGGGCGGAGAGGTCGGGAAGAAGATTGCAGGTTAGGAAGGCGGTGCTGAATTCGATGGATTTGACTGAGACAAGGTGGGGGGAGGGGAAATGAGGAAAGTGGTGAAATCCAGGTTCATCCCTTGTGGTTGGAGGGTTCCTAGGCGGAAGATGAGGCGCTCTTCCTCCAACCGTCGTTTTGTTGTGGTCTGGCGATGGAGGAGTCCAAAGACCTGCATATCCTTGATGGAGTGGGAGGGGGAATTGAAATGTTGAGCCACAGGGTGGTTGGGTTGGTTGGTCCGGGTGTCCCAGAGGTGTTCTCTGAAACGCTCCGCAAGTAGCCGGCCTGTCTCCCCAATATAGAGGAGGCCACATCGGGTGCAGAGGATGCAATAGATGATGTGTGTGGAGGTGCAGGTGAATCTGTGGCGGATATGGAAGTTTCCGTTGGGGCCTTGGAGGGAGGTGAGGGGGGAGGTGTGGGTGCAAGTCTTGCACCTCCTGCGGTTGCAGGGGAAGGTGCCGGGAGTGGAGGTTGGGTTGGTGGAGGGTGTGGATCTGACGAGGGAGTCACGGAGGGAGTGGTCTTTACGGAATGCTGATAGGGGAGAGGAGGGAAATATATCGCCATGAAGGCAATCGCTGGCAGATTCGCGACCTCCGCAGCTATGGGGAATAACTCTGTCTCTGTGGTCGCCGCAGCCACTTCTGCCCCCAGTGACGTCACTAACCTACACGCCCACATAGCTGCATGTGTCTCCGCCCCCACGCCTAACCCCGCCCCCCGGTGAGTTCCGTCACCACGCCTAACCCCGCCCCTTCGCTGATCTCCGACTGCATGCCTAAACCAGCACCCACGCCTATTTCCGTCACCACGCCCAACTCCGCCCCCACGCCGATCCCAGTCCCCGCCCCTAGACCTAACCCCGCCCCCACACCCAGCTCCAGCCCCACACCAGGTCCTAGCTCCCAGCCCTGCCGTGTTTTCACTATCCATCCAGACCTACCCCTCTCTGAGGATGAAAGATCAGTCCTCAGCAGAGGCCTCACCTTCATTCCCCTACACTCTCGGATTAATGAGTTCAACACGCGGCGTGACATCGAACAATTCTACTGCCGCCTTCGCCTCCGTGCCTACTTCTTTAACCAAGACTCTCGCCCACCCTCTGACGACCCCTTCTCCTGCCTCCAACACACCCCATCCACCTGGACACCCCGTGCTGGCCTCCTGCCTGCCCTCGACCTCTTCATAGCCAACTGCCGCCGCGACATTAACCGCCACCTGAACTCCCCCACCCCTCTCACCCACTCCAACCTCTCACCCTTGGAACGCGCAGCCTTCCACTCCCTCCGTTGCAGCCCCAACCTCACTATCAAACCAGCAGACAAGGGAGGCGCTGTAGTAGTTTGGCGCACCGACCTCTACACCGCTGAGGCCAAACGCCAGCTCGCAGATACCTCCTCCTACTGCCCCCTTGACCATGACCCCACCCCCCACCACCAAACCATCATCTCCCAGACCGTCCATAACCTTATCACCTCGGGGGATCTCCCATCCACCGCCTCCAATCTCATAGTCCCACAACCCTGCACCGCCTGCTTCTACCTCCTGCCCAAAATCCACAAACCTGACTGCCCCGGCCGACCCATTGTCTCCGCCTGATCCTGCCCAACCGAACTCATCTCCGCATGCCTTGACACCGTCCTGTCCCCCTTAGTCCAAGAACTCCCCACCTACGTTCGGGACACCACCCATGCCCTCCACCTGCTCCATGATTTTCGCTTCCCCAACGCCTTATTTTCACCATGGACATCCAGTCCCTGTACACCTCCATCCCCCATCACGAAGGACTCAAAGCCCTCCGCTTCTTTCTTTCCCGCCGTACTGACCAGTACCTTTCCACTGACACCCTCCTTCGACTGACTGTACTGGTCCTCACCCTGACCAACTTCTCTTTCCAATCCTCCCACTTCCTCCAAACGAAAGGAGTAGTCATGGGCATCCAACTATGCCTGCCTCTTCGTAGGATATGTGGAACAATCCATCTTCCGCAACTATACTGGCCCCACCCCCCACCTTTTCCTCCGCTACATCGATGACTGTATCGGCGCCGCCTCGTGCTCCCACGAGGAGGTTGAACAGTTCATCCACTTCACCTTCCACCCCGACCTCAAATTCACCTGGACAGTCTCAGATTCCTCCCTCCCCTTCCTCGACCTTTCTATTTCTATCTCAGGCGACCGAATCAACACGGACATCTACTACAAACCGACCGACTCCCATAGTTACCTGGACTACACCTCCTCCCATCCTGCACCCGTAAAAACACCATCCCATTCTCCCAATTCCTTCGACTCCGCCGCATCTGCTCCCAGGAGGACCAGTTCCAAAAACGCACAACCCAGATGGCCTCCTTCTTCAAGGACCGCAATTTCCCCCCCAACGTGGTCGACGATGCACTCCACCGCATCTCTTCCACATCCCGCTCCTCCGCCCTTGAGCCCCTCCCCTCCAACCGCCACCAGGACAGAACCCCACTTGTCCTCACCTACCACCCCACCAATCTCCATGTACAGCGCATCATCCGACGTCATTTCCGCCACCTCCGAACGGACCCCACCACAAGGATATATTTCCCTCCCCTCCCCTATCAGCATTCCGTAAAGACCACTCCCTCAGTGACTCCATCGTCAGATCCACACCCCCCACCAACCCAACCTCCACTCCCGGCACCTTCCCCTGAATCTTCCGATAGATTCAATATATCCTGTCACTGTCCTGTCTGCAACTGACCAGCTCTCAGACATGTGGCGCCGATTCCCACGCCCCTGCCAAACTAATTTAAATCCTCGCGAATCGCACGAGCAAATCTCCCACCCAAGACATCTGTATCCATCCAGTTCAGATGCAACCCTTCCTTCATGTACAGGTCCCACCTTCCCCAGATTTTATCCCAATGGTCTACGTATGTGTAGTCCTCCCTCCTGCACCAACCGTTCAGCCACGTTTTAAGCTGCATTCGCTGATTGTTCCTCATCTCACTATCTCGTGGCACCGGTAGCAAACCTGAGATCTCTACTCTACTCGTCCTGTTGTTCAGCTCCCAACCTCACTATCTGTAGTCACTTTTAAGATCCTCAGTCCCTTTCCTGGCTATATCGTTGGTGCCAAAATGCACCACGATTTCTGGCTGCTCACCCTCTCCCTTCAGAATCTTGTAAACTCGATTAGTGACATTCCTGACCTTGGCACCACGAAGGCAACATACCTTCCGGGAGTCCCGTTCCTGACCACAAATTCTACTGTCAATCCGTTTAAGTATTGAGTCCCATAGCAGTAGCGTTTTCCTATTACCTACACCTCCCCCTTCTGTACACAGTGCCATGTTCAGTGCCAGAGATCTGACAACTATGGTTTTTTCCTGGTAGGCTGTCCCCACCAGCAGTATCCAAAATGATATACTTTAATGGCTGACACGTGGTTCCTGCCTACCAGCGTGATGTACTGAGTAGTCTCCTTATCTTCCCGTGTATTAGCAGACGAACAGGAGGGTAGAAGAAAACCAGTAGCTTGGCGGCATCAGGAGGTGGAGAAGTCAACATTTTAGGTCTAACCGTTCTTCCCGACTGAGGGTGAGAGTTGGGGGATCTGCAGATAAAGAGAGAAGGAAATGTTTGTGATGGGAAGAACAGCAGGTTGCTGAAGTAGGGATAGGTGGACACAAGTGATTGATGCAATATGGTTGGTCGATGAGAGAGAATCCGGTTGGTAAATGAAAAGAAGAGTCGTTAGGCGGAATGGAAGGGAGGAGGTGGACTTGTAATGGTGTAGTTGCATGGCTGGGAATGCCATTTTAAATTGCAGAACTCATTGTTGTGTACTTCGACCTATAGGCTGCCCAGGCGGACAATGAAGTGTTGTTCCTCCAATTTGCGATCTGACTCACCGTGGCAACACAGGAACCCAAGGATGGTAATGTGAGAAAGGGATTGGAAAGGGGGATTGAAATGGGTCCTGAGAAGATCGTATCAGGAGCGCAGGATGCAGTAAAGTAGGATAGAAGAGAGACAGGTGAAACTCTATCTCACCTGGATAGACACGGAGAGCTCTGTAAGGAGGTGAGGGGAGTGGAGTGCTGATAGGTGATGCATCTATTCCAGTTGCAGGGGATGTTTCGGGTAGGGGAAACTGGAGGAATGGGTGAGGAGTGTGGCATAGAGATTAACGAAGCGATTTGTAAATATGAAGACCATCCTATAATCATCAAATGGTTAACTTGACTTTGCTGACTAAGTTGCAACTTCTCAAGTTCGAGTTCTCTTTCTCGTTATTTCTCCCTTTCTTCCCTCTGTCTGTCCAACTAAGAGCCAATTCTCTCCCCGTCTTTTTCCTCTCTCTGTCTCTTTCTTCTCTATCTCTCTCCCTCTCTTTCTCTTTGTTTATCTTCTAACTCAATTTTCCTCAATTGTAATTTATGTTTTTTTCTTGCTCTACTGCACGTGTCTCTTTCTCTGACACACATAATTGTTTGTCTAACTTACTTACAATTTCAACTTTACTTGGTCTTTAGTTGAACACAAATCTAACTTCTTAGTTAAATCTAAAAATATGTTATTTTTCTTTATTTCTAAACTTTCTGGAATAATTTCAGAACCATCTTCAAATTCTTGAACTGCTTTCACAATTTTAAGAGCCATTTCTCTCACTTTTAATTGAAGCAACCACAAGTCAAAAAAATTAAACAATTGATCTCACTTAAATTTTATTGAAAGATCCAAGGCACTAACTTGCAAGTGTTCAAATCTGCTGGTATTATTGTCGTTCCTTCAAATCTGTCTCAACCAGTTGAAATCTCAGATGAAAGACCACAAGCTGATAAATCCCATCACCGAGACCCAAGTTAAGACATGGGGTTCGCCCCAAGCACACCCGCCCCTATCCCCCTGATTTAAACCAGAAACACAGAAATGATTTAATCAGCGTCGTAATCTGTGAAAGCTCGAGAAGCCAAGACCATTCAAAATGTCACTGTTTCAAGTAAAATCTCGCAATACTTTTCAGGTCTAACAGAGAACAAATAATTACTCCATCTAATGTTCTTTTAGGGAAATTATGAACCCTATTGTCCCTGCACGTGTCCCCTCTCACCCTGCATATTTATTTAATTAATTCCAGGTGTCCATTGGGGGACCTACAGTACAAACCTGATAACGTCACCATCCCCTACTTATTTCTTAGCTCCACCCACAAAGCCTCACTGGATGAACCTTGGCTTATTTTATCCCTGATCACTGCTGTGATGATCACCTTAACCAAACATGCAACACATCCTCCGCTCCTTCCTAGACGTCTGGCCCTCCTTAAGCACCTGTACGCTGGTTCATTAAGTTGTCAGTCCTATCTCTCCCTTAGCCATTTTCCTGTAATGGCCATGATATCCCTCTCTAATGTATCTGTCCACGCTCTGAGTTTACCGGCCTTACCTGTCAGCCTTTGAAACAGAACCAATTTAATCCAACAGGCATTCCTTGCTCACTGTTGTGTTCCAGCCTGACCTGTATGTCCAAATTACTATTTTTTGATTCCTATGTCTCCTTCTTGCCTCGGACTTGCTTCCCAGCTGTTCGGGATCCCACTTCTCCTACCAATTATAGTTTTAACCCTGCTTTGGCAGCACTGCCAAACCTCGGTGCAATGATATGGCCCCTCCCTCCAATCCAGGTACAAACCGTCCGTCTTGAATAGGTCAGCTCTGCCGCAGAAGAGATCCCAGTTATCTAAAAATCTGAATCCCTGCACACTGCACTGATTCTTCAGCTACGCATTGATCTGCCATATCCTCCTGTTCATGTCCTCACTAGCACGTGACACTGGAAATAATCTTGTACTATCATTGTCATGGTCCTGTATTTTTAACGATTTCCCTCGCTCTCTGCAGTAACTCCACAGGACCTCATCGATATTTCTATCTATGTCATTTATACCACATGTACAATGGGGTCTGGCTGCTAACGCCCAACACCCACACCCACACCCTCCGAGGACGTTGTGCAGCCACTTGTAGATAACGTGTACCCTGGCACCTGGGAGGCAACACACCATGGTGGATTCCCATTTGCGGCCACAACATTTCCTGTCTGCCCCCCTAACTATAGAGTCGCCTATCTCTGAGCAAACCCCCTTACTTTTACACTTTCCTGCCGTGCCCCAGAGCCAGTTGTAGTGCAAACCGACGTTGCTACCGCTGCTTTCTCCTGATTAGTCATCCTCCTAACATTATCTGAAACAAATTTACTTGTTTATGAGGGGAATGGTCACAAGGGATTCCTTCACTCTGCCTTCTCCCTTTGCCTTTCAGGGTGGTCACCCACCTACTCTCTGCCTGGAACACGACAAGTAGCAAGGAACACCTGGTGGATTAAATTGCATCTATTTCAATGCAAGAGGGCTGACAGGAAAGGCTGATTAATGCAGGGCATTAATTGGTATGTGGGACTGGGGTACCACAGTCATTACAAAAGGAGGGACGTGGCTGTGATCACCTCACTAAATCTCTTATCTATGAAGTGATCAGCATCTCGAATGATTCTGAATGCATCCAGCTCCACCTCCCGAAAACGTTCTCCCAGGAGCTGCAGATGGGTGAACCTCAAATGCATGTAGTCATCAGGGATAGTGGCAGTCTCCCTGAGTTCCTACATTCAACAGGAAGAACACGCAACTGCTCTAATTGCCTTCTGAACTCCTGTAAGACGGAAGTTTAAAGGACTTTACGTGAGCTAACCTGTAATTTTGGCTGAGTTGGCACTGTCTGAAATCTCTTGAACCAAACCCTTACTTCTGACAATGTTACAAAAAATTTAGCAAAAGCATATCACTCCAATCCTCCACAACGCCACTCCTCCGATCGTCCATTTAGATTTGGTTTGGGAAGGAGGGAGACACTGGAGTGATGTAGTGTTTGGACATTCAGCACTCTTCAACAACAGGCCCAGGATGTTCTTCTGCACACTGCATGTCACTGGTTGGCCTTGGGGGGTGTTTGCCGGATGTCTTCCATACCAATCTGCATCATCACAGTCCTCTGCTTGTCTTTTCTGGCTATTAGTATTGCATTTATGAATTCCTTGAATCCGTTGATTGCATTCCAAACTATGCCTCACTCCAGATGGAGAGAGGTTGATGTTCCAGTGAACACAGGGCTATTAGAAAGAGAATATCAAAGACATAAGAGCAATAGCATTCCCACCCCTCACTGAGTCTAACTTTCCTTTCAACAACGTTGTATTTATTCTGATAATCCCTTTTCCACTTCCCTGCAATTTTACCCGGAATCGTTGTTGAAAAAAACATGTCTCTCTCAGCCTTGATGATATTTAATGATTCCATAAGTCCATAAGAAATAGGAGTAGAAGTAAAGGTATTCGGCCAATCGAGTCCACTCTGTTATTTAATCATTGCTGATGGGCATTTCAAAGCCATCTACTCGCACTGTCCCCGTATCCCTTGTGAGATTAAACATTATATTAAACTCTACCTTGAAGACATTTACTGTCCCGGCCTCCGCTGTGCTCTGTGGCCATGAATTCTCCAGGCACACCACTCTCTGGCTGAAGAAATGGCTCCTAATTTCCGTCCCCCTCTAATTCTAAGGCTGTGCCCACGAGTCCTGGTAACCTCACCTGACGGAATCAATTTCCAGTGTCCACCCTTTCTAAGACATGCATTATCATATAAGCTTCCATTAGATTTCCCCTCCAACGAATGCAACTCCCGGACCTTCAGCCGTTCATCATGTGTCAGGCCTAACATTCCAGGGACCATCCGTGTGAATCTCCGCTAGACACCCTCCAGTGCCAGTATGTCCTTCCTGAGGGGGTCCAAAACTGGTCACAACATTTTAAATGCTGCCTAACCAGAGCTTTATAAAGTATCAGTCGCAATTCACTGCTTTTACATTCCAACCCTCTCGAAATAAATGACACATTACATTTGCTTTCTTAACCACGGACTCAACCTGCAAGTCATCCTTTCGAGAATCCCATACAAGCACTGTTAAATACCTTTGTAGTTTGGATTTGGAGATGCCGGTGTTGGACTGGGGTGCACAAAGTTAAAAATCACACAGCACCAGGTTATAGTCCAACAGATTTAATGGGAAGCGCACTAGCTTTCGGAGCGAAGCTCCTCCCTGTGTTAGGGCTCAATCCTAACACAGAATTGATAGCAAAAAATTACAGTGTGAAGTAACTGAAAGCACGCATTGAAAAATTGATTGTCTGTTAAGCATTTTATCTGTTAGAATGCAGTGATAGTTTCACTTCTTTCATGTGTAAATCACAAAACCTTTTATAATAAAAGTTGCATTCTCAGGTTAGCTGTTAACAATGGTGATAGCTAGACAATATATTGAAGGTGTTGGCCCCCTGTGTTGTCTGTCTATGCCATGATGTTGAGATTGATCCTAATCTAAAAGGTGAGATAACGGAGGTTTACATAAATTCATGCAGTTTTTGAGCGCAGAGTTCTACATGAATGTATGCAGTTTTTGAGCAAAGTACAATGCAACCCTGCAAGTACAAATTCACCCCACAAAATATATGTGTGCATGTGGGTCTTTGTGTGTGTCTGTCTCGGTTGGGGGTTGTGAGTGTGAGAAAGTGTATGTGTGTGTGTAGTGATGCAGAGTGTCTTAAGTCTGTGAGGGGGCGCATGTGTGAGTGTGGGAGTGTGTGTGTCTGTAAGGGTGTCTGTGTGCGCGTCTGTGTGTATGCATGTCCGTGTGTATGTGTGTATAGGATTGCCTGTGTGTGTGTGACAGTGTGTGTGTAGGAGTATCCGTGTATGTGTATAGTGCAATGGTGGTCACCTGTAATGTGACATCAACCCAATGTCCCAGTTGAAGCCCTCCCTATGGGTAGCTCACGTCGAACACCATGGGCCCTCACCTGACACAGCAGCCTCCAATCAGGCACCTTACCAAAGGCGTTTTGGAAGTGTAGTTAGGTAACATCCACAGGGTTTCTATGGTCAAAGTTACTTGTTATTTCTTCAAAGGTTTCTAGCAGATTTGTCAGGCTTGACTTCCCCTTACTAAATCCATGCTGACTTGTTCTAATTCGCCCCTGTACTTCCAATAATTTTGAAATCTCATCCTTAACGATAGATTCTAGATTTTTTTATCGCCAACCGAAACTAGTCTAATCGGCCTATAATTTTCCATCTTTAGTCTTGATCCTTTCTTGAACAAGAGGGTAACAACAGCGATTTTCCAACCAACTGGGACTTTCCCTGAATCCAGTGATTTTTGAAAGATTAAAAACAACGCCTCCGCTATTTCTTCAGCCACATCTCTCAGAACTCTAGGACGTAGCCCATCCAGGCCAGCAGATTTTTCAGTTTTAGACCTTTCAGCTTATAAGTACTTTCTCCTTTGCAATGGCCACCATACTGAACACTGCCCCTTGACTCTCCTTGATTGTTGGGATATTACTCATGTCTTCCACTGCGAAGACTGACATAAAGTATTGATAAAGTTCTTCAGGTATTCCCTTTTCTCCCATCACTAGCCTTCCTGCATCAATTTGGAGAGGCCAATCTCAACTTTTCACTCTTGTTTGTTTCTTATGTAGTGAAAGAATATTTAAATTTAATTTCTAATATTACTGGCTAGCCTACCTTCATATTTGATCCTCTACGTCCTTATTTCTGCCTTTGTTATCCTCTATTTGCTTTTGTAGCCTTCATAATCTTCTGATTTCCCAGTGCTCTCGTCCACTTTATAGGCTCGCTCTTTTTCTGTGGTACTTTTCCTGAGTACCTTCGTCAGCCATGATTGTCTCATCCCAACCCAGGTAGTCTTTCTTTTCTTTGGGATTCAAACTGAACAGCCTTCAGAATTTTCTCAATTGTTTCCTGACCACTAACGACAGAATTGATAGTCTTTATTCCGATGGCGTATTTCTCACATTCTGAAAATTGAACCTACATTAGATGTATCCTGTCCTATCAAACCCCCTCAGTGACCAGAGGCAAAACGAAAAGGAAAAAAAAAATTAAGAAACTGTAATCACCTCACTCATCTCCTACATCATCCGAAGATATAGCTCATCCAGATCTGTGGATTTGCCCACTCGTTATCCCGCATTAATTTACAATTCTTCCTCAGCTTTTGCATCAGTCTGTTCGAGGATCGCACTGTCATTCTCCTTTAATTCAGTCACGGCTTCTCCAAAGTGAAGACAGATATGAATTGCGTGTTTAACATATTTTCTAGCTCCGTGCACATGCTGCCTCCTTGGTCCTTAATACAACCAAATCTTTCACGTGTTATCCTCTTTGCTTTCACAAGCCGATGCAATATGTTGGATTGTTGCTAATTTTACCCGTTAATGTTGTATCACATCATCTTTTTGCTTTTCTACTCACTTCTTAAGTTCAGTCCCACACTTTCTGCACTCTTCTTGTACCTCCACTGATCTGCTCACATTATACGTGCTTTCAGCTTTCATTTATATCTTTTATTCCATTTTGAAAATTTGTCGACATTCTAGGGTCTCTGTGCTGTTTTTCCAAACTTTCAGCTTCAATGTAACATGTTGGGCCGGCACTGACATCATTTCCATTTAAATCATGTGATCCCATCTCACGCTGTTCTTCTGCAATGTTAAACAGATATAACTGCACTTTCGCTAGCCCCTGTCATTTTTAAAAAAATAAAATCTGCCTCCGCAATCCAAAAACATCCACTTTCTCAGCCCTTTTGCTTTGACTTTTCCTGGACAAATTGAAAATATATGAGACATGGTTCCTGGTCCTAAAATGGTTTCCAAATCCTGCCGAGAATAACTGACTGTCTTCACTCCCCACAATGAGGTCCCAGTATTCCACTATCCCTTGTTGAGGCTTCTACATTTTAATATAAGAAACTCTCTGCAATAAATTTCAAACCATCTGGCTACTTTGAAAAAAATATACCACGGCCCCAATAAATTTTGGGATTTTAACTATCTTAGTGTAAACATCATATTACTGTTTTACACACCTCAATCATTTGTGTTTGTATATGCTCCTGTATTTTCATTCATCTGGTGAGTAATAATATATCCCCAGCAGTTGTCTGTCATCGTTTTAATCCTAAACTCCAACCACAAAGCCTCGCTTGAAGATTCATCCAAGATATCATCCCGCCTTCAATCAGCAACTCACTCCATGATTAATAAAAAAAAAACACCTCCAGTTATACCCCCTCTTCTGTGCTGGCAATGGTTCCTGTACAATAGAATACTGAGTAACCAGTCCTGCTCTCCCTCAGCCACATTTCTGTGATGGCAAAAATGTCACAGCTCCACATCTCAAAGAACAAAGAACAAAGAAGAACAAAGAAAACTTACAGCACAGGGATAGGCCCTTCGGTTCTTCAAGCCTGAGCCGATCCAAATGTATTGTCCAAACCTGTCGGTCAATTCCTAAGCATCTGTATACCTCTGCTCCCCACCTCCTCATGCATTTGTCCAGACGCATCTGAAATGAATCTATCGTGCCTGACTCTGCCATCTCTGCTGGCAACGCGTTCCAAACGCCCACCACACTCCGTGTGAATAACTTACTTGAAAGCGTGACCTCTAGTTATTGAATCCTTCACCCTAGGAAAAAGCTTGTCTCTATCCATTCTGTCTTTGTTCTTCATGATTTTGTAAACCTCAATCAGGTCCCCCCTCAATCCTTTTTTTTTCTAATGAAAATAACCTAACCTACTCAACCTTTCTTCATAGCTATACCAGGAAACATCCTCGTAAACCTTCTCTGCTCCCTCTCCAAGTCGTCCACATTATTTTGGTAATATGGTGACCAGAACTGTACACAGTATTTAAATGCGGCCGAACCAATGTATTGTACAATATTAACATAACGTGCCAGCTCTTATACTCGATACCGCGTCCGAAGAAGGCAAGCATACCATATTACTTCTTGATCACTCCATCTGTTTGTACAGCCACCTCCAGGGTAACAATGGACCAGAACTCCCAGATCTCTCTGTTCATCGACTTTTCCCAAAGCTCTTCCATTTACAGTATAGTTCGCTCTAGAACTAGACCTCCCAAAATGCAGCACCTCACAATTGCCCGGATTTGAACTCCATCAGCCACTTCTCCGCTCAAATCTCCAGTTTATCTATATTTTCCTGAATTTTTTTAAAGTTCCCTGTGGTTTCTGCTACTCCACCAACCTTCGTGTCGTCTGCAAAATTACCAATCTGACCAATAACGTCCTCTTCCAGATCATTTATTTATATTACAAACAACAATGGCCCCAGCACTGATCCACGCGGAACACCACTGGTCATGTTTCTCCATTTCGAGAAACTCCATTCAAGTACTAGTCTCTGTCTCCAGTTGCTCAACCAGGTCTTTATTCACCTCGGTTGAAGACAGTACGCACTATGTGACTTCACTTTCTTCATTAATTTACCATGGGGAAACTTATCAAACTCCTTATCAAAGTCCAAGTATATGACATAGACATCATATCCTTCACCTATGAACTTGGTCCCTTCCTCAAAGAATTCTAATAAGTTGGTAAGGCACGCACGCCCCCGCACATGACCATGTTGCCTTCACTGTTAAGACCATTATCTACCAAATAGAAATGGATCTTACCCCTCCGTACCTTCTCCACCAACTTTCCCATCACTGATATCAGGCACACAGGTCTGTAGTGACCTGGAATATCCTGAGAACCCTCCCTGAACAGGGGAACAGCATTAATAATGTTCCAGTCCCCTGGAACTTCACCTGTGTTTAAAGAGGCGACAAAGATCTCTGTCACAGCCCCGCTATTTCCTCTCTCACCTCCATCAGCAAGCTGGGATTGATCCCATCCAGTCCTGGGGATTTGTCCACGTTATTATCATTTAGCGATACCCAACACATCCTTTCTCCTTATGTCCCTCATGATATCAGTACTTTACAGGATTTGTAATGTTGCCTTCTTCAATAAGCCTCCCAGGCAATGCATTCTGGCTCCATACCATCCTTTGATGAAAGCAGATTCCACAAATACTTTCACAATGTCTTGTTTTTCACTTTGATCCTGTGTCCCCTAGTTTTCAACTCATTTACTAAATGGAGCTGCTACTGTCTGTTCACTCTATCTATACCTCTCACGATCTCTGTCAGGTTCATTCTTCAACCATGGTTGAGTACTCTCTTTCTTGTTTTTTCTTCCAAAGTGCACCATTCACATATTCCAGCGTTAACTTATTTTTGGGTCATTGATCTGGCCATCTGAACAATCTGTTTGTACCATCCTGTAACCTAACGCTGCCCTCCTCATTGTGAATGACCCGGCTAAGTATTGTGTCATCCATGGATTTGTTTATAATCCTACAACACCCCCTCTTTCGCGCACATTCTATCTATCAACATTTATGAATGTCAGAAACAAAACTTGATTTTCTTCCTGTTCTACACAAGCTGTTACAGAGGAAGAAGTCAGAATTCCATTCTCCTTTATTTTTCTCCCTTCCTGAATTTGTAGCGTGTTGCCGTTGAGGTCTTTTGTAAGATAGCCACAAATAGTATTTTGGACATGGAGCAGAATTCTGCTTTTATACTCTGCTCCGCGTTGGCACAGTAGTAAGTACTGCTGCTTCACAGCACCAGAGACCCGGGTTCAATTCACCATCTCAGGCTACTATATGTGTGGAGTTTGCACATTCTCTCTGTGTCTGCTTGGGTTTCCTCCGGGTGCTCCGGTTTCCCCCCACAGTCCAAAAATGTACAGGTTAGGTGAATTGGCCATGCTAAATTGCCCGTAGTGTTAGGTGAAGGGTTAAAATGTTGGGGAATGGGTCTGGGTGGGTTGCTCTTCGGATGGTCGTTATGCACTTGTTGAGATGAACGGCCTTTTTCCACACTGGAAGTAATCTAATCTAATGTATTGTGCATAAGACTAGTACATCATTACTTTTAGACAAGCATTTGGCACTGTGCATTGTAACATTTCCGTTTTATGCGCACCTGCAGCTTATTCTTTATGTCATTCACTGCAATAGTCAGATCTGAAGATCTTTTTTCATCTGCAGGATGGACACAGACGCTTTCGTTCAATTTGTTTGAAATATCTAGAGCGATGAGAATAAAGGTTGCATTAAGTTCTACAGTTAAACACTGTAGAATATCAATTTTCTCGTTCTCATCCCTAGGTTGAGTTGGAAGCAAATTAATAGTAGAAACAATCACGGTTCTGAATATTGTTTTAAAAAGTGATGTCATGTTGAAATAATGCATTTAGAAGAAAAGAAAATGTTGTATGCACTTGTCAGACATACAGAAATGCAGAGTGAATGCATAATATGAACAAGAATCTAGTGTTAATTTTAAAAGTAGGAAAAATCTTTTCTTAGGTTTCAAAGGAAACAAGACCCCAGATTTCATGAACAGTGCTATTTGATTGTCCATCAATCTCACTTTTCCAAATCCAGGCTTTCCTTTGCCACTGATGTTTTTTTTTTTTACAGCCACACTTCCTCTTTGCCTTCCTAATCTTTCCTTTAACACTAACTCTCCTTGCCTTTAGCTGCTACAGACGCTTCCACTGACCATTTCCCTTAACACTTCCTGCCCAGTATGTCATTCCACTTCCCCTATTACTCCCACTTTCCCTGACTATCACTTTCGCTTTGTGCTCTCAACTAGCTGCTGAAAGTTGCTGATTTCTGAGCTACTGCAGGTCATCAGTGAATGATGAGTTTGGAATGATCAATTTCCAACAGCTACAGACAATAATATGTTTCCAACTACTGCTGCACCGTGAACTGAAGATTTTGGTCAATATTGATACAAAGTGGAGCTTCTTTCCGCCCCTCTTTCACAAAGCTTAACCAAAGAGTCTTATTACCAACAGGACAGAAATCCTCGGACAGAATTAAAAGTCCGTGCCCAATTTACTTTTGAAAATTTTGAGGACAATATTAAATAAAACAGTATTCTCATCTTTTGCTCTTTATTCTTTCAATGGATCTTCCAATGTAATTTGAGGTGAGATAAGAGTAAACTCCCTTTCCATCGAAGCAGGACTTGAAGGAAGGTGGCATCAAGGACCCTGAGCAAATTGTGACAAATCCGAATTAGAGAATATTCTGCACTAGTAATGGGAATAGTGAAAAAAAAACAACTTTAGCAAGTTATCTTCCAAATTACATGTCATTCTGTCTCGGGACTAATTTGTTGTTAATTCACTATCAGTTGTTAAAAACATCTTGAAATGTCCCTAAAAAACAACTGTGTGTGTATGTGCATCAATTGGAGAGAAGAGATTCATTCAGACAGATCTCTGTCACCTTCTGCAGAATGATTCGGTTTAACAAATACAATCTCCCCATGCTAGTGGGTTCAAAAGTCATGGATGAATATGTCCTGTATAAATATGCCAAGATATGTTATGTTTCATAAAGTTTGAGAACTTGCCAGATGAGTGCGATCCCAGTGACATCAGGAAACGCCATGACATTGAGGTAATGCGGATCGGGGTTTTTACTTCAATAGATGACTTTCAGAGGGTTGATTATGCGACATCATGCCACTGATTTCAACATTTTCATGGCGAATTATGACAGTTCATGACGTTATCGATTTTGAGAAATTTGTCAAACACATTTTTTTTTTAAATTTTACATTCAAATACTTAACCAAATGCTTGAGAGTCAACTGAAAAGGCAGCTTCATCATCTCCTTTCAGGTCAGATATATATCCAGTCCAAAAGAAAAAAAAACAGTTGAAAGCACAGGAAAACTATAGCATATCTGTTAGCATCTGAGCAGCGAGAAACAGAATTTACGTTTTGAGACCAATATGAGTTTTTCAGAACAGAGTCACATCAGACACAATATGCCAATTCTGTTTCACTCTTCGATCCTGACTCATCTGATGCATTTCGCCACCATTTTCTGTTTGCATTACAGATTTCCATGTTCCCCAGTATTCCATGTCACAGTAACGCAGTTGGGAACATGGCACGGTGGCACGGTGGCTCAAGGGTTAGCGCTGCTGTCTTATAGCATTATGAGTTTTGGTAAAATTGTATCCTTAGTCCAGTACCTGTATTGAGCTTTCACATTCTTCCCTAGTTTGTAAGTGCTTCCTTTAGCTGCTCCTGATTCCTCCCACAGATCAAACATGTAAAGTTTAAGTGAATTGACCATTTTAAATTGCTCATCTGCAGTTACTTGAGTTGGCTCTTGGAGGTACAGGGATAGGGGAGGTGGCAGGATAGCCATAGGAGATACATGAATAGGGTAGCAGGTGGTTCTGGTGGCAGTGCTCTTCAGAGGTCAGTGTAGGTTCGATGGGCCGAATATCTCACTGTTACCATTTAGGATTCCACGTGAAAATTACAACAAAGGCGGCAGTTACTGAGACCATCATCTCTGCACCAGCTCGGAATGAGTTATTTCTTGACTGTTGTTGTTCTCTATTCTCACATGGCCCTGTGCATTGTGTTCTCTGTGTCTGTGATTTTAATTCCGAATATCCTATGCATATATTCTCAACTTTATCGATCTGTATATCCAGTGATTAAAGTTTAAACATAACATACTCTCCTCTCCTTTTAAACTTATCCTGTTTGGTTCACATTGCGTTACATTCTATCTGGCAGGAAGAGAGAAGATGACTGGGGCAATATCTTCACAGCCACTGTTCGCATTTCTTTCTGTCTCTTAGTTAATGGTATATCCACACTGTCCCTGACACATGAATCCGTGGGTTTTAATGCCAAGTTTGAGTTTGGTCTGAAGTCAAGAAACGTCAATTATAGTTTTACAACGAGTAATACAGCAATAAGGTTCTTACAATTTTTTTTAAAGTATCGTGACCAGCACTGTGTGTTGACATTACAACGTGGCGTTCTGAGGGCAGTGAGAGGAACTTCCAGACAAATTCAAGCTCCTTCTGTAATGCAGGGCAACTCTGTCATTTGACAATCTTTTGGTTGGCATTTGTCGCAGCGGAGGAGAGAACAGCACAGTAACAATAACTTGAATGTGTGGTTTTTAGGGAAGCAAGCAGTTGCAGCATTGTAAATGGACAACATTCTGAATGATAGGAGATTAACTCAATAGTTATTGATATTGACTTCCAATCTAGTCCAGTTGTTAATGTGAGCTGGAATTCTGTAGTGAAGGGGTTAACTGAGACTGTTTGTTCAGAGACTGTGATTGATGCCCGCCTCCATGGATCCTAACTGTGTCACTGGAGGGTTTCTCTCTCCTATTAGTACGGGGTTTCATTCAATGTGTTATGCCATTGTAGCAAGAGATGCATCAACTTCGTCACGGACAGAGTTCAGCAGCTCCAGAGACAGGGCAAGGAGAGATCAGAATCTGAGAAGATTCGACTGGAAAGTTCCAACAATCGATCCGAATCTGAGAACAATGGACTGGAATGTTGAATCAATGGATCCGAATCTGAGAACAATGGACTGGAATGTTACAATTACGCACAGGCGTGTATCCGAAGGTCTTTATTGGTTCCCCAGATCTAAGTCAGATTTACCAAGACTGATACTATGTGTACTCTTGATTATTCAGGCAGGTTATTATCCAGTCCTCGCTATTATTGGTGTTCCTGGTAAGTCCCCCTAATTCTGCTCATTTATTAATTGCAGAAACCATGTTGATTTTTTTTCTGTTTTGTATATCTGATAAATACAGAAACTATTGTATTTAGTTTCATTATAACCTCCATTCATTACCTGTATATTTCAGAACCTTTCCTCACAAATATCTGAGAACAAGACAGCAAGCACCGTTTTTGTCTTGAACTAAGTTATATATTGAATTATCTTCCATCACCAAACCTGTCCACTACATGTTTCATAATCCCCCGAATCTCCAACTCTGCGTCAGTGCAGTTGCTGAATAAACCATTATCTAAGCCAAGGTGAACATCAGACTTGACAGTTCCAGTTCTCTTCTGGTCACTGATCCAGTTCCACATATTTCAATCATAAACTTGTGCATTTCTTTGCTTTATAATGGGGACAATTTATCAGAGTAGGAAAATCGCTGGATTGATTAATCAGGATCACAGCTCATTATACGAAAGACACATTTTAAAGTCCTACCACAGCTGGTAGCAGAACTTAAATTCAAATAATAAGAACCGAAGTTAAAATAAAAACAAATTGCAGGAACTGTGACCATAAAATCAGCAGTATTTTGTCCAACAACCTATCCGTTTTACTGATATCCTTTGGTAATGAAATATGACATTGTAACCGAGTTTGGATTAAGAATGACTTCATACCCATAACAATGTGCTTGGTTCTAGAACATAGAACATAGAAGAATACAGCGCAGTACAGGCCCTTCGGCCCTCGATGTTGCGCCGATCCAAGCCCACCTAACCTACACTAGCCCACTATCCTCCATATGCCTATCCAATGCCCGCTTAAATGCCCATAATGAGGGAGAGTCCACCACTGCTACTGGCAGGGCATTCCATGAACTCACGACTCGCTGAGTAAAGAACCTACCCCTAACATCTGTCCTATACCTAACCCCCCCCCCTTAATTTAAAGCTATGCCCCCTTGTAATATACTGCCTGATGGAACGATCACAGTCAACGGATATCAGTGATGGTCATCAAATGCTGCCCTTGCTGAAATCCCGTAAAGTAACAAAATAAAGGGTAAACGAAACAAAGACAGATACCGGAGATCTGAAACAGAAAGAAACAGAGTGCTGGGGAAACGGGATAGGTTTGACAGACTCTGTTGACAGATAAACTGAGTTTTGAGTACACTGATCACGGGTCAGGTCTGAAATTATTTGGGAAATAGTGTAATGCGTTTTGGTGGAGTGATGTAATATATGAAGAAATAGAGAGAAAGAAAAAGGCATCAGCAAAGGAATTGTTGATAATCTTCTTGGATGGAATTAAAATATGAGATTGATACCACTGATTTTTCACTTTGGCCCATATTCCTGAGTATCATGCCCAGGTCAGTATATGGCCCTGTATAAAGTGAGTTATGTTCCTTCTGTTTCCATTCTTGAGTGTGGTCATCTCCTTTTATTCACTAGTGGTGCAACAGTGTTATTTCTCAGTCAGTATATGTTTCCCTTTCGCAGTTGCCCTTGATAAGGTGTTGGTGAGCTGCCTTCTAGGCTGCCAGTGCTTAGCCAGAAATGCAAACTAATGAGAGGATGGCATTTTTAACACTGAGCGGGTGTACCATGTACATGAAGATTTTACTTATTCCTTTTTCTGGAAATTCAGAGGAAGTTCACTGGATGGTAATCTTGGATTTGTGTTGTCAGTTGCTCTGATTGTTCATGGTGATCTCAGGGACTTTTATCCCCACAATGAACAAAGTGTGGGTACTGAAATTACAAATTGTCTGGGTCTGCAAATACCGCACAGTGAGGGCCAAGGCACCCCACTGTCATTTTAGCTATTTCCCAATGTGTCTTATCCAGGTCCAAAGTGGAGGTCATAGAGTTTTATAACCTCATTCAGCATAACCTGTAGTTCCATACTAGATACAAGACTGTAGTGACAATACCCAACAAATGTATTGATTCTAGAACAATCCGGACATGTGGGGGTGATGTATCCAATATGCCACAGTGTCATCGTCTCACGTATTCGCTACGTGACAGAGGCCATCTCTGTTCGAGGTAAGAATGTTGGTTCTGTCTCCACAGAGGAAGCAACAGAAAATCTTTTGGAAATTGGTTGTAGGTTTGCTCGCTGAGCTGTCGGTTTGGTATCCAGACGTTTCATTACCTGGCTAGGTAACATCATCAGTGGCGACCGCCAAGTGAAGCGAAGCTATTGTCTCCTGCTTTCTGTTTATATGTTTGTCCTGGATGGGGTTCCTGGGTTTGTGGTGATGTCATTTCCTGTTCGTTTTCTGAGCAGTTGATAGATGGTATCTAGATCTATGCGTTTGTTTATGGCGTTGTGGTTGGAGTGCCAGGCCTCAAGGAATTCTCTGATTAGCCTATCCCAGGATAGATGTGTTGTCCCAGTCGAAATGGTGTTTTCTTTGATCCGTGTGTATGGCTACGAGGGAGAGAACGTCGTGTCTTTTTGCGACTAGCTGGTGTTCGTGTATTCTGGTAGCTAACTTTCTTCCTGTTTGTCCTACATAGTGTTTGTGGCAGTCTTTGCATGGAATTTTGTAGATGATGTTGGTTTTTCCATGGGTTGTACTGAGTCTTTTAAGTTTGTTAGCTTTTGTTTGAGAGTGTTGGTGGGTTTGTGTGCTACCAGGATTCCGAGATGTCTTCGTAGTCTGGCTGTCATTTCTGAGACTTCTTTGATGTATGGTAAGGTGGTTAGGGTTTCTGGCTGTGTACGGTCTGCTTGTCGTGGGTTGTTCCTGAGGAATCTGCGGACTGTATTTTTTGAGTATCCGTTCTTTTTGAATACGTTGTATAGGTGGTTTTCCTCTGTTTTCCGAAGTTTGTCTGTGCTGCAGTGTTTGGTGGCTCATTGGAATAGTGTTCTGATACAGCTTTGTTTGTGTGTGTTGGGATGGTTGCTGGTGTAGTTAAGTATTTGGTCAGTGTTTGTCGGTTTTCTGTATACGCAGGTTTGTAGTTCTCCGTTGTCCTTTCGTTTGACTGTGATGTCCAGGAATGCGAGTTTGTTGTCGGTTTCTTCCTCCTGAGTGAATTTCATGCCTGTGAGGGTGTAGATGATGCTACATGTCTCTTCTATCTTGTTTCCTTTTGTGATGACAAAGGTGTCATCTACGTAGCGGACCCAGATTTTTAGTTTGATGGTTGGTAGGGCTGTCTGTTCGAGTCTTTTGGAAATTTTGGAGAACAAGGTGACTGGCGAAACTGAGGAACTTCAAAAAACTAGAGTTATGACATTTTATGTATTGGAAAAGTTCATGGTAATGAAGGTTGGTAAGCTGCTGGACAAGATGAGTGATGAATTTAGAGGGCGACAGAGATAGTGTTGGATAGTTGAGCTCGCTGGATAACACTTTTTGGACCTGGTAGAGACACGATGGGTCAATGGCCTCCTTCTGCACTGTCAATTCCTTAATTCTATGAGGGAGGAAAAAGTTCATCAAGACACTTTAGATGATGGAAAAGCATCCTACAGACTGCAAAGTAACCTCTCTGAACGCAAAGTGGAAAACCAGAAAAATAACAGATCGATAACTTGACGTCGGGTATGAGGAAAATATTCCCGTTTATTTTGTAATTAACGATATCCAGAGCCTTGGTGAATAATGATATGATTTAGCAGAGTCAGCCGAGATTCATGAACGGGAAATTATTTTTGCTAAAAATACTGGAGTTTCTAGAGGATGTTGGTTGTTTCATCGACGAATGAGAAGCAGTGGGAGTGGTGTATTTTAATCTGAGAAGATATTTTCACATGGTTGCGCACAGGTGAGTCAAGAAAGTAACACTGTAAGATAAGGGGGAATATACTAAATGCATTTAGAATTGAATGAGAGAGAATACTGAGAGCAGGGCCCTGTTCTGTTCTGAAGGGTACTACTCGTTGGTATTGCATGCATGAGTCGTTGAAATGCCACTATTCACAACGCAAATAAATGATTTGAACAACAAATGATGTGACCATCGTATACAGTCCTTTTAATTTAGTATTACTTCGAAGGTGAGAAGTAGGGAAGCGCTTTTTCTCGAAACGGACCTTGATGCCCTTGGTTATAAGTCACTAACAAAATTCATGCAGGCCATCTATGAATCAGTACAGTGAATTATTTGCGATCCTTCATTACAAAATGAATCGAGGTAGGAGTAAACGCACCTTCATACAGCTGTAGAGAGTTCTTGAAGCAGTATTTGGGGTATTCTGGACAGAGGTTCGCTCCTTTATAAGCAAAAGTCTCCACATCACAGAGACAGTGCAAAGGATTTTCATCAGACTGATCCCTGGGTTGATGGTACTATGAAGAGAATGTGAAGGAAATAAGTGTTCAATTTGTAGCACTCTGACAGAATAAGAGATGATGGTATTAAATATTGAAGATTATGGACTAACACTCATTATGTCGAGTGAAAGACATTGATCGCATAAGAAATTGCATTTTCGCGATAATGCCTTGCCTGATAGTTTATGTTTCTCTGTGGGGCCCCAATATTAGGCGAGACAGAGCTCCAGGCTCTGACTACACTCTCACTATCTCAATGTGCAGTTGACTTGTGACCCTTCACTGAACATCATATTGTTCTTAAACCTGTCAGCAGGCATAATGCCTTATTCCTGAAAGAGGTAGCAAGTTCCACCAACTTCTGACCTCCAAACAGAACACTAGCCTGTCTTATTGGAGATGGAAGTTGCCTACTTGAAGACTCGGCACAAAACACCAACTGTCATTCCTCACCATCAGCAAACCACTATAAAGTACCACTTGTGTACCATTAACACTGGAGGCAGGAGGAACAACGTGGAGCAGTCTGTCCGTCTCGTCTTTGCTTCGTGGTTTGTCATGTTGGGGCGTTGATATCATCCTCCTATTTGAGGGTCCTGAAAGATTGAAGCCTCCTGATCTAATTGAAGAAGCTCAAGGACATGATTTGGCTACCGCTGGTTCCTGTTTAACACTCAACATTTTGACTAGTATCTTTCTCTTCCTGTTTAAACAGCAGGAGGGAGAGAATGGGCTCTTCCTCTTATCTAATATTTTGGGAGGCTGATTAGCTTCAATCTTGAGGTGCTCAATGATCTCCTTAATTTTTCTGGGGAAATATGCACTGTCGAGCAGTACTATTACATTTATTTTACTCACACTTTAAAGCACAAGCTGAATGTTGTCCAATCTTGCCGCACATGAAGGTACACCACTTCAGGAGATGAGGGGGGCACATTGTTGTGAACATTATGTAATCTTCAGTGGCCATCCGTACTTCTGATCTTATGATGGGCGTAACATATTGATGAAGCAGCTGAAGATGTTTATGTCGAGAAATCTACCCTGAGGATCGACTGCAGAAATGTCCCATGACTGAGATGGTAGATGTCCACAAACCACAAACATTTCCTTCGTGCTCGAAATCACTCCAACCAGTGGGGAGATTATTCCTGGTTGCCATTACGTTCAATTTTGTTCAAGTTTCTTGATACCAACCTCAGTTAACTCTTGGTTGATATAAGAACCTGATACTCTTCCCATGTGTGCATATATTTTATTCATGTCAATAGGTCATGGTGTACGTGCGGTGAGTGCTTCGTTTTTACAGAGGGCAGTGACGGACTGGACATCTCCTCTCCAGAGAGTTAGGGGAGATCGATCAAGAATTTGGAAGACAGGTATTGATAGATGTTTGACATGTCAGGCAGTTCAGGAGTTGGGGCCAAAAGCAAATCTGCCATGGTCTAATTGAAGGGAAAGTTAGGCTTTGGGAGCTGAGTGACCTACACCTGCTTCTCATGTTCTTTCATTCTGTTATTAGTGGTTTCACTGTTTTTATTTTCCCAGAAGTCCGGTGAAGGAATTTTGCAGTCAGAGAGACCGAACGATTTTATGAGCAATGTCTGGGTGCGGCATCAGGCATGTATTCATAGTGAATCTGGATGTACAACATAGCTAATAAATGGAGACAGGGGAACTTCTGCAAGAAGAAAAGAAACGAGGGGAAAGTTTCACTGTAACACCTACTCTTGCCTCAAGAACGTTTTCGAATCCATATAAAACCATGCTTTACTGTGAGTAGGGGCTGAATTTTCTCCGCCTTTTTTCTGTGAATCAGTTACAAGGAGAAAGTGGTCTTCAACTGCTCCTGTATAGCAATTTTGAGGAGCTGACTGAAATAAAGTGACGTAGAACTGAGGAGCAGGAGTTGTTCTATATTCCACCTGTCACAAAGATTGTGGCTGAGCAAATTGTGGCTTTACTTTCCCATCTGTGGTTCATTATATCATCGAGTCACTTTTCTGAAAAACATTTAACTAACGCACAGCTTTGAATAAATGTACACACACAGGTAGCATAGACTTGTGGAGAAGAGAATTGCCATCAAACGTCCTTTTGAGAATGTCTCCTGATTCCTCTTCCTACTGTAGTTGGAGAGTCACTGTTTCCTTTTCTAGTCCTACTTCTCCATAGATCCCAACAAATTCGATATGTGACCAAATGTGACTTGTGGCAGTTGATATCGGTCTCAGACTGGGTCAGGTTCAATGTTGCTAGCAAGTCATGCAGATAGTTAAATTTTAAAAAAAGTTCTAAAACAAAGTTACTCGAGCTACGATGGAAAGATAAATGAGAAACAGTTTGGACATCAATAATATGTAAATCAATATTTATTTTTCTGAGACACAGAAATGTGCATAATCCTGCAAAATATTAGTTCAGAAGAGCTTCCTCCAAATAATAATTAATTTCATGACAAAAAGAAAATTGCGATTGTCTCAGTTGTTATTCTACCTCTGAAGTTATTCTGTTCACACAAGCTGCTAGCACTGGGGTGTCTTCCTGGAACAGTTTGATTTAGCTGAATTTCCTTTGCTGCAGGCAGTAGACATATTCCATTGAATCCTCAACAGGGATCCTACATAAGTGAAAAAGGTGTCTGATGGGATTTCGGCTCTCATATGTTGCTGTTACGTGAAAATCAACCTGAACCATGTACATTCTCGTTGAAAGTTCCGCTGACTGCATGACTCCATCATTGGTCTCTTCTCAATTTAGGAGTGATTCATAGTTTAAAATGAAAATACATGTTTACATGTGCCTGTATGAATTTATTCACAATAAATGCATGTCTTCATAGTACCTGTCATAAAATTAATGTCTTGTTTTCTTAAAATTGAGTCCTTAGTTTCATTTTCTCATCCATCGGCTATGCTTCTGATGCACTCTTCTCAGGTTAGATGGTTCAATACGAATATCTCCCACTTTCATACCTGAACTGCCCTAGACTTGTGTAGGCCACGAGGGATGTAGATACGGTAAACAGCTAAAGTTATTTTCATAGTCTAGAAACTCGAGGGCATAAATTAAGGTGATAGGAGCAAGATTTTCATGCAGAGGGTAGTGTGAGTATTGCAAGATCTTGCAGAGGAAGTGGTAACGTTGGATACTTTTACAAACGTTATGAGGCATCTGGATGGATATATGAATACGAAGGGTTTAAACGGTTATGTGCCTAATGCAGCAAATGGAATTACATCAGATTGAAGTATCTGGTCTGTGCAGATGAGCTGGACCGAATGGTCTATTTTCTAGCTGTATGACTCTATGCATCCATCAGGCCTTCATTTTAGTAACGAGTAAAGTGCAAAATCTTTGAAAAGCTTCTAAATCAATTGCATATTTTTCGAACAGTATAGGGGTTCAGAACTACACACAATGCATCAGTTTATAATCTAAGCAT
The DNA here is from genome assembly GCF_037043375.1 of Chiloscyllium plagiosum. Taxonomy (NCBI): domain Eukaryota; kingdom Metazoa; phylum Chordata; class Chondrichthyes; order Orectolobiformes; family Hemiscylliidae; genus Chiloscyllium; species Chiloscyllium plagiosum. The sequence continues at coordinate 116,287,298 of NW_028270156.1, forward strand.
TGCCATATACAAATGCAATAAAATATCCCCATGATTATTCCTGATTGCCTTTGTATGAAACTGCATCATTGCATGTACTTTGTTAATCACTTCCTAAATCTCCTGACTAAGTTTAGATGAGTCTTGTAGTGCAATATACAAATCCCAGAGTACCACAGAATATTACGTTTTTTTTTTCTCCGTTTAAGCATTTTAATATAGTTTTGTACGTCCGTCACAGCACGAATCGTCGTTATACCTTTACTTCCGAAGATTTTCTCACTAACCTCCCCTGTCTTTTTTTGCCCATTGCAGAGTCTCCATATCCAATTAAATGACTATCTTAGTGAATGAACTAATTGAGCTCTAATCCAATAAATCCCCTTATCCACGTCATTGGTATAGATTATAAATAGTTGATAGCCTCACACTGATTCCTGAGGCACTCCACTACGTCACCACTTCACATCATGAAAATAAGTATTTATCATGAATATTTCTTCCCTTAGAGTTCACCAGGGCTCACCTGTTGCAGGGCAGCTGAGTAGAAACTTTGGTCCCCCCCCCCCCCCGCCCCACGATACTGTGTAATACAATTAAAGGGCCGAATTATTTCAATCTATTCTTGTGTAAATCCGTCGAGGGCAGAATGGATGATGGGACCTTCACCTACCGTTTCAACAGCCATGATAAGTGCACATGGGTTAGGAGAAGCAGTTATCCCTTTAGTCCGTCAAGCCTGATGCACCATTCAGAATGGTCTTTGTTGATGTGAATGTGGCTGAACATCCCTTTTGAGCCTATCTTCTTGTTCATCAAAGCCCTCTGGAACCGAACCTTGAATGTTTTCAGTCACCCAGTCCTCACGCCATATTGAAAATGAGAACACCACATATTGCACAATCCTAAAGAGAAAGCAGTATCTCTATCCCAGTCTGAAATGGGAATGCCTTATTCTCAAAGATTGTTCCCTTCAAACCATACACTGCCCTTTTGAAACACAACAGTTAGGAACAGATATAGACCATTCAGCCTCTCAAACCTGACCACACTCCCATTAATGCTCTTCACTCAAATAATTTCCAAATTTAGCCTCCACTTAATTCGCAGAAAGACAATTCTGTACACCATAGGTTCGTATGCGAATGAGAAACTGGAGCAGAATTAGGCTATTAGACTCATCATTTCTGAAATGTTTCACCAAGTTATTCACCTGCCTTCTCCGACTGACCATTGATTGCCTATTAATTGTTGTGTACTCTTAGTCTTACCAGATCAAAGTCTCTGCTCTTTTATTAGCGAGAAACGACTGATGGTGATTTAACCTGAGGGTCGCCAGACCGCAGATGATGGAAACGAAGGCGAAGGAGGGTCCTTCATGTGGAACTCAAACCTGTAATGGGAATTGATCCCATACTGTTGGCGTCACTCTGCTCTTAAAACAACAATACAGGCAACTGAACTAAATTAATTCTCTGCCTATCGGAATTATATATATATATGTAGATATATATAGATAGATAGATAGATAGATAGATAGATAGATAGATAGATAGATAGATAGATAGATAGATAGATAGATAGATAGAGAGAGAGAGAGAGAGAAACATATTTCTATCTTTATTTATATATACATTCATATACCCTGTGTGTTTGTGGGTGCGTAATGGGGTGGGGGATTCATGTGTTTGTGTGTATGCGCTCATATTTGTGTGTATCTATTTGTGCATGTGTTTTGTGTATTAGTGTCAGTGTCTCTGCTTGTGTGTACTTCTGTCTGCATCTCTGCAATCTTGTTTTCCGTGTAATTCCATTAAAATTGGAATCAAAGTCTCCCACCTGTCTCTCTGTCTGTCCGTTTTTTAATATATTCATATGACAGTACACTCTGCTGGCGACCCCACACGATTGCATGAGTGGCAGTTTTTCTTCTTCGAGAAGACAACAAATGATGTGAATCTCGAACGTTGAACAGTTGTTTGGTTTTCCAAATAGTATATTTGGAAGCACAGAGCAGTTTTGCCGATAGTAAGCGATGTCGATCCTGCGATATTCTGACCACTATTGAGCCTTTTTTCAGACTTTTCGATTCTTTCTCGTACAATGTTTAAGCATTAGAAAACATTGCAAGTTACTGAGTGTGCAATAAATTATCTCATCCCCTGAAAAAATGGTTCAGTCGACACAGTTCTATTCTGACAGACCCAAGTCTATTTGCAATTCTTCCGTATGTGCGTCTGTTTGTGCACCCTCACGCGCTGTCAGATTGGATGGTGCTGTGACCTGCAATCGACCCTCTCTGCATCCCAGACTGAATCATTAAGGCCTATCACCCTCTGTCCCTGTCGCTGTGTGCGACGTTGAATCTCTTTTAGCATCACCGAGACTGCCAGACCTGCATCTACACACAGGCTCACGCAGAGACAAATACACATATAAATGTACGTACACTTAAACACATTGATACAGATGCACAAACATTAATACAGAAACACAGGCATACACAATAATGCCTTCACATTTATACCGATGTAGGGAATCTGTAAGTATATCTTTTGATCTTTGGTTATTTTCTCACTATTTCACTCGCTGTGCCGTGGTTTCTCAGTATTACTCTTACTCAGATGTTTGAGTTTGTCAGTCTGTCTGTTGTTTTGCGTGGAGCACGATGTAGTACAATGTCCATGCTTGCCAGATATGTGACAGATGAAGATCAAAGTAGAGCAGTGGAAGGTGGTGCACTTTGCTCGGAATAACTTTGAAGGACAACATAAAATAAATTGTATCTTTTTCGACGGGGTCCAAGAGCACAGGGTCCTGGGTTTATATGAGCACAGATTATTGGAGATGCCAGGACAGTTCGGGAGAGCAGTAAATACCACAGATACGTTTCAGTTTCTAAGCTATTTACGGTAGGGTGCGCAAGAGAGTTACCCCGTGCTTCCTTCCTGGGAGGTGTTGGGGACAATGTGTTATGAGTACACCCTCGTACCCACTGAGACAGTGGGGATTCCATTTGTACCAACTCGACACACAAGGTAGATGGCATCAGGGCCACACCTCTGAGGTATGCCGTGGGTAAACGGAACTGCCAGTGGGTTTGAAGTGAGAATTCTCCCTCAATGAACATTGTTTCTGACTCAATTGTAGGGCGTGGATATCTCCGAATCTCCACGCGAGGCATCCTAGTCCTCTCCAAATTGTACCAGGGTCCCCTCCACATTGTGGCAGGAAGGGTGTGAGGACACAAATATCGGGCACTCCTAAACTTGGCTTGGCACTTTCCGTCTCATTCCATGTTTTTTCTCCTGGAATGGGAGATAGGAAAGGAGGGGGTGAGGGTGGGAGTGGGTGGCCGTGCTGTTTGTGTTGGCATATGAATTGGCATAGTGTCGGTACGTAGTCAGTCCGCAGTGTTGAATCCATGCAGTATTATTAATGTGGGAGGATAGCAGAAGTTTGTTGGGGGATTGAAGAGAAAGAGAAAAAGAGAGAGAGAGAGGAAAGATGCTATATGCAATGGAGAGTGGTGGAGAATGAGTTGTCCACGGGGCAGGTGTGATAACAGGTATACAGTGAGCATGAGGGAGCAGAGCGAATACGGTGAAGGTCGTTGATGCTTGTCTTGTATTGCTGGGCATTTCTTTAGACTGCAGATACTGCACTAGGCTGGGTGGAAAGCTCAGACCATGCTTGGTGGGTCTGGTGGTGTGGCCCCCTCTGGGAAGAGAATGATCCTCTTCTATACTAGTCCATCCACCAGGATTTCTGTGCCCCTGGCCACAAATCTTTGTGTAATTGCCGCTTATCTGGAATGCTCACGGTAAACTGTACAGGATAGCTCCTAACTGAGAAACCTGCATTGCCCTTTTAAGGATAGCGCTAGTGCCAGCGATTGCGGGATATCCAGGAGCATCCGGGAGATGGTCAGAATCACCAGCCATTATGGGTGGGAGAATTGAACTGTCATTGAATGAGAAGGACACCATGGAGTGGGGTATGTAATTACTGAAGTGAGTTCGAAAGGAAACTAGCGAGGCCTCCTGCAGACGATTCCCTGTCATACTTAATGAAAATATGACTGAGACAAAGTATTGTTAGATTCAGCCCAAAGAAACTTAGACTTTGCTGAGCCCACCCCCCGTTTCAAAGCTGCAGCTGCTTGTCCATTACTCGCTATCACAGAGAAGGAGCTAAACGGTGACTTATCTTTGGGGGGGAGGGGAGGTGGGGCATCATTTGTGGCAAGTCATCATAAATCTATGAGTTTTAAAATAGAGGTGGAAATGGACGAAGTGGATCTAAAAGGTGAAGTTCGAAATTGGAGGAAGTTCAAATTTGATGATATTAGGCACGAACTTTTAAAATACGACTGGACATTATAATGGCAGGTAAGTGGCCAGCTGGGAAGGGGGATGCCTACAAAAACGAGATGAAAAGAGTTCCGAGTCAGTATGATCCTGTTAGTGTGAAGGATAAAGGTGGGAGGTGTGAGAAATGCCGGATGACTCGAGAAGTTGAGGTTCTGTTCCTGGATAAGTGGGAATCAAATGTCAGATATAGACAGCAGGAATGTTCAGGAATTTCAATGTTCAGTCATTGGATGAAGGTGTCATTGGGTAGGCAGAATTTATTGGCCATCTCTAATTTCCTATAGGGCAGTTCAGCGTTAAACGAATTGCTGTGTGTCTGGAGTCACATGTAGACCAGACCAGGTAAGTATTGCAGTTTGCTTCCTTAAAGGGCATTCGTGTATCTGATGGATTTTCCAAACAATTGAAAATAGATTAATCATCGTCATTAGACTCTTAATTCCAGATTTAAAGTGAATCGCCAGAGGAGTCTAAAGGCAGTAGGAATGCACATCGGAAGGAAATCAGGAGGGCAAACAGGGTACATGAGGTAGCTGTTGCAAGTAAAGTTAAGGAGAATCCAAAGGCATTCTAGAAATGCATTAAAGAGAAAATAGCAACTAAGGAGATCAACAACGTTGCCGATGTGCAAAACTGCAAGAAATGAAGGAGGTATTTAAAAAAGCACTTTGTATCATATTGACTGTGCAGGAGGATATTGAAGCGAGAGAATTCCGAAATAAACAATGACATCTTGGAAAGTGTCTGGATTACAGAGGAGTTCTTAAAACGTATAAAGTTGGAAAAATCTCCAGGATCTGATCAGATGTACCCTAGAAGTCGTGGAAAGATAGGGAACTGAATGCTGGGCCCCATGCTGACATATATGAATCATGGAAAGCCACAGGTCAGGTGTTTCAAGACTCTAGTTTGGCTAACGTGGTGTCATTACTAAAAGAATCTAAGAAGGGTGGTAAGGAAAAACGGTGAGCCTGACGCCAGTGGTGGACAAGTTGTTGGGAGAGGATTATGAGGCAGAGGACTTGCATCGATTTTGAAAGGCATGGACTGATTAGGAATAGTCAACGTAGATTTAAACATGGGAAATCCTGTCTCGCTAACTTGACTGAGATTTCTGAACAAGTGACTAAGATGCTTCATTGAGGCAGAGAAATGTACATTGTTGAAATGGACCTCAGTAAGAGATTTGACAACTTTCCACATGGTAGACCGGTTAACAAGATTAGTATGGAATACAGGGAGAACTAGCCATTTAATTAGAAAATTGACTTGAAGGTAGGAGTTTAAGGTTGTGGTGTAGAGTTGTTATTGAACACCGTGACCCGAGGTGTGCGACAAGGAATGGTGCTGGTTCCACTAGTTTTCATTGCTAATATGAATGTATTGGATGTGAGCATATGAGGAACAGTCGGAAAGTTTGAAGATATCACCAAAATTTATGGTGTAGTGGACAGGGAAGAAGGTTACCTCAGAATACTACGGAATCTTGATTACATGGGCCAATACGCTGGGGAGAGGCAGATGGTGTTTACTATAGACAAATGTGAAGTGCTATATTTGGAGAGGCAAATCATTGCAAGACTTATACACTCAATGAGCAGGTCCTGCGTCGATAAACAAAGAGACATGGGAGTGCAGGTTCATGGCTCCTTCAAAATGCAGTCACAGTTAGACAGGATTGTGAAAAGGCTTTGGCATGTTTGTCGTTATTGGTCAGGGCTTTGACTATAGGAATCTGGACGTCATGTATCGGGAATCGGGACATCGGGACAGTAATTCCATCACTTTTCAAATACTGCATTCAATTCTAGCTCTCCTCCTGTGGGAAAGAACTGTGAAACTTGAAGAGGTTAGAAAATATTTACAAGAATGTTGCTGGGACTTGAGCTTTAGAGAGAGGTTGATTAGTTTGGGGCTACGTTGCTTGGACCGTAAGCGGCATGGACAGGGTGAATATCAAAGGTCTTTTCCCCAAAACTAGAAGGTTACAATCTAAGGTGAGAGGGGAAAACAATTAAAAGGGACCTAAGGAGCAACGTTTTAATGCAGTGGGTTGTGTATGTTTGGAATGAACTGTCACAGGACGTGGTGGAGGCGGGTAAAATTACAACAATTAAAAGGCATTTGGATAAGTATATGACTACAAACAGTTTAGAGCGATATTGGCAAAATGCTGGTAAGTGTCACTAGATTGTTTTAGGATATCTGTTCAGCAGGGATCAGTTGGATAGAAGGGTTTATTTCAATGTTATACATCTCCATGACTCTCTGACTCTGTCTGAGCTCACACCAAAATTCTGTTTATGCATACTATTGCAAAATTCTGTTGAAATGTCTTATTTTCAGCATACTGAAACCTGTGAACACATCCTTCGACAATGCTCTCTCCCAATGTCTCTCCCGCTGTCTACTTTCCTAACCCTCATATCTGTTGTTAATCGAACTGACATTCAGTTTTAATATAAATAACTGTCCTGTAGCATTCCATGGCCTTTAGTGATGCTTACCCTAGTGATTCCACTATTACGAAGCTGAGAAAAGTTTATATTTTAAAGGCATAGCTTGCGGTTTCTTTGTTCTACACGGTGCTTCATATTGGACAGTGGGATTTCAGCAGCTTTCAGACACGTCTTTGTAACTTGTGCTGAGCCTATTTACTGAAAGCCCGTGATAACCACTCTTTGCTGATCATTTGCTTTGTTGCATGAGGAATCCCTTTGATTCAGGCCAGGATTCTAACTTGTCATTCAGTGACATCTAATTTAATTCGGTTATTGTAAACTTACTAGAAATGCTGAGGATTGTTTCCGTGGAAGTTGTGTTTTAAACTGCTGTGTACATTCAAGAAGCTTAGAATATTTGGTGACCCACTCTGGAGAAGTTATAAAGTAATGAGGTTGAAAGCATGAAGTTGAAAGAATACCTTTAATAGCAAGTTGAAAAGCTGTCATGTAGCTGACTGCAGGCACAAAGTGTCCTGAACAATTTGAAAATGAAACATTTTAGCTGTTGCTAAAGAAACCTTGTTGCCTTTTTATTTTCACAGCATTTCGAATTCAACCAACCTGTTTAAATTATGCCCCAATAATGCGCCAATGCTCTAAAAAGCAATCGAATTTGAATTTTACTCTTTTGACAGTATTAAACAAATGAGACGATACAGTGTTTTGGGGTATAAACGCCAACATTATCGACAGTTAGCAATAAAAAGAGCACCTTCTGCCATTGAACGACTGGAAATCTCTCTAAAAGGAACCTTTTTACCCATATATAAAAAAATCTGTCGCAGAAGGCCGAAGACGACCCGGGGCCTGCAGAGGAGGATTAACACTGCTAGCTGGTTTTGAAAATTATAGGCTGTAAATTTAATAGGGGCTATATTGGATCAGTATATTGTTACAGAGTAGAAGTTAGCTAAATACTTAATACAAAGGAGGTTCGGAGTTGGAATATTTTGTTATTTAATGATCACTTTTGGAGTTAAAGAATAGCATTTTAAGTTTTTTCGTTAAACAGTTATATTTTGATTCGTTCTCTGTCACCCATGCTTTAACAGATTACGAGGCAAGATGAGCTTTGCTGTATGCGTGGTTTAATTAGCAGAAGCTTTTACCGCCGTGTTGCAACAATGGAATGGATGACAGTTGCTGAGGGAGAGACCATAAATCTTTCAATCATTTTAATCCTTGTATTTGTGAATAGTGCCAGATCAGTGCAGGGTTGTATATGTCCCAACCTGTTTATAAAACAAGACAGAGATAGAACAACAGACCAGCTGTATAGTTTGATGGGGCCATGTCTAGAGGTCACAAAGCAACGTAAAAATGTTTCTTGTTCACTGACTTTGTGCAATGCTGCTCCAAGTTTTAATGCCAGTTATTAAGGCCTTTCAGAACATTGAAACATCTTTCGGAGCACCGAGACTGCTTCGCAGGAACGGGGAGAAACTAATCTGACACCATGTGCCTGTAACAGAGGGATATGAGGAGGTTATTCAGCCCACACGGGCCTCATACCACTTAAAGATGTGGAAATCTAAAATTTGGCACATTTTGCAAAAGGAATGGGTCAAAACGTAGAGACGTGGTGCTGCAGCTGTACGAGGTGTTAATGAAATGACACCTGGAGTAAATAGTGTTGTTTGTTTTTCCGTAACTGAGAAGGGTGAGAGCTCCAGCAAATACTGTTTACTGGCTGTTCATCTTCCATGGGTTGCTGCGTCATTTAATGCCTCCGGCCTGCTACACACGATTAGGAGAAGACCATTCAGCCGATTGAGCCTGTTACAGAGGGATAGGATAAGGCCATTCCATCCAGACCGAGTAAATGTTCCCTTTTATTATGATATAAAAATTCTGTAAGGAAGGGGTTAACTGACCCCATTTGTTCAGTCATGATTTGAAGACGCTGGTGTTGGACTGGGGTCTACAAAGTTAAAAATCACCAAGTTATAGTCCATCAGAATTTATAGCAAAAGTTTACAGTGTGATGTAATTGAAATTATATATCGAAAAAGATCCAGATTATTTCTTTCATATGTAAATCGCAAAAAAATTAAAAAGAAACATTCTATGTTTCTAACACGGTGCTTAGTATCTCTATGTTGATTACCCAAACCTTTGCCAATTGTTCACATTTAAAATGATTTCTTCAGTGTGTATTCTATCTCAAAAAAATGGTTTTCATATTGATAACCAAAAACACACCCACACAAATGCACATAATGTATTATCTTATACTGGTGCAAATGAGATACAGAACCACACATTTATGGGAGTTCATTTACTGTAACTCGATGGATTGCATATCCCCCCATGCAACGCAACGCATTTCTCAAACGCAAGCATATGAGTGATATATGGCAATGGTTTGCAATGTTCCCCATGCTGGGCAGATAGCCCAATTTGTGGGGTACTGCAGTAGAAAGGTCTGCACAGCTCTCCATTCTGGCTGGTACCTTGCCCCGTTAATGGTCTCTGGAGCGGTTCTATGAGGCAAATTCAGAATTTGATGTGACAAACCATTTCTACTGATCTGACAATATCTTTATTGAATTTTTTATCCTTGTGATTGGGCCAACCCATTGTCTCACTTCTTCAGTTAGTTCTACTCTCCTGTCTCCTTATCCATAAGTTCATAACATGTTAGCCGTTAATTAATCACTTGTCTTTCTCTGTCTTTCCCTAACATTGGCTTTTGACTCCCCATTGTGTCGAGTGTTGGCATGTTGAACATCAGAAAAAAATGAAATGGTGTGCGTCGGGTCGTTGTTCACTTCCCAGTGTGTCCCATATGGAGCGCCATGTTGGACATAGGGCATTCAGCAGCTTTGATTTACGTCTTTGTATCTTGATCTGTGCCTGTCCACGGACCGCCTGTTTATCCCTCTCAGCTGATTGTGCTGTCAGTAACACGACGAAGTCCCTCGAGTATTATTCTAAAGCGCCAAGCATCTATCTTGCAGCTTAGGGACTTTTGGCTGTTTCTTGTTATTGAAAAGTTAGAGCAGGTGCTGGGGATGTTATGTTGGAGGTTGTACTGTGAGCAGCCTCAGACATTCAGGGAGACAAGCAGAATCTATAAGGGGAGACAAGACGCTCTGTCTTCCCTTCTTGTGGATCGTTTCACGGAACATTTCTAGGTCACCCGCACCCACCAATCCCACCGCCCTGTTGCTGAACACTTCAGCGCCCGTTCCCTCGACATCTCAACGACATATAGGTCCAGCCAACCGTTGCTACTCGACGCCTGGATGAAGAATGCCTCATATTTCGCCTTGGGACCCTACAAACACACGGGATCAATGTGGATTTTAACAGCCTCCTCATTTCCTCTCGCCCTGCATTATCCCAGTCCCAAGACTCCAACTCGACACCGCCCACCAGAACTGTCCATCCATCCTCCCTCAGACCTATCACCTTCTCCTTCACCTTAAAATACATATCGCCTTCTCGGCTACCTTCCCCCCAACCCCAACCCCTTCCCATTTATCTCTCAGCTTTCTTCCACAAGCCTCATTCCTGCTGAAGGCCTGATGTCTGAAACGTTGATTCTCCTGCTCCTCGGTTGCTGCCTGACCTACTGTGCATTTCCAGCAACACATTCTCGACAACACAATGATGTTTGTAAATAAATAGTTTGGGAGAAACGTTTTGTGTTGCAAGTAATAGTTATCGACAAAGTTAGCATGACTGTAAGATGCAGTATAGAGAAACAATGGATGCAGTGCATTTGAGATTTTAGGAATATGTTTCATAAAGTCCCAAGCCTAGAGTGCAAAATCAAACCGAGTGGTAATGGGGCTAATACATGAACACGGTTTTAGAATGGGCGAGCTGACAGGAAGCAGTATATCGGTTTAAAGATATCATTTTTTGTATCAGAAGCATCATGGAATACCACAGACAGTGGTACTTCGGCCACAGCTATTCCCAGTACATCTCAAACATTTGATTGAGAGGATCAAATGCAATATTTCCAAGTCTGCTGATGGCACTAACCGATGTTGCATGGTAGTGGGTGAGGAGGATGTAATAAAGCTCCAAGGTGATTGAGACAAGTGGAGTGACTGGGCAAATACGTGGCAGATGAAGAGCAATGTGTGTAGATCTGATGTGCTCTTTGGTGGGAAAAATAGAATGGCAAAATACTATTTGAAAAGGCATTGGTGAAAGAACGTTGTTAGAATAAGGTCAATTATGATCATTTTCCTGTTTTCAGCTGCAAACCCCTCCGAGGACCATGCAGGACAGTGAGTTCTGAAGCCAAAACTCAATACTGGGAATGGCATTGGCACGCTGACCAGTGTATATAGACCCACATGGGTAGCTGTAGCACAGAAAATGATCTGGATCTATTTTCACTACAGTTAGCAAAAGCAATATTGAAGGAACAGAAAGCAGTCAAGAAGGGAAATGTTGTGTTGCACTTCATTTCAAAGGGATTTGAGTCCAGCCATGGGGGTATCTCACTGCAACTGTACAGGGGCTTGGTGATACCTCCTCTCGAACATTGTGGAGGATTGTTTGAAGTTTTGGACGACTTAACTAACAAACGACACACCAGACATTGAGGGAGAGCAGCGAAGTACAGCCAGAATGATCTCTGGGATGACAGGATTGTGTGGGAGAAGAGTATGGGACGACTGACCCTGAATTCCTTGCGGTTTAGGAAAATGAGTGGAGATCTCAGTGACATATATAATTATTTGACAGGGTGAGACCGATTGGAAGCTGGGGTGATGATTGCGCTGGCTGGGACGTCTAAAACAAGTGCCCACAGGATTAGGTACAGACAGGTCACTCTGCATTGAGATGAAGATAAATATCTGCGCTCAGGGACTGGTGAACCTGGGGGACTCTCTCGCACATATGGCTGTGGAAGTCAAGGCACTGAATATAAATGAGGATTTCTATACACGAGATGGAGAGAACATGTGTATGTTGTGGAGATAGAGCATCAGCCATTATTTTTGGATCATGATAGAAAACTCAATGAACCAAAGGGATTAATCAAATATCTATTTTTATAGTTTTATAATAGTTAATCATATTAAGGAATATGCACATTGTGTGGGCAAAGTGTATTGATGGGATATTCTCAAATGAACTAGAATGGGTGGAGGCTCAATGTGTTGAATGACCTACTCATTTCCCGATGCTTCTGTTCAGTCTGTGGGAAAGCTTGTTAAATGTTGTCACAAGCAGCCACGTGTTCTACAGGACTGTGTATTCCGATGCTTTTTTCCAATTCTGAGCCTGGTGATAGGTGTGCTATCCGGTGTATCCTTGACGACCTCAGAGCAATGTGGTACAATTGATGGTCTTGCTTGGCCCTTTCAGAGAGTATTGAAGAGTTTAGCATATGTCTGTGTATCTGACGTCATGTTTTGGCCAGACCAGGAAAGCACACGAGAATTGCTTCCTGAAAGTACATTGGAGAATAAAGTGGTACTTCCAGTCGACGCTGAATTCAGGGTCACTGTTACTGACACTAGACTTTAGATCTCGATATTTTATTAATTGTTTTTAACTTCCATCAGCTGTCAGAGCATCAGCCTGGCCTGGATTAGTAATCCAATAACATTTCCACAACAGCACCATCTCAACATGGGAACCTATCAGAAACCACACTGAGCAGGTTATTTCTGAACTGATTGACAGCTCTGTCAAAAAGAACTCCCACCAATGTTATTGTCTTGATGGGACTGAAGCAGTGGTATTGGTCAAATTGTAATTATTCTCCTCTTTGGGGATGGGACACAGCTAAATAACTTTCCACGTTGTTAGGGAGCTGTGAGAGTTGAAGCTGGAATGAAACAGTTTTCCCAGGGACAACATGCAACAGAAGTTTTCAGTCCTATTCCAGGAATGGTGTCACGGACCATTGTCTTTGTTATACCTATTATGTTCCGTTGTTTCTTCACGTCAGGGGCAGTGAATCAAATTGGTTGAAGACGGAAATCTGTGATTCTGTAGGTATCATGGCGAGGGTGAGGTGGATCATCGACTGAAAACTTCTGGCTGATGATAGTGCAAATACTGCATGCATTGCTTTCATCCTGATGCGCAGGACTATTCCATTCCTAATAATGAGATATTTGTGGAGGCATCTCCTCCAGTAAGCTGTTTATTTTTTCATCACCATTTACGAATGGATAGGACAGCACTGAAGAATTTCGATCTGATCTGTTGGTCTTGAAAGCATTTCACCTTCTCTTTCAGATGCTAATTCTGCTGTTTGGAATGCAACCAGTCCAGTCCAGTAATATTAACAGATTGTGATCAGGTTTCAGTCCACACGTTTCTAACCTGCATGTGCAACACACTCATCGCTGAATCATAGATCGGCTCGTTGGTAATGGTAGACTGAGGGAGTATACCGGGCAAAAGGCTTCAGGTCGTGGTTCAATACCATTTTGCAGCTGCTGCTGTGGCTTGCGTTACTACATCAATGTTAAGAATGTTATTTTCAAAGTAAGAGGAGCACGATCTTTGAAGTGGATGTTTGTCCTAGAAATGAACTGAGAGCAGCAAAGCATTGGTGATGAAAGAGATTTATAATGTCATAGGGTCTTAGATTCACACAATATGCAAAGACACACTTCTGCCCAACGTGTCCATGGTCACCAAGTTTCTTAACGTGAATTAATCCTATTTGTCTGCATCTGGCATATAGCCTTCCAAATCTTTCCTACTCATGTATCCATTGAAGTGTATGTTAAGTGTTGTAATGGTATTTCCCTGTACTGCCTTCTCTGGCAACTTATTACATATACATAGCAGTCTGCGAAACAACTAAGTCTTCGACCTGTTTTACATCTCTCCCCTCTTAACTTAAACGTGTACCTTTGATTTTGGACACCTCTTCCCTGGGGAAAAGACATTGGCTATTCACCCTATCCATGTCCATCATTATTATAACACTTTGCAAGTTCACCACTCAGCCTGCTATGCAAAAGGGAAAAAATTCCCAGACTATGAAAGGCACTCATCTCTGGATTACTACCGGTACCACATGCTAGCCAGCATACAAATGAAAGAATAGGCAGGATGAGCACGTGGCTTGGGGGATGGTGTAGGAGGTCCAGGTTTGTTGGACATTTGGACCGGTTCTGGGGAAAGTGGGAGTATTAAAAATTGGATGGCCTTCACCTGAACCAGACTGGAACTAACGCCCTTAGGGGAGTTTTGCTACTGCCGTTGGGGAGGATTTAAACTAATGTGACAGGGGGCTGGAAACCAGAATTGCAGAGAAGCAGGCAACAAGGTGGAAACTGGAGACTATAAGAATCGTGAAGTTAACATTAATAAGGGAAAGAGTAGGCAGAGAGCAGATGAACGCAAAGAACAGGTGGTCTCATTTGCATATACTTTCATGCGAGGAGTGTAGTGGGCAAGGCAGATGAATGTAGGGCTTGGGTTGGCGCCTAGAATTATGTCGTTATTACAGTCACGGAGACTTGGTTAAAAGGAGGGTCTGATTAGCAACTAAATGTTCCAGAATACAAACGCTTCAGACAGGGCAGGGAGAGACGTAAAAAGGGTGGGGAGGAGTTGCATTGCAGAGATGATATCACGGCTCTGTAAAAGGTTGGAATTATGATGGGCTTTAGGAGTGAAGCATTATGGGTGGAACTGAGAAATAAGAAGGGTGCAGTTACATTGTTGAGGCTGTATTACAGGCCTCCCAACAGCGAGTGTGAGGTAGAAGAACAAATAGGTGAACAGATTATGGAAAGCTGTCGAGCCAACAGTGTCGTGGTGATAAGACATTTTAATTTTCCCAACACTGACTGGCAGACAATTAGTGTCTGAGGCCTGGATAGGATAGAATTTATAAGAAGCGGCTAGGAGAGTTTTCTGGAGCAGCATGTCAATAGTCCAACGAGGGAAGAGGCCATATTGGACCTGGTGTTGGGGAATGATCCAGGCGAACGGTAGAAGTTGCGTTGGGGGATTGTTTGGGAACAGTGACCACAATTATGGAAGTTTTAGTATACTCAAAGACAAAGATTAGAGTGGTCCTAAGGGAAGAGTACTAAACTGGGCCAAGGCCAATTGTATCAAAATTAGTCAGGAGCTGGGAAATGCGGATTGGGGCCAGATATTTAAAGGAAAGTCCACATTTCATATGTGGGAGGCTTTCAAAGATAGTGTAAAGATAGTACAGGATAGGCATGCCCTGTTGAAAGCAAAGGATAGGAAAGGCAAGATTCGTGAACCGTGGATGACAGGAGAAATGGTACGAGTAGCCAAGAGGAAAAGGGAAGCGTACATAATGTCCAGGTAGCTAAGAAAAGAACGGGCCCTGATGGAATATCGGGAGAGTAGGACCATTCTTAAACGAGGAATTAAGTGGACTAATAAGATTGAAGAATTCATTGGCGTGCAGGCTTTGGAAAAATTCAGATGTAGCAAAGTTGTTGTTATGGGTGATTTCAACATTCCCAAAATCAACTGGAATCTCCTTAGATAAGATTGTTTGGATGGAGCCGTTTTTGTCAGGTTTATTCAGGAGGGTTTCCTTACTCAGTATGTATACAGGCCTACGAATGGAGAGGCTATTTTGGATTCGGTGCTCGGAAATGAGCCAGGACCGGTGTCAGATCTCGCGGTGAGAAAACACTTTTGTGACAGTCATCATAATTGCCTCACATTTACCAAAGTCTTGGAAAGGGAAAGCAGCAGTTACATGTAGGGAAGATATTTAATTGGGGAAAAGGAAATAATGACGCTATCAGACAGGAGTTGGGAAGATCAACACGGGAGCTATTGTTCCATAGAAAGGGCACAGCAGACATGTGAAGACTGTTTAAGGAGAAGTTGTTGCGAGTGATGCAAAAATTTGTTCCTCTGAGATGTGTAAGAAGGGGTAAGATGAAGGAACCTTGGATGACGAGAACTGGTGAACTTCCCATCCATAGGAAGAAGGCAGATTACGTAGAGGATCACGGGCTTACTAGAAATGAGATCAGAAATGGACTGACGAGAGTCAGGAGTGGGTATGAAAAGGCATTTAGCTCATACGTGAGGAATAAGAGAATGATCAGGGATAAAGTAGGGCCGATCAGGGACAGCGTAGGGAACTTGTGCGTGGAGTCTGAACAGACAGGGGAAGCCCTAAATGAATCTTTTGCTTCGGTCATCACGGTTTCGAATGGGAGCTTTGAGGAACAAGCTTGATTCGAACAAAATCCATGATGGGGATGTGCTGGAAGCTTTGGCAAACATTAAGATTGGTGAGTCTCCAGGGCAAGGCCAAATCTATCCTAAGCTACTCCGGGAAGCGAGAAAGGAGGTTGTTCCACTTTTCAAGAAAGGTAATAGGGAAATCTCTGGCAAATACAGACTAGTTAGTCTTATGTCAATGGTCAGCAAAGTTTTGGAAAGCATTCTGAGGGATGGGATTTATGACTATTTGGAAAAGCATAGCGTGACTAAAGGTAGTCAGCATGGCCTTGTGAGGGGCAGGTCATGCCTCCCAGATTTTATTGTGTTCTTTGGGGAAGTGTAAGGCAGGTTGACAAAGGTCGAGCAGTAACTGTGGAATTTGATAAGGTTCCCCATGATAGCCTCACTCATAAAGTCAGGAATTATGGGAAACAGAGAGACTTGGCTATTTGGATTCAGAATTGAATGGATGACAGAAGGCAGAGAGTGCATGTTGGTGGAAAGAATTCTGCCTGGAGGTCAGTGTTGAGTGGATCCCCCAGAGCTCTGTTCTTGGGCCTCTGCTCTTTGTACTTTTTATAAATGAGTTGGATGAGGAGGTTGAGGGGTTGGTGAGTAAATTTTGCAGAAGACACAAAGGTTGGAGTTCCGTTTGTAGTATCAAGGGATTCTGCAGCTACAGCGTGACATCGGCAAAATGTCCTGCTGAGGTGAAAATGACAAATAGAGTTCAACCTGGACAATATGAAGTGATAGATTTCGGAAGGTCGAACTGGAAAGCTGAATATATGATTACAGACAGGATTCTTGGCAGTGTGGAGGAACAGAGATATCTTGGTGTTCAAGTAGATAGATCCCTCATAGTTGCTACCCAAGTGGATAGGAGTGTTAAAGAGCATATGGTGCTTTAGCTTTCATTAACAGGGAGATCGAGGTTAATACCACGAGATTTTGTTACAGCTCTACAAGTCACTGGTGAGACCATACATGCAATATTGTGTCCAGTTCTGGTCGCCTTATTGTAGGAAAGGTACAGAGGCTTTGGAGACTGTGCAAAAAAAGTTTATCAGGTTGCTGCCTGGACTGGAGGGCTTGCCTTGTGAAGAGAGGTTGATCAAGCTCGGACTTTTACCTCTGGAGAGGAGGAAGAGGCGTGACCTGATCGAGGTATGCAAGGTAATAGAGAAATAGATAGAGTCAAAAGCCTGAGACCTTTCCCCAGGGCAGGATTGACTGGTACAAGGGCTCGTAGTGTTTAGGATATTAGGAGAAAGGTATAGAGGAGATGTCAGAGGAAGGTTCCTTACGCAGAGAGTTGTGAATGCATGGAATGCGTTGTCAATGGTGATGGTGGAAGCAGAGTAATTAGGGACATTTAAGTGACTGCTGGACATGCACATGAATAGCAGACAACTGAGAAGGGTGTAGCTTAAGTTATTTGGTTTACATTACGATTAATGCTCGGTACCACGTCATGGACAAAAAGGCCTAGTTTTCTATTTTCAATGTTCCATTAAAAGTGGTCATGAAACAATTTTAGTGAGCGCAATTAATGAGAATCCCAAAGCCTTTTGTTAGGATATAAGAACCAAGCGGGTAACTGGAGAAAGGATTAGTCCACTAAAGGATAAGGAAGGGAGGTTGCATTTTGAACCTGAGAAGATGTGTTAAACTCTGAATAATTACTTGGCATTAGTGTTCACTGAGGAGAGGGACATGATGAATGCTTAAATGAGAGATAGAAGTTTGATTACTCTGGATCACGTTCACATAAGTAGGTAAGATGTGTTTGGTAGGCTAGAGTTTTATTAAGGTGGACAAATCCACAGGACTGGGTGGGATCTATCCCAGGTTGCTGAGGGAGGCAAGAGAGAAAATACCTAGGCGCTGACAGCTTTCTTTGTAGCATCCTTAAACACAGGTGAGGTGCTGGAGGATTAGAGAATTGCTTGTGTTGCCATCCTGTACAAAAGGATGCGTAGGAACATTTCGGTTAACTACAGACCAGTGAGCCTGACGTCAGTTGTAGGAAAGTTGCTGCAGGAGGTACTCAGGGGTAGAATCTATTTATATTTGGAACAGAATAGACTTATCAGTGATAGGCAAAATGGTTTTGTACGGGGTTGACCGTACCTTACCAACTTACTCGAAATCTTCGAGTAAGTAACCACCTTGATAGATGAAGGAAGGGCTGTAGATGTTATATACATAGACTTTGACAAGGCGTTTGATAAGGTTCCCATGGTAAACCAACTGAGAAAGTGAAGTCACATGGTGTGCAGTGTTGTAGCTATGTGGAAAAAGAACTGGTTGAAAAACAGGAGACTGAGAGTAGTAGTTGAAGGGAGTTTCTCGAAATGGAGAAACGTGACGAGTAGTGCTCCACAGGGATCAGTGCTGGCGCCAGTGCTGTTTGTGATGTATATAAATGATCTGGAAAAGGGCACTGTTGGTATAATCAGTAAGTTTGCAGATGACACGAAGATTGGTGGAGGAGCAGAAAACATAGGACACTGCCAAAGAATACAGGAGAATATAGACAGACTGTTGGGTTGGAAGAGAAGTGGTGGATGGAATTTAATCCAGGCAAATGTGAAATAATGCATTTTGGGAAGTCTAATTTTAGAGCGAATTATACAGTAAATGGAATGGCATTGTGAAAAGTTGATGAACAGAGAGATCGGGGAGTGCAAGTCCATTGTACCCTGAACGTCGCTCACAGGTGGATGGATTGGTCAAGAAGGCATATAGTATGCTTGCCTTCATCGGACGGGGTATTGAGTATAAGAACTGCCAGGTCTGTTAAAATTGTACAAGATATTGGTTCGGCCGCATTTGGAATACTGTGTACATTCTGGACGCCACGTTACCAAAAAGATGTGGAGGCTTTGGAGAGGGTGCAGGCAAGGTTTATGAGGCTTTTGTCTGGTATGGAAGGTGCTAGCTATGAAGAGCGGTTGAGTAGGTTAGGATTGTTTTCATTTGTAAAAAGGAGATTGAAGCGAGACCTTATTGAGGTCTACAAAATCATAGAAGGTATAGACAGGGTCGATCGAGATAAGCATTTTCCCAGAGTGAAGGATTCAGTAATGAGCGGTCACGCTTTCAAGATGAGAGGTGAAATGTTTAAGGGGGATACTCGCGGCAAATACCTTACACAGAGGGTGGCAGGTGTCTGGAACGCGTTGCCAGCAGAGTTAGTAGAGGCAGGCACGTTAGATTCATTTCAGATGCATCTCAATAGATAGATGAGTACATGGGGAGCAGAGGGATACAGATGCTTAGGAATTGGGCGACAGGTTTACATGATGGATTTGGATCGGCTCAGGCTTGGAGCGCCAAAGGGGGTCCAGGGCTGTAAATTTTCTTTGTTCTCTTTGTTATATCCAGGCTACCCTTAAACCTCAAGACCTCCAGTCTCGTTCTCACCATTGCAAATATTTTGTCCCTTTCTGGTTTATAACATTCTTCGTGTATCAGGGCAACACGAATTGTACACAGTACTACAAATTTGTCCTTACTGTCCTCTTGTACAGGCACAGCATCATGTCCCAATTACTATATTCACTGCTCTGACTGATGAAGGTAATCGAATCTACTGCCTTCCACACCACCCTGTCCACATGTGTAAGTCCTGCTCTGATTATTCTAAAAAAAATGCAACACCTCATATTTAACGGCAGGAAGCTCCACCTGCCCATCCTCGTCCTACTGGCACGGTTAATCATGATCTCATTTTCCTTTTAAATGACCTTCTTCACTGCCATTTTACCAGCAATTTGGTGTCATCTACAATGTTACCATCCACCCTTTGTATATTCTCATCCAAATCATTTCTCAAAATAACAAACAACAGTGGCCCCAGCACTGGTCCTGTGGCACACCGCTCGTCACAACAAATCTCTCCCTGCACCATCTGTCTCCTACTTTAATTTAGAAACTTTTCCTGATCCCCTGTGATCTAACCTTATTAACCAGGCTACCATGTGGCATCTTGTTGGATCTCACGAAGGTTCACGTAGAAAAACCTGTGCTTGAAAAGGCCCTGGGTGTTTATCTAACGTTGTGCATTTTCTAAATTCCGGCACTTCCTCATCTGTGATGAAGCCGCATTTCAAAACATCACTGCATCGATTTATTTCCCTAATTTCCCCAGCTTCCATGTCTACCTCCAGAGTAAATGCTGACGCGATATTTTCATGGGGTATCTCGCCCATTGAACAGGAACTGGCTCTAAGGCATCGGAGTGGGCTGAGGTTGATTCATTGTGAGTAGTGAGAACCCAGAATAGTCAGAGACAGATATCCTGTGTTGTTGAACCGTTAACTGTGTTTCTGTGCTTCCACTTTTACCATATTGTCGATATTGTTTTACATTTTACCTGGTTTTCTTTACTTTTCTGCTTTATATCAAGATTCTATATTGGGGGGGGGGGGGGGGGAGGGGGGGACTTTGTGCCTAAGCTTGCGTCATATATGGCGACTTGTACAATTTTCCCTGTCCTCATGTGAGTACATGTGACAATAAACCTCATAGACTTAATCCATCTCATATGGGTCCACACAAAGATGGCTGTCTAAGTTTTTAGGAGCCCTATTCTCTCTCTAGATTTCTTTTGCCCTTAATACAATAATATAATCTCTTTGAATTCTCCTTAACCTTAACAGCTGTCTCATGCCCTGTTTTTGCCCTCCTGATTTCCCTGGTAAGTATACTCCTACACACATTTGCGCAAGGGATTCCATTGATCCCTGCTGCCAATACGTGACATATACTTCCTTGTTTCCCCTTGACCAAACACTCAATTACCATGCTCTGATCCGTACTCCTGCTAACATTGTTCTTCACACGAACAGGACCATGCTGTCCCTGAACTCTCACTATCTCGTTTTGAAAGACTCCAATTTGCCAGATGTCCTTTTAACTGCGAATAGCTTCTCCAATCAGCTTTTGAACCTTTCTGCCAAATTTTATCACAATTGGCTTTGTCCTCATTTAAGATGTTAACTTGTGGACCAGGCTCATCCTTTTCCAGAACTATTGTCAAACTAATGGAATTACAGTCACCCATTTTAACAGCTGAACCGCATGCTCTGCCTTAATTCCCAAGAGGAGATAAAGGTGATGTCAAGATCAGATCAGCCATGAATTAACTGAATGGCAAGGCAGCGACTAGGGACCGAATGTCTGTGTGTGTGTGTGTGTGTGTGTGTGTGTGTGTGTGTGTGTGTGTGTGTGTGTGTGTGTGTGTGTGTGTGTGTGTGTGTGTGTGTGTGTGTGTGTGTGTGTGTGTGTGTGTGTGTGTTTGTGTGTGTGTTTGCTTTTTCCTATGTCTACGTGTGCGTGCTTTAGTGTGTTAATGCGTCTATCTCGGCATCTGCGTCTCTGAGCAATTGGGGTTCTGTTGTTTTGCGAGTGAATCCATTGAAATGAGGATCAAAATGCGTCTCCTTATTCTCTCACTCTCTCTCTTTGGCTATCCATCTTGTGTTCTAAGTGATGTAATGCCCACCTCTGCTGTATGCCCCGTGCCACTGCACAAGCAGCAGCTTTGTTTGGGAAAGCCATCACAGACAGTGAATCCCTCACATTTGAATTGAATTGGCTTAAATGACATGTACACTTTAATGAATGCAGTGGCAACATTGCAATGGTTTCACTTATGGCGCGATCTTAGGTACAAGAAATCTAGGTATAGATTCTTAAGTATTTGGTCCAAAAATGAAAGAATGAGAACTGAAAGTCCAGAAGAAGAGCAAAAGGGAAAAAAATGAACAAACACAAATTGCAGTCCCTGGCACACCAGTCTGTGCCAGCAAAGAGTCTCCAGACCGCACCGGGCCCATTCTCCACACTGGGTCGGGCCCCGTTTCCAGACTGCACGGGGGCCAGTATCCGGAATGCATCGAGCCCAGTCTCCAGACTGTTCCAGACCTAGTCTTTTGTAAAATGGGACCAGTCTCCAGAATTCCACAGGCGTAGTCGCTGGACAGCAATGAGACCAGTCTCCCGGCGGCACCACTCCAGTCTCCACACCATACCAGGCCCAGGTTCCAGAACGAACCTGTCCCAGTATCCAGTCCTCACTGGGCTCAGTATCCAGACACTACCGAGTCCTGTCTCCAGGTTTCACCGGGCTCAGTAGCCAGACAGTGCCGGGCCCAGTCTCCAGACTGCACCGGGGCAAGTCGCCAGACTGCACTGACCACAGTCACCTGGCCAAACCGTGCTCAGTCTCCAGGCCGCAATGGGACCAGTTCCCAGGCTGCACCGGTCCGAGTCTCCAGACTGTACCAGACCTAGTGAATAGACTACACCGTCCTCGTCTCCATAGTTCCCCAGGCCCAGCAGACACACAGCACCAGGCCCAGTCTCCAGGCGGCCCCTTGCACAGTCTCCACACTATACCAGGCCCGGTCTCCAGACCATACAAGGCCCAGTTTCCACACCATACCAGGCTCAGTCTCCAGACCACATCGGGCCCATTCTCCAGGCCGCACCAAGATCACGATCCAGATTGTAGTCGGTCCAGTCTCAAGAGCACACTGTGCTTTCTCGAGGCCTCCCATCCCTGTGACAGCCCCCTGTCTGCGACTCACCTCCTCCATTCCCATCGGAGGAATTTTAAAATTTTAAAAGTTTGTGAAGAAGAAGTCTCTCCAGAAAATAGAATAAATAAAGGTTGGTATAAAGAGCGGGCAGAGCAGAGAAGCTCCGGATGGTACATTCTGACTCTACCGCTATCTTTAGGATGTTTGTTTCCTTCTTCGAAGAAAGAGTTTGGAGACTCAAAGCAGTTTTTTTTTTTTCCCAATTCCTTGCAATGCTGTCTCTTAATAAAAGATTATGGGCATGTCTATTGCTGGCCCACATGCTGACAGTGGGTTTGTTTTAGGACTTTACAATACATTCTCACTAAAAATTGGAAAAGTATATCAAAAAATATTGAAAGTTAGAGAATGTGGTTGAAAATCCATCTCAACCTTTTCCACTGTGCTTCACTGAGAGTAGCCTGAATACAATTGTACAGCTTTGATCTGCATAGCTTGTGACGCACGACAGGGTTTATAGAGCAATGCACTGCTGTGATCTGTATAGCTGCCAGTGCTGGATAGATATCTGGTGTGTCTGGATGAATGCACTGCTGTGGTGGGGATAGCTCCCAGCGTTAGACTCATATCTACTCCGAGTATATAGATTAATGCACTGGCGTGGTCTGCACATTTTTCCGCACTCGGCAGACTGCTGGGTTAGACTGAACAGAGCTCGAACTTCACACTGTGCTGAACAGATATCTCCTCTGAATTAATGGTTCTCTGTTTTTCGGATTGAGAATAAGTCAATCAGCTGACTTATTTCAGCTGATCTGGCAATGCATTTAGTTTTCATTCTTGTGATTGGATCCTCCGTCCCTCCCTCAATTAATGTTACACTGTGACCATGCACATTACATCATGATCGTGAAAGCCCACTGTGATGGCGTCTTCATTCAGAAGCAGTCAGCCATTCGCATTGTCCTCGAGTCTCCACGTCAAAAGAAAGGATGGCCAATGGGATAAAGGCCGTCCCCTTGATACACAATACAAAACATACACTCCCAGCACTCCCCACCGCCATCCAAGCCAATAAAAATGTCCGGTGTGTACTGAGAGCAACTGGCCAATGAGAACATCAGGGAGCAGACCTTCAAGGAGATGGAGCAACACTTCCCATTTGTGAACGACAGCGTGAATCCTCCAGTACACACGTATCACGAAGTCCTGTAAGTTCTCCACATTTATAAATATATAGCGTGTTATTCTTCCTGTAAAAGTAACAGGTTCACAGTTACCCACGTTATATTCCAGGTGCCAAATTGTCATCCATTGTTTATCCAATTAGAGATACTGCACCGCCTCCTGCCATCTTAATTTCCTGCCTATCTTAGTTAGAATACGTTTGTTAAATCTTTCGAAAACGTTGATATTAGTGGCAAATAACTGAGGCCCAAGCACAGGTCACTGCGTCACCGCAGTCGTTAATTTCTGTCAAACTGATAGAGACTGATTTAACCATAATTTAGCCCAGCTCCCATTTCACTAACCAGTTATTCCAGTATTCCTGTGTATCAGCTTTGAAAGGCTGAATATTCCCTTCCATTTCCCATGCAACAGATAAGAGATTAAAGATCTGGTTCAATTGCCGAGTAAAAGACTCGAACGGCTGAATGGCCTCATTCTGTTCCTGTTTAAAGTTTCTCATGGTCTGAATAGCCTGTTATAGTATCGGTGTAGTTGTGAATGGTGCTGAAAGTTTTGGAACCATCAGTGAACAGCTCACTTCTGATTTTATGATGGAGGGAAGGCCATTAATGCTGCAGCTACAGCTAGCCCATAGTGCCTCATGGAGGTGTAGTTTCCATTTGCTCGGTCCTTTAGAAGTATGTCCTACTGCACAGGAGGGAGTGCCACATAACACAGTGGGCGGTATCTTCAATATGAGGCTGAGGTTTTCCCTCCAACAGGACCGTGTGCTGGCTGTTCCTACAGATAATGTTGGGGCAGATCCATCTGTGACAATTGTTTTGTTTAAAATATTTTCCTCTTGTTGGTTCCCCCATCACTTTCCCCCAGTCTGGCTGCTGAGAATTTGAGGCCTCTCCCTGCTCAGTCAGTGGTTGCCTATGGCGACACTCTTGGTGATAGACTTTGAAGTCCCACACCCAGACTAATTCTTGTGTCCTTGGCACCCTCAGTGCCTCCTCCGATTTGTTTTCGACATCGAGGGGAACTGTGTAATTACCGAAGAATAGTGTGGAGGGCAGTGGGTGTCTATCACCTGCAGCTTTCCTTGACCATCTCTGACCTGTTACTATGCGATTTCCCGGGTTCTGGAATCAATGTTGCGGAATTCCAGGGTAACTCCTTTCCCGACTGTATCCCACCGTGTCGCCACCACTGGTGGTTTTATCATGCCGGATGAACAGATAGCCCGAGTGTTGGTGATGAGACTTCTTGAAACATTACCCATCAAGCCTGATTCTGTGAGTATGACGGTGTCACACTGTTTCCTGACGGCGTCAGTATGAGAAATAAAGGTGGAAGTAAAGAAGAGAACAATGATTTTAAAAAGTTGATGAAAGGTACTCCATTGTAAAATATTTTATATTCTCAAATAAGATTAAGAAATGGATATGACTTTATGGCATTGGAGAAACATGGTGTTTGGGCGACCAACACTGAGAACTGAACATCCACCTGATTTTAGATTAAGGGATGTTATACAATACTAAAGATTAGGTAGGGTAGATCTCCTAACAAAGAATGTTATCTGTTTGATTGAAAAGGAGGATCTTAAATGCATTGATCAGGGTATTGCATGGGTGATTTCGTGTGTGACAAAGTTTGAAGAAGACAGAAAATTAGTGGGCTGGCGAAGTGTATAGAAGACACTGAACGACTGCAGAGGGGCATAAATAGTATAGTGAGTGGGGAAGGGTCTCACAGATTGAGTACGGTGTTGGTAAATGTGAGTTCATCCATTTTGGCAGGAATAACAGTACACTGGACAACTTTATATATGGTAAAAGGTTGCAGCATGCTGCTATGCAGAGGGTCCTGGTTTTCCTTGTGCAGGACTCACAAAACATTGATTTGCAGATAACTAAGAAGGCAACTAGAATATTATCCTTCATTGCTGAATGGATACAGTTTAAAAACAGAAAGATTATGCTGGAGATGTAAATGGTGCTGATGATGCCACACCTCGTGTACCGCATACAGGTTTGGACTCCTGACTTGAGAAAGAATGTACTAGCACTCGATAGGTGCAGAAGAGTTACACTATGCTGATTCTAGAATTGAGAGCGTTGAATAATGATGAGAGATCAAGTAGATTGGGGCTATACTCATGGGGACTTTGAAGAATGATTTTGTATTTATGCTAACATACATTGTGAAGGGTGTAGATACGGTAATAGTAGGGAGGATGTTCTCACTGTTGGGTGAAACTAGCAACGAGGGGGACTTTGAAAATGAATGGGAGCAGATTTTGGACAGAGTTGTGGAGGAACATCTTCACTTGAATCTGTAGAATACCCTGTTGAGTGAAGTACTTGAGGCTAGTTTTCTAAATGCTTTTAAAGCAAAGCTAGATTTTGGAACAGTAAAGGAATCAAGGATAATGGTGAGAGGGCGGATAAGTGGAGCTGAGTCTATGAGAAGATCCGCCCTGACGTTATTGCAGTGCAGGCGTGAGGGGCTAGATGGCCGACTCCTGCTCCAATTCCTTCTGTTCTTATGGATTCATCTTAATAATTAATATTTTTATGCAAAGTGCCAGTTGATTTGGATTTGGGGAGAGATCTCTAACATCAGCCTGAGGGGAGCTCACCAAACTCCCCACATTAATTGGTGTTTGAGTCCTCACGATGAGAATCACATCGGCCTTCCCCCACTTCTTATTGCACACCATTCCCACCACGGGAGAGCCTGGAATTACCCAGCATCCCAAGGAACCTGTGCATTCTTTGAAACCCCATAGTGCACTGTGACAAGCACAGTCATGTGGAGATAACCTACACAGCCCCTGATATTGAGCCTGTACGTGGCAGGCAGGGTGACATTTCTGCGCTCCCCAAACCTTTGGGCATGGGCATGAGCTCCTCTCGGGTGGGAAGGTCACAGGCAGGACCTCTCCTTCCCCCAGGTCCAGGAGTGAGGGCCATGAGAGCACACCATGCCTGCCTGCTCTGAATTTGCTCCCAAGATTAGAGCAGCTACCGGGAGCAACGTTTATAATTGTCGGGAGATCATTGTGATTCTCCACTCAACCAGCACAAGGGGAGCCCAGGAAAGAATCTCACCATTCCCCTTGAGAACGACAAACACGATGCAGCGAACTTATCTTAACATCAAGGAAGGCCTCAGGGAATATCTCACAGAATCTATAATTAATCTCACCACATCCCACGGTGCTCAGAATATAAAGAAACATTTTGTCTGGAGTTAGGAAAATCAAGAAGAAACAAATTCTAGTGGTAGTTATCGCTCAAAGTCAAACCTGCAAATTTTGTGCATATTGTAAGCAGGGCGTTAGGTATGCAAGAAATTGCTGGCAAAACTCAGCAGGACTCGTAACATCTGAAGGAAGAAAGCAGAGGGAACATTTCAAATCTGAGGACACTGCATTAGAATAACTTTTGTTTCAGATCTCCAGCATATGCACTCTGTTTTATTTTTCAATCGTCAATTATTGTGCATACCACAGTAGTAATAGTTGACTTAATCTCGAAAGGGGGAGGGGGAATGAGGGCAGAAGTGCAAGACATGGGTCAGTTTCAGCTGAAGGCCCTGTCCATCAAAGTTTGGGAGGGGTAATGTAAATCCTCGTGCGAGAGAAACGGTGAGCATGCTGAAAGTACTCCACTAGAACTCGTGATCATCTGAACAGATGTGAAGGTTCCAGAGAAAGTAGGAGAATGCAGTCACTGTACGCTGGTCACGGGGGTAGAATGTGGCTCACTGGCTAGCACTGCTAGCTCACGGCACCAAGGGCCTAACTTTGATTTCGACCTTGGGTGACTGCATGTGTGGTGTTTGCACATTCTCCCTGGGTCTGTGTGGGTTTCAACACTATTTTTGGCTTTCGTCCGACAGTCCAACATGTGCAGTGACCTTGCTAAACTGCTGCGCAGTATCCTGGGTTGTGGTGGATTGGCTGTGGGAAATGTCTGGTTAGCGGGTTAATACATGGCTGTATAAGTCGAGATGCTGTTTGGCGGGTCAGTGTGCACAAAATGTGCAGAATGGCCTGTTTCTACACTACATAGCTTCTATGATTTATATTTTGGTGTATGTGGCTGGCAATATATCCCAAGATCCTACCTATAACTTCTGCCCCCAGTTGCCTCATCAAACCTTTACCCCTTAAGTTTGTCGAAAATAAATTCCATTAGCAAGTCCTCGACATTTTGGCTCATCTGATCAGGGTCCCGTTGTACTCTGAGTTAATTATCTTCACTGTTCACTAAATCACCAATGTTGGTATTACCTGCAAACCCACGACGCATTCCTACCTTATTCACATCCAAATCATTTATGTTCATTACAAAATCCATTAGATCGTTATGATACTCAGCAAAAAACAGGCATCCAGTGCAAAACAAAAACTCTCCACAAACATTTCCTTCATCTCTTACCTTCGGGTTAATTACCTCCGACTCTCCCTGTATTTCATGTGATCCAATAAGTGCTACCCAGTTTACCATGAGGAATCTTTTTCAACACCTTACCGAAGACCATATGGACAACACATACTTTCGCCCCTTCATGAATGTACTTAGTCACATCTTCATAAATCGCAATCAAATTAGTGAAATATGATTTCCCAACCAAAAAGCCATATTGACTATCTTTCTCAGTCCTTGCCTTTCCAAGAACAAGTTTCTCAGAGTCCACTGGAGCAATGTACCCGCCAATGACATCAGGCAGACCGGTCTACAGTTACTGGCTTTTCCTTCCCAGTTGCTCTTTAAAAATCGCACAATATAAGCTACCCTGCCGTCTTCTGGCAGCTTACCTGTGACTGTCCATGATACAAGTATCTCAGCGAGAGGCTGAACAATTACTTTCCGAGCTTCTCAATGGTTTCTGTGAAACACCTGACTAGGTCAGAGAACATCGAACAGTACAGGCCATTTAGCCCTCGATATTGTGCAGATCTTTCATGCTTCTCTAAAACCAAACTAATCTGCATGCCTTTCATTGTACTAAGTTCCGCGTGCCTATCCAGGAGTGGTTTTAAAGACAGGGAGTTCCAACTCTATTTTGGTTTAATCCCTGCCCTCCCCTTCACCGTTTGATCACGCAGCATTGCCATTTGGTGTGAAGGGCACTGCTGGTCACTGGACACTTGGGTGTTTCTTTTCTTCCTGGTCGTGGAAATGGAATAAAGATTTGTACACCTTGTGTCTTTCACTGTCTCACACCAGCACACGCACAAAAAAGAACAGGAGTGTGAAAAACATAAACAGGGGTGTCAATGGTTCTGTCACCCTGAGAGCTGCCTCTGAGAGAACTGGATCAGTGTCAAGTGCTCTCTCTGGTGATGGGATGCCGGCCTCTGTGGAGTTATTTCAGTAGCATCAAGAATAAAGCACATTCCCGAAACTTGATTCTGTTACGACACGGGGGAATACCCCTGCAAAAAAGAGGAAAAAAAGACAGGGAGTCATTCACCTTAATGCATTTTAAGATGGACAGCTCCTCATCTTCTGTCATAGGCACACTTGTCAAGATATCATTGTTCATTTCCTCAAGTTATCTGCAGCACGTATTCTTCTCCACAGGACATACGAACGAGAAATATTTATTTAGTGTCTCCCCAAATCCTGTGGTTCCACATATTGGTCGCTTTGCTGAACTTTCAGAGGGCCTAGTCTCTCCCAGTTTCTCGTTTGACCTTAATATGTTCGCAGAAACTCTTTGGATCATTGCTTACCAAAATCATATTATGTCGCCATGTTTCCCTCCTCATTTCCCTCTTGAGTATTATCCTACTGCCCTTGTACTTCTCGATGGATTCAGTGGAGCTTTGCTACCTACACCTACCATATGCTTCTTTCTTTTTGTTGACCAGAACGTCCATCCTTTTAGCCATCTAGCATTCTCTACACCTACCAGCCTTACCCTCCTCATGAAAAGAAATATACTGTCGCTAGACTCTTTAATCTCATTTGTGAAGGCCTCCCACTTTCATGCCAATAGCTTCTCTCAAGCATCTTTTCAAAGTGCCAGCCTGAAACGTACAAAGTTATCCTTACTCAAACTTTAACGTTTATGTCAGGACTAATTTCTCCATAAGTATTTTAAAACTAATATTTACTGCATAATAGACTAAAGAGGTAGAATGGCTTCCTCCTGTTCCTCTGTGACAGGGTCAAGGGGCTGAATGGCCTCCTGTATTTCTGTAACAGATTCGAGAAGCTGAATTACCCTGGTATAACAGGCAAGAGAGGCTGATGGCCTTCTCCTATCCTTCTGCAAATGGCACATGGGGACAGAATTGCTTCCGCCTGTTCCTAAGCAGCAATGTAAATACTTTGGATGATTCCTCGAGGTTTTGGAATGATTGGTAAAAGGGCACTTAACAATAGGAATGAAATTACAAAAAGCAATGGGCAATAAATCTTGTTACCCTATTTTATGGTCTCGAGAAAATGCCCACCAGGCATTTTGTGCAGTTGCTCTGTTATTTTATCTCTGTCATATACAATCCTGCAGTGATCTGACACTGCTCCTACATACAGGGAGGAAAGATTTAAAGTATTGAAAATTTATGGTCAGCCAACCTCGTCCATTCCATCCAGATCGAGGAAATGTTCGTTTTATTGTGATACGTAAAGTGATGTAAAAAAGGGTTTAAATTCACGTATTCCTTTGGTGACTGTGATTAATGTCAATATCCAAATAATCTAAGCATTCCAGTGGAGGGTTTCCATCTTTTAACCATAAGTCGGCTCCATTCAACGTGTTAACCCATCGGATGAGCGGAAGCATCACCAACAGTACTAACATGACTTCGCAGCTCCACAGAGAGGGGCTGGAGAGATCACAATCTGAGAACGTTAGACTAGGATGTTCCAACAATTGAACAGAATCTGAGAATATTAGACAGAATCTTCCAACAATGGACATAAGTTTATACTGGGATGTTTGGCTTCCTTCTACATATCATTAACGAAGGTCATTATCATGTTGGATCGAATATGCACTTTACATTATTCAATATATTCGTTATGCAGTCAGAGCTTTCTTTGGTGTCTCTGGTAAGTTTCACAGTTTAGTAATTGATTCTATAAATCATGTTTGACTATAACACTGTTCTTTTCATTGACGCTACCATCCTTGCCGTTCTTATTGTTCCTGCTGAGACTCTGAATTCAGATAGTCACTTTGCAAACCAGTTTTAACTGCATCCGTGACCTTGATAATTCACTATCTCCTTCGATGCTTCGGGCAGTGTTACTATGGGTCTCTATGTTGACCTACTCAATTTCAGCTGTGAAACATGTTTCATTGTATCACTGCCCTTGATATTTAAATATTGGGAGCATAGAGCACTGTTTTCTATTCTGATTACAAACTCAATTTCCTTCCTTTGCCTCCATCCCATCCCTGACCAATATCTAAGGCTGAAACAGATAAATGACAACTGTCGTGATCCCTTTGGCCTTGATTTGATTCCTGATACCATAAACTGCCCACTCCTAATTGTAATTACTGACGCATGTAGGATATACTTCACTGGTTCATCCCATCTGCTATTTGAACTTTGCGCTATGATCGACAGTCTTAATAAAGCCAATAATCAGCTGCTAATACTCCCAGCTTCAAACCTGCAGATGTGAATCTGCGTCGATTCCATGCGGCTCTTATCTGAACTCTCAAAAAAATTCCCCATCATTCTGTCATTCCTTTGCGCACTGATATATGTTGTTATTGGGTCTGGCAATGCCTTTACTTTAATACTCTCAAGCATATCCTCACATCTGTCCATGAACTGTTTCTCACTCCCTCTCTGTCCATCATCCCAATCCCTGCAGTTATTCATAATTAAACTGATATTCTTCATATGTGTTCTATCTTAGACAATGATTTTCACATCTATCATCGCCTCAGTCGTACACACACGCATGCATTCTTAAAAAAACCTATTGCATCGAGCTGATGCATGGAGATACAGAATCATAAATTTTTGGAGCCCCATTTCCCGTTATTTACAATATGGACTACAAATCTTCCCATGCGTAACAGATAGCTATTGCACGTATAGCAGGAATATACTGTCCAAGGTTTTCAATATTCCCCATGCTGGGCGGATAGTCCAGCTTATTAAGAATTACACGAGCATAGTGTGCACTGCTCTCCATGCTAAGCTGTCAACTTATCTCAGTTAAGACCGTCTGTGTTTGTTCTGTGAGGCATGGCCTTTATTCAATGTTCTCATTCTTGTGATTGCATCGATCAATGTCTCACACTTCCAATTAGACGTACTCCCCTGTGTCTTCCTCCATTTTTCAACATGTTTTGTTTCTATCTTAATTGTCTCTTTCTATCTTTAACGCGAATCTTTCTGTCCCTCTGTATCGTTCCCTGACCTTGGGTGTTTGGCTTCCGAATGTATCGAGTGCTGGCATCGTGAGGCTCAGAAACAAGGACATGAGGTTTGTCAGGCTGTTGTTCATTTCGCGGTGTTGGTCGTGTGGTGCTCCATGTTGTACGTGGTGCACTGCAGCTTCACTCACGTCTTTGAAGGTTGGTTAGTACCTGTCCCCCGCAAGCCTGTGTTTGTCTTCTCAGCTGACAATGTGGTCAGTAACATGAGGAAGCCCCTGGTGTAGTATTTTAAAGAAACAGGCATTTACCTTGTGACTGACGGGCTTCAGTCTGATTCCTGTTATTGAAAAGTTAGTAGATATGTTGGAGATGATTTGCTAGGGGTTGTGCTGTAGGCTGTCTCAGACATTCAGGGAGACCTGAGGACTTGGTGATCCAATTCTGGATTAAGCATAAAGACTGTAATTACAGCATCTGGGTGTGTACAATTGAACAACAAATGGAGCAGAGACTGCAGAGAATGGAAGCTCTGAAATTACAGAGTGAGCGTGGGGAAAAGTATCTGCTATATCTGTCTGTGTTTTAATGTAGATATACATAATCTGACTTTCCACTTACACACACTCACACTCACAGTCTCTCTCTCTCTCACACGCACACACACATCCCAACAACCACACCCACAGACATACTCCACCCCCGCCACACTCACACGCACAT
This sequence comes from Chiloscyllium plagiosum, assembly GCF_037043375.1. Taxonomy (NCBI): domain Eukaryota; kingdom Metazoa; phylum Chordata; class Chondrichthyes; order Orectolobiformes; family Hemiscylliidae; genus Chiloscyllium; species Chiloscyllium plagiosum. Next base: position 116,320,139 of record NW_028270156.1, read on the forward strand.
ACATGTAAATCTGCAGTGTGGATTTGGATTTGCAAGCTTGCTTTTGCAGCTGCATTCTATTTTGTTCAAAAAGCACGCAATTTGTCAACAGTCAATGTCGTACGTTATAAACTCCTATGTAGGAAATAAAGCCAATCTGACGCCGGGTTAAGACACAGACAGACTGTAAACAAGACCTCACGCTTAAAATTCATTGTCAGACCGGAGGTGTCACGCACTTTGCATCGATAATGCTTGAAGTTATCTCCAGGCATTGACTTGAAGAAAATTGTTGGATTCTCATCATCAAAGAAAAATCTGCCCCTCCATTCTAAATGCTGAAATGTTTAAGAGCTATATTAGATGTGTTCATGTCATGTGCATGAATTGTATGAGCTCTTGGTGTTTTCCTTATCAATTCTGTGTGAAGGCCTGCCTCTCTTACTAACACCTGATGAAGGAGAAGGGCTCTGAAAGCTAGCATTTTCAAATAAACCTATTCAGTTTTAAACTGGTGTCGTGTGATTTTTGACCTTCTCCAAACCAGTCCAATAACAGCACATCCACATCATGTTTTTTTTTTGTTATTGGTTAGCCAATCCTCTCCAACAAATTAAATGTTCTTGACCCTCTGTGCTCTTACCTTGCATTTGAATCTTTTATGATGCACTTTATGCAATGCCTATCTGGAAGGGCAGATATAATACATCTATCGGATCCCTTTTATCCATCATGCTTGTCACATTAAAAGAAACTCAGCTAAATAATTCAAGAACAATTTATCCATCATAAAATCATTTTGTTTGGGATGGATTAAGGGTTGACTTTGATAATCACCTTGCAAACTGAATCTAACAATTTGACTTCAATTCCAATAATTTGCTCACTACTTTTCATTCCCTTCTGAATTGGTTATTCGAAGTTCTTCCCTTTCTATAATCTCCACATTCTCTTTCAATTCCTGTGTAACAGGCACAAGCCGGCAGAAAGTACAGCCTCCAATTGCCGTGAAAGAGGCATGAGTGGTTGATTGGATTCATTCTGTTCCTACTTTACACACTCGAGTGCTGAATGGGTTTCTTGGTGTTCCTACATTATAGTCTTGACACGCTGAATTTCGTCCTGCTGTTCCTATATTATGGTCTCAAAGAGCTGAATTTCCTGCTCCTGTTCCTGACCAAGCCACTCAAGACCTGAATGCTTTCTGCTTTTACTTCATGAGAGGACTGGGGACAAATGGAAACTTGCTGCAGAAGTGCACCGTTTCAAGTGGCTGAAGTGTCTCCTCATGTTTCTTCATAACAGGCTAGAGAAACTGAACAGCCTCCTCCTATATCCCTGAAATCGCAACGACGGTGTGATTGGACTTCTCCGGTTCCCATAGAACATAAATGTGGATGAATTGCCCCCTCCTGTTCACATAAAAAGAAAAATCTCAAACGGTTTCATGCCAGTCTGCTATTCTTGTGCAATTGACTCAATCGGCTGAACAGCCTTAACCTAATGTGAAAATTTCCAGTAACTTTGTGGCCTCTTCCAGTTCTTGTGTTGCAGCATTTAGAAGGTTGAATAGCCTCATCTTGTTGTTGTGTAACACGATTTAGGTGCGGCATGGTCTATTATGGGTCCTGTGTTGGAGTGTGGACGTACTGATTGGCCTCTTCCTGAAACTCTATATCATGATCCAGACACGAAACATCCCCCTTCTACATCTGCTGTAACAGTTTCCAATAATCTACTTCTGTTGTTCCTGTGTTCCAGGTTCGAGAAGTGAAACGGATTCCTGAATTTGATGTATAATTGCTTTCCATTGCTGAGTCCTAAAACAAGACCATTGTCATTCTTGCAAACATTAAGAGGTATTGGATCAACGTGCTCACCCCTCCCTCCAAGGTTAACGTGACGCTGTGGCTTAGTTTATTGAAGTTCCTCCTTAATAAATAGGTCGATCTGGGGTTAAGAACCTAGCAGCGTCTGCATCTCACATGTGCTATTCCTTGTTAAACCTCTCTCAAATGCCATGTGGCTGTTCCATCAGGTTGTTGATCCAACTTGTGGTGCAGAAGGAGACGGTTACTTGTTGAACGTGTGTCGTGGAAATTAAATCGACATTACTCAAATGCTAGCAAGAGGAATGCAAAAGCTTTACTGTAACCTCTGCAGGGGACCCAATTCACTTTGCAATATGCTGCATGTAAGGGGCTGAACAACTTGCACATATTATTTTTATACTACATTTCACTTATCCTTATCACACGCTCAAGGACAAAAACTGGGAACATTCGGCTGTTGGTATGATTGCGTAGTTTTCCCTGATCCTGTTGAATCTGACTGCTTTCCAAGACTTGCAAGGCGAAGCTGTCAGCTTGCAGAATCGAGCAATGCTAGGCTGTCTACTTAAAATTTTAGCAAAGTGTTAGTTTTATCGAAATATTAGATTTAGCAAAGTATTCTCTTTCAGATTTCAGAACAAATGTTAATTTTGCTAATTTTCCATTACATCTCCCCCCTTTTGGTATATTACAGCAATGACAAAAACAACAACAAAAAAAGTATGCAAAGCTAGATAACTATACATCAAAATTACTGAGGTAGCAACAGACTTTTCCTCAGACACCATCTAACAGCTATGTGTTGGTATCATCACTTGCCCTTGTGTGCTCTGTGCACAGCCCATTTTCACACGTCATATTCGTCAACGTCAAGGTATGGTATGGCCCTCGCAATCGGATTCTCCTGTTGCGGGGCCACTGAATGTTTTACCATTTGGAATCCCGCTGCACTCATAAGCAAACGGTGTAGCCAGGTACACAAGCAGGGTCCTATACAAAGCATTATGAGTAGCACCAGTCCTACAAGTCGTAAAATGTGTAGGATCCAATATCCCCAATCCTCCCCAAAGGGAGGGTAGCCATTCGTGCAAATACACGTTTCTCCACTGCCTTTCACCATATGGAAGGCTGTGGTTGGAAGCGTGTCAGCCTTGGGACTGCAGTTGGCCTTGAGTTCGGGGAGTGGCACGAGGTTTGCCATAATTGCTCCCCTTATCAGGGACAGGGTAGTCACCGCCGCGGAAGCACAAAGCTCGCATTTCTCGCCAGGCTCTGTAATTCGTTCAGCATTCCACCGTTGGGCAGCGTAGCCAGCAATGGCTGGCGTGTATCAAAGTAGCCAACGTCTAATTTCCTGTGTTGTATTAGGGCCAAAGCACATGCTCTGTTCCCTTCACATCTAGCAATGTTCCTTCGCATCTCCGAACCTATTGGCGTCGCATTTACGCCATCAACCTCCTACAGGGCCAATTCCACTACCGAGTTAGCGGACGACTCCCTCCAGGTTCGGGCGTGACATTAATGCCCTCTGCCCTGCTTGGGGTTAGGTCCATGATTTGGTTTGTGTAGTTGCCTTGCTCCGGTGCTACTATCTTCTGGAGGACCTTCTGCACTGCATCTCGGCACGGGGGTGTGGGGAGTGACTAAGCCACTATATTCACCTGCCTATCGATGTCAGAGAAGGTTCTATCCATTTCACCAGACTCCCTCATCGCTCTTCTGAGTCTTGGATATTATCACCAGTGCCCAGGCACCTCCTACCTAGTTCTTGGTCAGGTGTCCCTGTAGCCGTGGCAGCTACTTCTAAGTGCCAGTCGCTGGCGCCACCAGAATCCCTGCATAAATATTTATTATCCACATTATTGTCATACTGGTTTGTAAACGGCCATGGGTCGCATGTGAAAGTTCTTCTTGCGCCATCAGTTAAGATTACCATCTACGGCTGTATCCCAGACGCCAGTCATACCAGGGCGCTTGCTAAGAGTGCGAGCTGGGGCATCCCCATAAGCGTACGAGGTTTCTGATTACTACTTGCAGTTAATTGGTTCCGGTGCTGCCCGATGTCTCCTCAGGCCCAGTTGCACGTTTGAAATGGCTGGCGTGCATCCACGTCGCTCTTTCAGCGATCTTAACAGCTGTCTGTGTCGTGAGGAACACTTTAAACGGTCCCAGCCACCTCGTCGCCTTCAGTTTTTCTTCCTGAAGTCTTTCACCACTATCCAGGCTCCAGGTTCTAGATCGTGCAGCTTCCCTTCTGCTGGTTGGGGTCGTGCTGCTTTCACTTGATTCTGCATTTGAAACAAAAGTGTTATGAGTTTACTACAGTAACACAACATTTCGCCCTCACAGTGGCCTGTTATCTGTCTTACCGTGGGTCTTGCTCTAATTCCTGTATTGGGAGCCTACCAAACAAAATCTCAAACGGGGTAAGATTAGCTCTCCCTCTCCTCCTAGATCTCATATACATTAACATAATTGGAAGTGCCTTCGTCCATGTCACCCGTAGTTCCTCACAGCATTTTATCAATTAATTTTTGAGGGTAGCGTTTTCTCTTCCCACTGCCCCACTGGTCGCTGGCTGATAGGCACAGTGTTGTTTCTGGTTTATTCCTAAATAATTACTAATTTGCTGTCGGGCATTATTGGGAAATGGTGTATCATTCTCACTACTAAGCCTTTGAGGGATGCCCAATCTCGGAAATATTTAAGTTAGCAAGACCTTGGCTACTCCACTGGCATCATGTTTCGACGTGGGGACAGCTTCCACCCATGTGGAAAACATATCAACTTTTACCAGATAATATCCTTTCCCGTCGCTGAGTGTTAGTTCAATAAAATCCATCTGTAAATGTTCGAAGAGTCTTTGGGGTTGTGGGTGTGCTACCTGACTCATCTGTATTCCCCTCCACACATTATTAGTGGCACAGATAACACATCGTTTACAACATTTCTGGGAGTAATGATTAAATCCCTTAGTGTACCATTGTGCCAAAATACTGGGATGCATCCCCCTTTTGACACATGGTCCTTACCGTGTGTCAGTTTGGCATAGAATGGAAATAATTATCGTGGTAGGCAAGGTTTACCATTGGGGCCACACCATCCCTCTTCCCTCACGCTGCGCCCTGCTTTAGACCACTCATGCTTTTCTTCCAGCGAGGCCCTTGACTGTAACTCCCGTACCTCTGCTGTTGGGGTAAAAAGTTTTATCATACACATGACAAACTGATCACTTGGCGGCTGCTGGGCTGCCATCCTTGCCGCTGAGCCTGCCCTTGCATTACGTTGAGAAATAAAATCGTTATTTTTCGTGTGGGCTTCATATTTACACACAGCGATTGATTTAGGAAATACGACTGCTTCCACGAGTTCAGAGATCAGGCCACGGTTTGTGATAGGCTTTCCAGTGGAGGTCAAGAAGCCCCTGTGTTTCCACGGAATTCCAAAATTATGTACCACCCCGAATGCGTATCTGCAATCGGTGTAACTGTTCACTGTCTTCCTTTATCCAACTTACATGCCTCAGTCAAGACAGTCAGCACTGATGCGAGGGCTGACAGATGAGAAGGGAGTGATCCCGCTTTGACTACCTCGTCGGTAGTCACTACAACATACTGACAACAATTCTGGCTTGTCTCCTTGCTCCTGAATGCTGACTTATCCACAAAAACCTTCATATGTGGATTCTAAATTGATGAGCCTGCAAGTCTGGTCTAGGGCTGCAAATTCATTAGTCACAGCGACACAAGCATGTAGGTCTCCGCCTGCTTTTGTGGTGAGAAGGCTAGCAGGGCCATGGACGTTACACCGCTTTATTGTAATGTTAGGCATCTCCAATAACACAGTATTGTATCTGAGCCAATGTGCTTCCGACATGTGTGCTGTCCTTTGCTCGGAAAGCAGTAAGGATACGCATGTGGGACCAGTAGGGTTAATTCACCAGAGCCGACTATGTCCCTGAATGCTACAATAGCCTTTTCAGCTGCAGTCATGGCTCGCAGGTATTTAGGCAATCCTGTTGCTACGGGTCCAGCTTAGACGAAAAATAAGCTATCAGCCTCAACTTTCCCCCATGATGGTGAAACTGCATATATTTCATGCAGCCACGCTTCTCATCTGCAGTTTGTACAAAAGGTTTGTTTGGATTCGGAATCCCCAGTGTGGGGGTAGTTTGGAGAGTCTTTTTAAAAATTCAACCAAGGCACTCTCGGCCTCTGGGGCCAATGCAACGGACTCATGCTCTGAAAACTTTTCTCATCGGCTATGTCACTTCGGGGAGCCTCAGGGGGTGTGTAATATGGAATAAACATTCGACAGTAGGAGCACATGCCCAAAAAAGACAGCACTTGTTTCTTCTTGTAAGACTTTGGAATTTGCTGGATTGCTTGAACTCTGTCTTGATCAATTTCTTTCCCTTGTTCCGATATTAAGTGACCTAAGAACTTCACCTGTTTTGCACAAATTGTAGCTTTGCGAGACTAGCTTTCTGCCCTTCCCTCGCTAGATGGCAGTGCAATGCAAGTGTATCATTCTCACATTGTTCCTCTGTCAGTGCTGCTATCATACTGCAGAAGTGCTGATCCCAGGGTTAAAACTAGAGTCTCCAGACTCCTGCATAAAACCTCATTATGTATGGTGGGGGACTCACAATAATCTTGACAAAGTCGCATGAAGATATAAGATTTCCCTTTGAATGTAAAAGCTAACCAGAATTGACTATCTGGGTGTCCCGGTACACGAACGAAGGCCTTGCTAAATCCACAACAGAGAACCATTTACTGTCCGGTGTAACTTGAGCTACCAAAGTATAGGGGTTGGGAACATTTGGGGCTTGCGGGACAACAGCGTTATTGACAGCCTGCAGGTCTTGAACAATCCTCCATTCGACCGGTTCACCGGAATGTTTGCCTTTTTGATCGGAAAAATGGGGGTTCTCAACGTTGGGTTTTCACAGGGGATTATCATTCCAGTCTTTAGGAGGGATTCAAAGCCTGGAGTAATTCTTTCTATGGCCTCGGGTTTTAACAGTTATTGTGCTCTGCAAGGACGTTACACGGACTTCGGGTTTATTCTTAGGGGTTCAGCCTCGTATGAGCGCCACACCGTGTTTGCTTTTTGACCATAACTCAGTAAAAGCTGTTTTCAATCTTGGGTCCGAGACTTTTATCTTAGGGAAACGCCAGTCTACCCTTCTACGCTCTTCGGGACTAGTGGGGACTATCTGGACTGTCCGATCTGCCTGAGTTAACCAATTTAGTTTCTTCCGATATGTCCGCATATCTGCATTGAACCAGGTACCCACATCGTCCCTGAACACCCAACCTTTGTGCCTTTAACACCCATGGTCCTGATTCCTGTCACCTGCCGCTGGATGCCTTTGTCTATGACACGTGAGGAAAAAGAGCCGTGCACATCAAAAAGGAAGTGTCTGCTTGCAGTTAGATACTTTAGATAAGTTCACACTGACTGCACATCTGTGAACATTCCAATAAATTCCGCACAATAACAAATGATCTGGTTTAACGAATCTCCTGAACCAATCCTTTTCATATGATTCATCAGGGCCATCGCAGTGTATATGTGCTTTGCAGTGCAGCATGTCCCCAGCAAAAAAATCTGTGTGAATAGGATTAACCTGGTTACTTATTTCCCGGGCGAGTGAATCGCTCACTGAAGTTATTGCTCTTTGGCTTAATCGCCACTCATAGACATACATCAGGGGTCGTGGGTCGTATTTTACAGCCTGCACGTGTAAATATTCCCTTTGAATTACCTGCAAACTATCGGGGTACTGAGCAAATCCAACTCCAGACTCAGTATGAGATCCCGAACCATCAAATTTAAATGACAGAATTCAGATAACAAAAATGAACGTTGGAATGTTTCCCCCGTATTAGGTTCACAAATTTGGGGTGACAAACATCTCTCTCATATCACGACTTCTGATGCACCCATTGTGTTCTGGAACCTTCCACTCATCTTTATTTTCGTGGTTTCTCTGAACTGGCTTAATTTAATGACTGAATATGTTGCCCCCGTATCAATCGTAAAGGTAACTGGTGTACCTTCCACATATAACATGGAGGTAGGCATCGACTTATTTGCATCATAGTTATATTGAATATATAGTCCACAATTCGCAATCTCAATGCTCAATATGGCCTTGGGACTAGTTTCAGTGCCCGTACATTTATCAGAAGAGATTAGCATAAGCGAGCGTTCATTGCCAAGCATAAGGGAAATAAGCTTACCTGTACCTTGTGGGCTGCCCACCTCCACCTCAACATTCCCCTGTCAGTCACCCTGTTGTCCAGCCTCCAGGGCCGATTGGGATTGTCTGTACGGACACTGTCTCGCCCAGTGGTCCATTGCTCCGTAAACAAAGTACCCGCCAGATCTACCTCTGCCAGCGCCTCTTCCATGACTCATTCGTCATCCTCTTCTGCGACCTACACATCTGTCTCTCTCCCTGCAGCACCTCCCTCCAATGTCTGACCATTTGCATCATAGTAAGCTGGGGTTTATGTGCTTGCTGCTCCATCTTTAGTTTCTGCTTATCCTTCCTTTGGGCCAGCATTTTCTTCAGCATGTATCGCATGTTGTCCTATTAAATTCAGCTTTCCAGTGTCCCAGGTAACACATGTGTCTTTTACCTTTTTGGCTATTTCGTTCTTCATTCCATTGATGAAGCTGTTCTTTAGGTGTGCCTCATACGGCGTGATTTCTGCTGCCATTATCTCGTCAGGTGGTCTCAGTCAACGATGGGCATTATGGACTTCAGAGAGGTGCGAAAGGTACTGGGACACTGTCTCACCTTCTTGTTGTTGACACATTGCAATTTTGGTCATGTCCATTCGCACTGGGAATGCCTCCCTACAGGCGGCTGCCAGCGCTGCAACAAAAGCATTTCAGTCTCTGTTCTCTTACGCTTGCAGGTTGGTTGATCTGGCATGGATGGTTCCGGCTGACCATTTATCCTTGATTTTGAGGACATCGGCATCAATGTTTGTCCCAGGAGATGTTTCATCTCATGTGACATCGGACGGAACTCGCCACAGAACTTTGTTACTTTTTCAGCAAACCTATTACCTCCAACTGCCCAAATGCAGTTTCCAAATCCTTCATGGTCCATGTTCTGTGGACCAGCACTGGGCGCCCTTCTGGACCTGCAACCTCAACCATTGGTGCTTGCAGGACGACCTGTTTAGATGATCGCACGTTAGTACTCTCGTTGTCTGACTTATCGTCCGTTGTGGATTGATCGTGAGCAGGCACTGGAAGTCTTTCAGTCTTGGAGTGGCCTCCCTCATTTTAGGCTACTTGCTTCAATTGGTTGCAGATACGATAGGCTATTGGTGATCCAGCAGACCCTAAGGCGGCGGTCACTGACTTGAAACCTTCGGCAGGTGGATCTCATAGGGGGGCTGTCGGTCTCGGAGGGAGTCATCATGGTAAGGATCTGGAACAGACCTAAGACACTGTACAGCTTTTTGCAAGGTTTGTGAACCCCATCCAGGACAAACAGATAATTAGAAACCAGGAGACTACAGCTTCGCTTCACTTGGAGATCGCCACTGATGATGTTACCTAGCCAGGTAATAAAACGTCTGGATATCAAAACAACAGATTAGCGAGCAAACCTACACCCTAAACTGTACAGCTTCATTAGATTGTTTTCTGCGCACATCTGCATGCGTGCTAGTGTTTATACGCGTATCTGATCTATCTTTTACTTGAGATTTCCTTTCCCTGATATCAGCCTCAGCCTTCCACACGTTATAAGCGCTCCAATTCACAGGTTCTTTTCTTCCCTTCCGTTACTCCTCTCTCACCTCCAACCGTGACCTCAATATTTCCAACTGCCTTCAAATAAAACTCCCATCCGCCGAAAAACCACACTCCTTAATCCACAATTCTAACTGCTTTACATACTCTGGGCCGTAATTATTTAACATGTACTGTACTATTGTTTGACCATTCCAAGTCCTCTCAGAACCCTCTTTTTATTTGCTCTTGCTGGGGCCCATTTTTACGTTACTGGAAAAGTGTTCAGCTGTCTCTCTCTCTCTCTCTCTGTAATGTTATCATTTCCTTTTTGAATTGCTTTCACCTCCGGAGGTTCCTTCTCGCATTGGGCGCGTCCACCTCAATGCCTTGGGTTTCGCAAATGAAGAAACCACCAGTCCGGTACGTCTTTGGCGAGTCCACCTCAGGCAATGCTGATTCCACGTCTAAAACTATCCTTAAACTTGCTGTCTCTAAAGCACTGTAGAGACAGCAATCCCTTCCCTTGGGTTTTACTCGAATACCATGCAAAAGTTCACTGGAACCTCTTCCTGCTTTATTTATTCTCTTATAATGATTCTCTACGTAGGATTACTTAAGCCACGACTCTTAACCCTGCCCTATTCGATTGAAACCACGGCGGTGGGGCGATCCACAGATTTCCAGTCGTCTCACGCAAAAGGGCCAATTCAGCGCTCGAGATGAAGTGAATGTCCTTCAACGCGCTAGCGCCTACATCTCCTGGGAATACTCAGATTCTTACCGGGCGTGGGGTCCCAGACGAGCCCCCAAGTTTACAGTCGTGGAAATTAAATGGATTCGAATCAAATGCTAGCAAGAGCAAAGAGAAAGCTTTATTGTAACATCTACAGGAGGCTCAAAACACTTGGCAAGATGCCGTATGTGAGGGGCTGCACAACTTTCACACATTCTTTATATACTACATTTCGCTCATCCTTATCAAGGACAAGAACTGTGAACATTCGGCTGTTGATATGATGCTTATATTTTCCCTGACTATTGCTGAATCTGAGAGTTTTGCAAGACTTGCAAGGCCAAGCTGTCTGCTTGCAAAATCCAGCAAAATTAGGCTGTCTACTTAAAATGTAAGCAAAGTGTTAGATTTTGCAAAGTGATCTCTTTCGGATTACACAGTAAATGTTAATTGTGTTAATTATCTATTATACGTGCTTCCTGTGTTTCAAATTAAAAGCGCTCCCACTCCTATAAACTGGGCTTATCCCCCCATCAGACAATGTTGTGTTCAGTTGCAGTGATTGTGCACTGGTATTTGTGCACTTCCCTATGCAGCCAGAAATGTAGTAATGTCCTCAGGAGCTCGATTCAAATCCTGTTCATTGGTTCAGTTTTGCGTGGTCGTGTAGCCGAGCAAGGTAAGGCGCTGTTTGTAAGCTTCACTGTGAAAGTAGCTGGGGGCTTGAATCCCATCGCTGCCATTTGTGCTAATTGTGTGTTATGCTGAATCTTCATGTGAGTGAGCTATGTTTAAATTGACCATGACAAAAATGTAATCTGTTTCTTGCAGAGTGATCTATGATGAGGGACAATGCAGAGCCTTCAGAAAGTCAGCGGCCACACTGCGATTATGTAATGTGGTAGTTGTCACATTCACCTCACGTGGGAAAAGTCCCGAGGTAGAAACAAGTGTGTGTTGCTCCTTTTTTATGTAGGCAAGTTCTAAGACCGACATCGTGTAGCTCAGTCGTTAACACTGCTGCCTCGCAGCGCTAGAGACCCGCATTCAATTCCCGCCTCAGTTAACTGTCTGTGCGGTGTTTGCACATTCTCCCCGTGTCTGCCAAGTCGTGGTTTTCACTTGGTCTTCCAGTTTTGACACACAGTCCCAAAATTTGCAGAATAGGTGGATTTGCTTTGCTAAATTACCCAGGATGTCCGGGGATGTGCAGGCTAGATGCGCTAATGTAGGGTAACAGAGATTGTTTGGGCGAGGGCAGTGTTTCGGGTTGTGATGTGATGGTCTCCTGACGCTCAATGTGGGGTCGATGGGTCAAATGGCCAGCTTCCACCCTGTAGAGATTCTATGATTAAAATCTTCACGGCGGAAATACGTTCAGTGGACAATCTCTTGGATAATTCAAATATCCTTTCCTCAGTGTGGAGATTAAATCTGTACACGCTGCTCCAGGTGTGATCGCACTAAGATCCTGTACAGCAGCAGCAACACTTACCTGCCTGGTGAAAGGTTCTCACCCAGGTTAGAGCGGTTTCAGTTGTCTGGGGGAATGCACAGTATTGTTGAAATATTTTGCTCTTGTCTACTCCACAAGCGTCACGGGCGAACTGGTGAAAACTTCAGAATGACACTTATGAAGAACATGTAGGATGCGGTGAGATAGTGTCAATGTTCAAATATGCCTTCGCCAAACATTTCGCCTGAATCGGACATTAATTTTCATCGATCCCACGTCGCTCAGATTCCATAGAATCTGCTAAAGTGGAGATTAGAAACAGCAAGGGTAAGCAAATATTGATGGGAGGTATTTATCAACGTCAATGTAGTGACACAAATGGTGCGTATGTTACATAATAGGAAAATAGAAATGCAAGATTTTGTGTACTGCAGTAATTATGGAGACATTAAAATCGCATCTAAACAATGTGAATCAAAGTTAATGTTAATGCTGGGAAAATGGATTTCATGAGTGTGTGTGAGCTGCTTTCCTTGAACAATATGTTGAACAGTGAATTCGAGATCAGGCTGTTTAGAAGTTGCTGTTGTGTGATCAGCAGAGCTATTTGAAAACGTTGCGGAAAAGGAGCTATCGGGAATAACCAAGTTAATATATTGAATTTTACATGACGTTTGAATACAAAATATTTTCTAAAATTAAATTACGTGTATCTGACTGGAGTCATGAATGCAGGAGAAGCAAGGTGTCAATTTTAAAAGTGCATCAGAAAGATACAGTGGAAGACAGGCACTTCCCCTTGATTAGATTCCCTCCAGTGTGGAAACAGGCTCTTCGGACCAACAAGTCCACACCAACCCACCCAGACCCATTCCACTACACCTAACATTACGGACAATTTAGAATGACCAATTCACCTAACCTGCACATATTTTGACTGTGGGAGGAAACCGGAGCACCTGGAGGAAACCTACGCAGACACGGGGAGAATGTGAAAACTCCACACAGACATTTGCCCGAGGCGGGAATTTTACCAGGGTCCCTGGTGCTGTGAGACAGCAGTGATGACCACTGAGCTACCGTGCCGCCCTTCATTTATCGAAACACTACATATATCCTCAAGGCGCATATAGCAAAAGGGTAAGGTGACTCAACCATAAATAAAAGACGAAGTTAAAAATTGTATTATATCAAGGTAAGTCGTTCCGAAAAATGTCAGACATTATGGATTCATTGGAACAAAGGAGGACTAAGAACTTGTTAAGGACATTAAAATGGCATCAAGAATGCAAACTAAAAAGAAACATAAAGACTGAGGCAAAGCTTCGAACAATATTTGAAACGAAAATTAAAGCCACGTGAAATGTTAAGCAATGTGGAACAAATGTGCATTGGATAATTTATTGCTGATAAACCAGAGATTGCAGGGAAACTAATTCGTTATATTGTGTCTGTCTTCGTGGTGGAATACATAACATCTCCCAGAAATACAAAGTGACCATGAGACTTGTGTAACTAAAGACTAAAATCATTCAAATTCGTATTTGAAAACATAGCCGGGTGAGTGATTGATAAGTCTGACAGACCAAATGTACTTCATAATGAAATTTCAGAGAAAGAAGCAATGCACAGATTGATTGGATTGGGCAACACAGTACTTCTCCTGTGCAATTTGGAAGATTATAAATGCATCCCACGATCCAAGAAGGGAAGAAGAGGATTAGTGGGGAAGTATGTACCAAGTAACTTGTCATGCACAGGAGGGAACCTGTTTAAATCTATTATAACAAATGTGGTATTGGTTATTTAGAAAGTAATAGCAAACTTCAAGAGAATCCATATATGAAAGGGAAGTTATAATTTTCAGACATTTTTTCTCGAAGGTATCGCTTGGACAGAAAACAATGGAGAACCAAGAGATGTGATATAATTGTATAGTCAGGAGGATTTTTTAAAAGAAATGTCACAGCACGTTATTCGAAAGAAACTGAAGAAATTGGTATTGGAGAAACACGTGGAAACAGGAAGATAAAGATTAGGTTTACCTTTATTTAATGGGAATCAGAATGTAGATGACGAGCAGTCATCCAGACTGGAAGCATTAGCTTGCTCTTTCTTCAGTGATGCTGCCTGAACCGCTGTGAGCTACAGCATTTCTTGTTTTCAGTGCAGATTCCAGCATCTGCAGTAATTTACTTTTATTAAAGGTAAATGTGTCTTACCTCGCTTACGCCGAGTGTTGCTGAGACTGTGCCTTTAATGCTGTGTAAAGTTTCAGTGTCCTGATCTAGGAAAGCATATAATGGCAACATATACTGAATTGACATTCTCCAGATTAATCCAACAGATGGCAAGATTTTCTGGCGAGGGAACTCGGCCTGTGTTACTTAGAGTTTCACCAATTGAAAATCAATCTTCATGAAAACGAGAAACTTCACACAGAAAGGGCTGAATAAAACAGGGACTTGGAGAAGTGGGAGCAGGCAAGATAGGGGAGAGTCCTAAGATTTTCCACGAGGACATCAAACAGAATAATATTATAAGCGAACAGTTAGAACTCATTAGAAACCAAGAGAACAATCAGTGTGTGAAGGAGGAGGCATGGACAGAATTTGAGAAGATGGACTGGGAAGCTATTGAGCAAATTGATATAAGATGTGATCATGGATTGATGGGTTTAGCTGGTCTAAAAATTGGACAAATGATCAGGATGCGTTTTATCCCAGGCTGCTGTTGGAGATAAGGGAGAAAAGGACCTGACCAATTTTTTTCTATAGAATCTGGTGATAAGAGAGAGAAGCTAGAGGACGGATGTGGTTACACTGTACCAGAAGGGTGGTGCAGAAAGACCAGGGCACTATAGATCAGTAAGTATCAGTTCACTTTTAGGGAAGCTATTGGAGAATATAAGGAAGGACAAAATTGATCTCCAGTTGAGAGGCAATGTTTCATCAAGGACAGTAACCATGGCTTTATCGGAGAGAAGTCATGCCTAATGAATTTTATTGGAATTTTTCAAGGAGTTCTTTTAATGGTTTTCTCACCAAGTCCATTGACAAAAACCCCGCATGGGAAATTGATAACTTAATTAAAATCTTATGGTATCAAGGTTAACTTGGCAAGTTATATCCAAAGCGATCTCAGTAGAAGGAGAAGGACGGTGGTGGCAGAAGGCTGTTTGTGTGACTGGAGACGAGTAACACAAGGATCAGTGCTGTGTCACTTACTATTTGTGGTACTCTAAAATAATGAAGATGTGAATGTTGAGGGTGGAGAGGGAATGTGGTTAATAAAAGTTTGTTTTATAGTGAGGAGGAAGGTTATGTAACAGGAACATGTAGATGGAATTGCCAGATCAATGACAGATGCAATGCAACACTGATAAATATGAGGTGATGCACTTCAGAAATAAAAACGCAGACAGGGAAGTACTGAATGAAGGGCAGCAAACTAGGAAGTCCAGAGTGGGCTTTTGCACTGATCGCTGAGTGTGGGAACACCTTTTTTTGTGGTGGACGTATCGTGGTGTGTGACAGGAATTGGGCCATGTGCCTCAGATATTCCCAATACGCCTCAAACATAGGGTTGTCGGACCTAAACGCAATATTTCCAAACCTGCTGACAGCACTAAACGGTGTCTGATTGTGAGTGGGTGAGGAGTATATCAAAAATTTCCAAGGTGACTGAGACAAGTGGAGTGAATGGACAAGTACATGGGACATGAAGACCAATATGTGTAAAAGTGATGTTGTATACCTTGGTGGGAACAACAGAACAGTAGCCTGCTATTCGAAAAGGGATTGGTTAAAAAATATTGTTTTCAAGGGACTTCTGCGGATTTTCTTGTTTTCATCTGCACAGACATTCGAGGTCCATGCACAGCTTTGAGTTCTGGCGGCAGAGATCAGTACTGGGAATGACATTGACACAGTGACTAGTGTACATATACCCACTAAGTTATTAGCTGTAAGATTGGAAATAATCTGGATCCTCTTGTACACTAGTCACTGAAAGCAACATTAAGGCAGGTAAATGGTGTGTTGACCGTCATTTCAAGGAAATTTGAATACAGGAGTAAGGGTGTCTTACTGCAGCTGCAATTTGGTGAGCACCCATGTCTAACGTTGTGCAACATTATGTGCAGTTTTGATTTCTGTACCTAATAAAGGACAAAACTGACCTTCAGGGAGTGCAGTGAAGGATCTATGAGATATCAGGCGTGTTGTGGGAACATAATTTCTGTGGACTGAGCCTGTATTCCAAGGGGTTTAGGAAACTGAGTGGAGATCTGAGTAAATAATATAAACCTGTCACGGTGAGCCAGATTCGAAACAAGGATGGTAATTCACCTGGCTGGGACGTCTGAAACAAGAGGGCACATTATGAGGTACAGCCAGGACACTCTGCATTGAGAAGAGAATAAATGTCTGCACCCAGAGACTGTTGAATCTGGGGAATTCTCTCCCACTTAAGCGTGTGAGATGAAACGCACTGAATATACATAGACACAAAATGGGAAGAGATAGCGCAGGACCATGGTTTGAAGAAAAAGGATCAGACATCATTACATTGAATGGGGCTACAAAACGATGGATCGAATGGACTGCTGACGTTGATATTTAATATTTTTCCAATGCTTGATAACATTAAGGGATGCATTCATTTTGAGGGAGAAGTGCATGAGGGAGATGTTCAACCATGAGCTGGAATGGGGGATGCTTAATGTGTTGAATGGCTCACTCGTTTCCCGATCTTTCTGTGCAGTATGTGGGAAAGCTCTGTAAAGGTTGTCACAAGCTGTCAGATGTTAGGAAGGAGGCCTCTACAGGGTCGGTAGGACTGTACTTCCCGTTCCCTTTTCCGATGCAGAGGCTAAAGATCGGTGCAGTACCGGGGTTAAAAAGCAACAACTCCAAAAGTACACAACCCGATAAAGGAGCAGCGCTCCGACAGCGAGTGCTTCCAGTTAAAACTGTTGGACTATAAGCTGGTGTTGTGTGATTTTTAACTTTGCCCATCCCAGTCTCACATCGGCGTCTCCAAATCATGAATTACATCTGGGTTTATCCTTTCGACCTCGGAGCAATTTGATACAATTGATAGTATAGCTTGGCCGTTTCTATGCAGCTCGACAGCTGTCAAGAAGAACTTCCACGAAGTTAACTGTCGTGATGAGTCTGAGGGTGTGGTACATGTTCTGATTGAAATTATTCCCCTCTTGGGGAATAGGACATCGTTGAGTAATTTTCCACATTGCCAGGGAGAAATCAGAGTTGGAGCTGGAATGAAAAGCTTCCCCAGTGACACTGCTTGTTGTGCAGCACAAGTCTTCAGTCCTTTTGCAGGAATGATGTCAGGGCCCGTTGACTTTGTCAGGTTACTGAGTTGTGTTTGTTCTTCACGTCACGTGCAGAAAATCGAATTGATTTAAGACTGGCATCTGTGATGCTGTGGGCATCATGCGGGGGTTAGGTAGATCAATGATTCAACGCTTCTGATTGGGTATGCTGCAGATACTACATCCTTGTCTTTTACACTGAGCTACAGGGCTGTTCCATTATTTTGGATGGGGATATTTGTGAGCCATCTCCTCCAGTGAGTTGTTCAACCGTCCATCACCACTTATGACTGAATGTGGCCTGACTGTTGATCCGTTGGTCTTGGGGTTATTTCGCACTCTCTGTAAGATGTTAGGCCAACTGTTCGGAATATAAGCAGTACGTTCGGTAGTTTCAATGGTTTGCCACCAGGTTTAGGTACACATGGTTCTGTCTCGAATGTTCACCCACACTTATCACCGAGCCATAGATTGGCTTAGTGTAATGGCTGACTGAGGGGTTACCCCAGAAGAAACTGTTTCAGATTTTGGTTAAATATAATTATGCTTCTGCTGTTGCTGAGGCCTGTAGTACCACATCAGCATCAGGAATTCTCGATACCATGTTTCCTAAACTGAACGAGTTCCATTTTTCTGCTTTTGGCATGTACTCCTCCAACTCTTTCCTATACATGTACCCATCCAATTGTCGATTAAATGTTGTCATTGTACTCAGCAATACCAAGTCCTCTGATAGCTGGCGACATATACATACAACTGTCTGTGAGAAACAACTGCCCCTTAGTTCCCTTTTAAATATCTTCCCTCTCACTTAAACCTATCCACTCTGGTTTCAGACACACCTGCTGTGGGGAAAAGACCTTGGCCGTGCATTCTATCTGTGCCCCTCATGATTTTATAAATCTCAATAAGGTCACCTCACATCTTCCTCCACAAATGGAACAAAATCACAGACTTACCATATATCTCAAAATATCCCACCTCCGCCACATCATTTAAAATATTTTGTGCCCTTTCCAGTTTATAAAATCCTTCCTATAGAAGGGCGACAAGAATTGTACTCAGTGTACCAAATATGTCCTTACCATTCTCTGGCGCAGCCACAACATGATGTCCCAATTCCTATACTCAATGGTGTGTTAGTTGAAGGTAAGCGTGCATAATACCCTCTTCCCTACTCTGTCTACCTGCGACTCCACCTTCAAAGAACTATGTACCTGCAACCTGGGTTTCTCTGTTGAACAACACTGCCCAGGGCCCAACCGTTAACTGTGTAAATCCTGCGCTGGTTTGTCTAACAAAATGCAATATTTCACATTTAACAGAAAGAAGCTCCATCTGCCATTCTTCGGCCCACTGGCCCAGTAGATCAAGATTAGATTACTTACAGTGTGGAAACAGACCCTTCTGCCCAACAGGTCCACGCCGACCATCCGAATATTAACCCACCCCAACCCATTTCCCTCTGACTAATACGCCTAACTTATGGGCAAGTTGGCATGGCCAATTAATCTGACCTGCACATCATTGGATTGTTGGAGGAAACTGGAGCACCCGGAGGAAACCCACGCAGACACAGGGAGAACGTGCGAACTCCACACAGACAGTTGCCCGAGGCTGGCATCAAACCTGGGATCCTGGTGCCTTGAGGTAATAGAACTAACCACTGAGCCACCGTTCTTTACCGGAACCTTCTTCACTGCCCACTATAACAAATAATTTTGGGAGTTTGATCGTCAAACTTCCAATGTTCCTACATTCCCATCCAAATCATTTACAAAAACAATGAAAAGAAGCATCCTGCTCCTTGTGGCACACCGCTTGTCACAGGCGACCAGAAGAAACAACAAATCTCTCCCAGCACCCTCTGCCTCCGACTGTTAAGACAATGTTGGGTCTAATTGGCTGGCTCTCCCAAATGTTGGGGCTTGCTAAGGTCCACGTGGAGGATGTATGCTGATTGCCCTTCATTCTTGGTCACCTCTTCAAAAAATGTAAACTATTTTTTGTGACCAGTTCTTCCACACAAAAAGCCATGCTGACTATCTCTAATCTGTCCTTGTTTTTCACAATGCATGTAAATCCTGTCTCCCATAAGCTCCTATAAACATTTAGCCACCTCTGACTTCAGAGTCACTGGTCTGTAGTTCATGGCAGTTTTTTGAAAAAGTAATGTTGCCATATTAGCTGTCTTCAAATCGCTCATCACCTCACCCCTGACTGTCAATGATACAAATAAAAAAAATTGAAAGGACTGCAGATTTTAAATCAGTAAGAAGGACAGAAGGTGCTGGGAAAGTTCAACAGGTCTGGCAACACCTGTGCAGAGAACTCGGAATTAACGATCCAATAACCCTTCACCAGAACTCTAAGGAATGATACAAACATCAGACCGTGCTAGCACAGTTTCTTACCCAGCTTCCTGCAATGATTCCGGGATACATTTGAACATGTCCAGGGTTTTTATCGACGGTTATGCATTTTAAGACCGTCAGCTCTTCCGCAACTGTAATATGGTCTCGTTTCAAAGATCACTTATTTTTATTTTCCTGACTTTCCTCTCTTCCATATTTTCCTCTAGGGTAAATACCGGCGTGAAGTCTTTGTGTGGAACCTCACCCTTCGAGCAGAAACAGGTGAAAAGGCAGCGGAGTGGGGGAGGTTGTGTCCTTATGTAGAGTGTGAACCCAGCATGGCCAGACGCTTATGGACTCTGCTGTTGAACAATGAACTGATTTTCTGTGTTTTTCCACTACTACAGGAACGGCCGTAATGTTTTACATTTAATTTTATTTTCTTTATTTTTCTGATTTCGACCTAGATTTTGTATCTTGGAGGTGGGGGCAGGAAGCTTTGTAACTAAGATTGTGTCACATGTGGCGACTTGTAAACTTTTCACTGTCCTCACGTGAGTACATGTGGCAATAGACCTAATAAACCTCATTCATCTCCTGTGGAGCCAAACATTAGATGACTGATTGATTTTTATGGGGCCCTAATGTCTCTCTAATTTCTCTTTTATCGTTAATATATTTGAAGAATCTCGTTCGAATCTCCTTAACCTTATCAGCCAAAGCTACCTCATGTACCCGTTTTGCACTCGTGATTTCCCTGGGAAGTGTTCTCCTACACTCCGTATGCTCAAGGGATACCTTTGATACCACTTGCCTGGACATGACGTATGCCTTATTTTTGTCTTGTCCAAATCCTAAATATCCCCTGACATATCCTGTGCCCTATTCCTGTTAGCATTGCCCCTTACACTGACGGGAACATGTAATTCCTGAAGTCTCACTATCTCGCTTTTGAATGACCCCCACTTCATAGAACATAGAACATAGAACAATACAGCACAGAACAGGCCCTTCGGCCCACGATGTTGTGCCGAACTTCTAACCTAGATTAAGTACCCATCCATGTACCTATCCAAATGCCGCTTAAAGGTCGCCAATGATTCCGACTCTACCACTCCCACGGGCAGCGCATTCCATGTCCCCACCACTCTCTGGGTAAAGAACCCACCCCTGACACCTCCCCTATACCTTCCACCCTTCACCTTAAATTTATGTCCCCTTGTAACACTCTGTTGTACCCGGAGAAAAAGTTTCTGACTGTCTACTCTATCTATTCCTCTGATCATCTTATAAACCTCGATCAAGTCACCCCTCATCCTTCGCCGTTCCAACAAGAAAAGGCGGAGAACTCTCAACCTATCCTCGTATGACTTCCTCTCCATTCCAGGCAACATCCTGGTAAATCTTCTCTGCACCCTCTCCAAAGCTTCCACATCTTTCCTAAAGTGAGGCGACCAGAACTGCACACAGTACTCCAAATGTGGCCTAACCAAAGTCCTGTACAGCTGCAACATCACTTCACGACTCTTGAATTCAATCCCTCTGCTAATGAACGATAATACTCCATAGGCCTTCTTACAAACTCTATCCACCTGAGTGGCAACCTTCAAAGGTCTATGTACATAGACCCCAAGATCCCTCTGTTCCTCCACCTGACTAAGAACCCTACCGTTAACCCTGTATTCTACATTCTTATTTGTTCTTCCAAAATGGACAACCTCACACTTGGCAGGGTTGAACTCCATCTGCCACTCCTCAGCCCAGCTCTGCATCATATCTAAGTCCCTCTGCAGCCTACAACAGCCCTCCTCACTGTCCACAACTCCACCTATCTTCGTATCATCTGCAAGTTTACTGACCCACCCTTCAACTCCCTCATCTAAGTCATTAATAAAAATTACAAACAGCAGAGTACCCAGAACTGATCCCTGCGGAACTCCACTTCACTGACGTCCTTTCACCTTCAACAGCTTCCCCCAATCATCTTTTGAAAGTTTTTGCCCATTTCCATCACAATTGGTCTTGCCACAAGTTATAACGTAAACTTATGGAGTAGGCATATTCTTTTGCAGGATTATTATCAAACTAACAGCATTATATTCACAGCTCCCAAAATGCCCTCATTCTCACATTAAAGCCACTTCCCCTGCCTTATTTCAAAGGAGGAAATAAAGGAGAGGCCATGATAAGATCAGCCACGGAATGTCAAGACAGGCATGAAGGGCTGAATATCTCAATGGATCTGCGCGAATATGGTTTGTGTGTGTGCGCGCACGCACATGCATATGTGCTTCCGTGTATTGATGTATGTATCTCTGCATCTGCGTCTCTGAGCATTTGGGTTTTTGTTCTTTGGGAGTAAATCCATTGAAATGGGAATCAAAATGTTTCCCCTCACTCTCTCGCTGTCTGCCCCTCCCTCTTGTGTTTAAAATAAAGTCATAAAATTCTCTCCGGACGCTCCATGTCACTGCACAAGCAGCAGGTTTGTTTGGAAGGAGCATCAAAGACAGTGACTCTCTCACATTTGAATTGAATTGGCTTCATTGTCACGTGCAGTTTAATGATTGCAGTGGAAAGTTTGCAATGACTTCACTTACGCGCTATCACAGGTACAAGAAATCTAAGTGTAGATTCTTAAGTATTTGGTACAAAATTGAAAGAATAATAAACGAAAGTCCAGCAGAGAAATAAAACTGAAAGAGAGAACTGACTCGAATAACAAACCAGTCTGTGCCAGCAACAAGTATCCAGACAGCACTGGGCCCAGTCTCCAGACTGCACCAGGCCCAGTCTCCAGACTGCACCGGGCCGACACTCATAGAAAAAAGAAAGTTACAGCGGAGTAAAGGCCCTTCGGCACTCAATGCCACCGAATGGTGCAAATAATCTGATTCACATTTAAACTACACCGTTCCATTATTATGCATATGTCTACCCATGGCCAATTTAAATGTGCTTAATGTCGGCGACTCTACTACTGTTGCAGGCAGGTCATTCCTGGCCCCTATTGCACTCTGAGTGAAGAAACTATACCTAATATCAATCCGATGTCTATCACCCCTCAATTTAAAGCTATGCCTCCTCGTGTTAGCCTTCACCATCCGAGGGTTAAAACTCTCACTGCCCATTCTATCCAACCCTCTGATTATCTTGTACGTCTCGATGAAGTCACATCTTAACCTTCTCCTCTCCAACGGATACAGTGTAAGTCCTCATCTACTCTTTCCTCGTTTAAACTTCCTTTCATGACACGCAACATTCTCGTAAATCTCATCTGGAACCTGTCCAAAGCTTCCACATCGTTCATATAATGCACTGACCAGAACTACAGTCAATAATCGAGGTGCGGCCTTACCAGTGTACTGCTCAGTTGAACCTTGCCCTTTTGGCTCCGAAACTTAATCCCCCTACGAATAAACGCTAACACACCATATGCCTTCTTAACAACCTATAAACCTGCGTGGCAACTTTCAGGTATGTATGCACCTGGGCACGAGATCTCTCTGTTCATTTAAAATGCCAAGACTTTTACCATTAGCTCAATAATCTGCATTGTTGTCATTTCTTCCAAATTGAACTGCCTCAAACGTACCTGCATTAAACTCCAATTGCCATTTTTCAGTCTAGCGCTGCATCTTATGTATTCGTCAGAATGATCCACAACTTTGCCTCCCTTCGTATCGGCCGCAAACTTACTAACCCATCCGTCTTCGCCCACATTCAGGTCATTTATTAAAATGACAAGCCGCAATGGTCCCAAAGCAGGTCCTTTTAGCACACCACTGGTAACTAACCTCCCAGATGAGCATTTCCCACTAACCAGCACCCTCTGTCTTCTTTCAGATAGCCAATATATGATCTGAACCTCTGAATCACCTTGAATCCTAAAACTCCGTATTTTGTGCAATACCCTATCGTATGGAATCTTATCAAATGCTTTACTGAAGTCCGTGTACACCACATCAATCACTTTACCTTCACCCACCTGTTTTCTCATCTTATCGAAGAACTCAATAAGGTTAGTGAGGCACGATCTACCCTTCACAAATCTATGTTGACTATCTCTAATCAAATTATTCGTTTCCAGGTGATTAAAAATCTTATCTCTCACAAAACCGTCCAACATCTTATTCACAACTGATATAAGGCGCACTGCCCTTTAGTTACCAGGGTTATTCCGATACCCCTTCTTAAACAAGAGAACAACGTTTGTTATCCTCCAGTCCTCTGGCACAACTCCTGTCGACAATGATGACATATATGTTGAAGTCAAGGACTCTGTAATCTCCTCCCTGGCTTTCAGGAGAACCCGAGAATAAATCCCGCTGGCCTAGGGTTAATACCTATATTCAGATCTTCGAAAAATGCGAAAAACATCCCTTTGTCAACATCAATCCCAGAAAATCTTGTAGCCTGTATCACCATATTCTCAATAATATTGCCATTTTCCAATGAGAATACTGACGAAACGTATTAAATAAGTGCTTCCCCATGTCCTCAGATTCAACTAACACTTCCCACTACGATATTTCGTTGGACCAAATATTACTGGCGATATTATCCAAATCTAGACTCGAAACTGTTGACCACACTAGGTTCAGTTGGCAGATCACATCAGGCTCAGTCTCCAGGCCGCACCGTGCCCAGTCGCAAGGGCGCACGGAGCCCAGACTCCAGACTATACCAGGGCCAGTGTCCATAGCACACCGGGCCAAGTCTCCAGACCGCAGCAGGCCCAGTCTCCATGCCGCAGCAGACCCAATCTTTGGGACACACTGGGCCAGACTGCAGAACAATCCGGGACCAGTCTCCAAACTGTATCGGGGCTATTGTCCAGGCGACACCGGGCCAAGTCGCCAGGCCACACTTGGCCCAGTCTCCAGATCGCACGGGGCCCAGTCTCCAGACTGCAGCAGACACAGTCTCCAGACTGGCCGGGGCCCAGTATCCAAACCGCAGTTTGATATGTCTCAGACAGCTGTGTTCTTTAAACTTGAAACCTTGATTCCCCTCGCGATCCTCTGACCTGGGACTCACTTCCTCCTTTCCCAAAGGAGTCACGTTAAAAAGATAATAGTTTGGCAAGAAAATACTCTCCAGAAAATAGAATAAATAAGAAAGACAAAAGTGTGGGCGGAGCATAGGCGTTCAACCTGGAACATTCTGACCCTGCCACCATCTTTACGACAGTCCACGCTGTTTCCTTCTTCAAACAATGCCTTTGAAGACTCAGCCGTTTTCTACGATTCCTTGCAATGTTTTCCTTGAGATAATAACTGATAGAGATAGACATGCGCTTTGTTGGCCCGTATGCTGCCATTGGGATTGTTTCATGATATTACAATCTATTCTCACTATACTTTCGAAGAATATATCCAAAAAAAAATTCAAAGTTGGAGAAAGCGAACTAAAATGAAACTCAACCTCACTTAAATTGCTTCTCTCAGGGTGGCCTCGATGAAATTTAACTGCGGTGATCTGCATAGCTCCCTGTGTTCGACAGATATCTAGTCCACATGTGTAGGTAAATGCACTGCTGTGGTCTGCATAGATTCTGGTGCTGGACAGATGAATTGTTCAGGTCTATAGATCAATGCACTGTGGTGATCTGCTTAGCTCCCCATGCTGGACAGATATCTTTTCCAGGTTCATAGATCACTGCAGTGTTGCGGTCACCCTAGCTCCCAGTGATGGATGGAGACCTATGTGAAAATGAGGACTCGGATGCTGGAAATCAGAGTTGAGAGTGTGCTGCTGGGAATGCACAGCAGGCCAGTCAGTATCCAAGGAGAAGGAGAATCAAAGTTTCTGGCATAATCCCTTCATCAGGAATCTGATCAGGCCTTATGCCCGAAACTTCGATTCTCTTGCTCTTCGCATGCTGCCAGCCTGATGTGCGTTCCCAGCAGCACACCGTGGATAGATACCTAGTCTGGGTTTATAGGTCAATGTACTGCTGTGTTCTGCATAGGGCCGCGTACTGGACTGATATCAATTTCGGGTTCATAGATCAATGCACTACTGCGGTCTGCATATCTCCCAGTGACAGACATCTAATCCCGATTTGTAGATTTGTGCTCTGCATCGCTCGGCGTACTGGATGGATATCTAGTCTGTGTTTAAAGATCAATGCACTGTTGTATTCTGCATATCTCCCAGTGATGAATATACATCTATTCCGAGTTTAAAGATCGAGGCAATGCTGTGGTCTGCACAGCTCCCCGTGCTGGACAGATGTCTAGTTTGGTTTCAGAGAGCAATGCACTGCTGTGGTCTGCACAGTTTTCTGCACTCGGCAGATTGCTGGGTTGGACTGAACAGATCTTGATGGACACAGTGTTGTGTGCTGGGCAGATATCTCCACTGATTTAATGCTTCTCTGTTATGGATTGAAAATGTATTATACCTAACAATTTCAGCTCATCTGTATTGCCTTTCATTCTCATTTTGTGATTGGACCCTCCATCTCTCACTCCATTAATGTTGCAGCGAGCCGATGTACTGTACATCATGTTGGTGAGTACCCACTGTCCTGGCAGCAACCACAGCCTCTTCATTCAGAAGCAGTCAGCCATTTCCATCATCTTCAGGTCTCCACGTAGCCAGAAATGATAGCCTTCCGAATAAAGGCCATCCCCTTGGAACACGGCTCAAAACACAGTACCCCTCATCACTCCACACCGCCAACCAACCACTTCAAATTATCCCGTGTGTAACAAGAGCAGTGGGACCACTGGAAACATTAGGGCGCAGGCCATCAGGGAGATGGAGCAACACTTCCCATGTCTGAAAAGATCAAAGTGAACCCAACAGTACACACTGTGTCTCTAAGTCCTGTTATCTCCCGACATTTAATTAATATACAGCCTGATTTTCTTGCCGATAAATATCATAGTTTTACATATACCCACGTTACATTCCAGCTGCCAAGTCGTTGTCCATTGCTTATCCAATTTGAGATACTCTACCTCCTCTTGATAACTTAACTTTCTGACTATCTGCGTTAGAATACCTTTGTTGCATTTCTCTAAAACGTTGCAAATCGTTAAGGTTCCAGTACTGGCCACTGTGTCACTGCAGTTGTTAATTTGCGTTAAACTGACAAAGACTCATTTATCCCTAACTTATCCCTTCTCCCGGCTGAATAACCAGTCCTTCCATATTCCTGTGTGGCTATTTTGAAAGGATGAATGTTCCCTGCAATTTTCAACGGACCAGGAATAAGATATTAAACGATCAGCTACAATTGCTGAGCAACAGGCTCGAATAGCTGAATAGCCTCATTCTCTTCCTGTTTAAAACTCTGGATGGGCTGAATAGCCTGCTTCAGTATAGGTGTAGTTATGAATGTTACTGAACATTCTGGAACCATCGCTGAGCAGTCCACTTCTGATTTTATGATTGAGGGAACGCCACTGATGCTGGAGCTGCTGATAGCCCATGGTGCCTCATGGAGGCCCAGTTTCAATTTGCTTGGTCCTTTCGAAATATGTCCTACTTCACAGGAGGGAATGCCACATAACAGAATGGGCAGGATCTTCAATATGAGGCGGCTGAGGCATTCCCTCCACCAGGGCTGTGTGCTGGCTGCTCCAACAGATACTGTTAGAGACAGATCCATCTGGAAAAAGGAGTTGGGTGAGAACGTTTCCTTCTTTTTGGTTCCCCTATCACTTGCCCTAGTCTGGTTGTTGTGCATCTGATGTCTCTCCCTGCTCAGTCAGTGGTGGACCTGTGAAGACACACTTGATGATGGCCATAATGATGGCCAGACCCAGAGTATGTTCTGTGTCCTTCTCACCCGCAGTGATTCCTTTGATTTGTTTTCAAAGTCAAGGGGAACTGAGTTACCACTGAGAGGTGGGGTGGAGGGGGACAGGATCTCTTCATGCTCAGGTAATTTCCTTGACCACCTTTGACCTGCTAGCATGAGATTCCTCGGGTCCTGAAATCAATGTTGTGGAATTGCAGGGTAACCCCTTCCCTAACTGTGTCCCAGGGAACCCCCATCACTTTTGGGTCTGACCTGCCGGTGGGACAAGATAGACCCAGGGATTGTGATAGTGCTTCATGAAACATTCCCCATTAGGCCTGATTCTTTGAGTAGGATGGTGACAGACTGTTTTCGAACTGGGAACGTCATGCTCGAAAAGCACACCAGGTCAGGCAGCATCCGAGGAGCAGGGGAATCTACTTTTCGAACATCAGCGCTTCATCAGGAATGAGGTTTCTGGGCTGAGTGGCTGAGAAACAAATGGAAAGGGGTTGGGGCTGAGAAAAAGGTAGCTGAGAATATGATAGACAGGTGAAGGTGTGGTAGAAGGTGATAGGTCAGAGAGCAGAGCGGACCAGAAAAAGGGAAAGATGAAGGACAGGTCAAGGTTGCGGTGCCGAGTTGGAGGCTTCAGATTGTGATAACTTAGAGGGAGAGGAAATGCGGAAAATGATGAAATCTACATTGACCCTGCTCAATTTCAGTGTCCCACGGCGGAATATGAGGTGTCTTCCTCAATGTTTCGGCTGGTTATTGTTTCTCGATGAAGACGCCAGGACCTGCATGTCCTTGATGGAATGGGAGGTTGAGTTGAAGTGTTCAACATGGGGCGGTGGTGGTGATTGCTGCGGGTGTCCCAGAGATGTAGTCTGAAATGATCTGCAAGATGGCGTTCCAGTATCCCTGATGCAGAGGAGACCAAATTGGGTGCAAAGGATATTGTAGATGACATTGGCGTAGTCACAGATAAATTTCTGTCAGATGCAAAAGGATCCTTTGTAACCGCAGATGGATATGAGGTAGAAGGTGTGGGCGAAGGTTTTGCAGGTCTTGTGATGGCCGGGGAAAGTGTCGGGAGTGGGATGATGGCTGGTGGTGGGCGTCAATCTGACGAGGCAGTCGCGGAGGGAATGGCTTCTCATCAGGGTAAGGAACGAACTATATTCCAAGTTGTGGGGTCTGTTTGTAGATGGCGTAAATGGCGAAGGATGATGCGATGTATGCAGAAGTTGATGGAGTCGAAGGCGAAGGGGTTCTGTCCTTGTTGCGTTGGGAGCACTAGGGTTGGATGGCGCATGTTCAGAAAGTTGAAGAGATGCCCTGGACGGCATCATCAAACATGTGTGAAGGGAAATTGTAATCTATGAAGACGGAGGCTAACTGGGTTTGTTCTGAGGTGTAATTGGTCCTCCTGGGAGCAGTTGGGACGGAGTTAGAGCCGTTGTGAATAAGGAATCGCAATTTTACAAGAGGCAGGGTAGAAGGAGATGCAGTAACTATGGAGGTCAGTGCACTTGTAGGAAATGTCTGTTGTTGATTGGTAGCCAGAAATGGAGATGGAGAGGTCTAGGAAGGGATTAGGTGCCCAAGATGATCCAGGTGAACTTGAGGTTGGCTAGAATATATTTGTGAAGGTGATGAGCTGTTCAATCTCCTCGTGGGAGTACGAGGCAACTCCAATACAATCATCAATGTAGCGGAGGAAAATATGGGGAATGGTGCCGAAGTAGCTGCAGAAGTTTTCCCGGAATATTCTGTACCCAATATTTTATAACGGACATTCCCAGAACATTCTATCCCGGACATTATTTGTGAACGGCTGGACGTCAGTGAATTGGACGAATTGTCAGATGCCGAGGGAAAGGATCCCTCCAGGAAGAAGGAGACTGTTCCGAAGTCCCTCAGGCAGTGAAAGGGTTGAGTACGTTTTCTCTGCATTTACATTTCTTCACGACACAGGATCGAATACAACATCGACTAAAAACAGAAATTTCGAAATTCCGTTTGTCTTCAAGGAACTGGGAATGAATCCTTCAGGGCAGCAACTTTTTCACCCTCCGTATTAGGATCTGGAAAGAAGTGACCTGTGCCTGAGCTCGTGTGATCAAGTGTGTGGGAATGTTTGAGGAATCATCTGTTCTTATGGACGTGACTCTGCGTGTTTGGGGATCGAGGGTTTCTTGTGGTTTGTGACAGTTTGTCAGTAATTCAGAATTTCCCATTTGTTATTGCAGCTCCAATTATTTCAGTAATAATTCCCTTTGATAATCTCACTGGGTCCTCAGTCAGACTAGGAAATTTGCGTCCACTCTGATGAATAATCTACTTGTTTTCCTTCCTCACAGTTAACGCACTGACAATCTACGTCCTGCGTGAGAAAGAATGTGGATTGTCTCCATGTGTGAGACGTTACCTGGTGGCCATGGCAGCGGCAGATCTACTGGTCATTACCTTCGAACTAATACTGAGAAAGATTCCCGTTGTTTATGCAGAGTTGTTTTATTTTTACACGTCCATCCCCGTGTGTAATGTCCACGCCGTCCTGATTTATGCATCCATTGACTGTTCTGTCTGGTTCACCGTCACTTTCACCTTTGATCGGTTTGTGGCCATTTGTTGCCAGAAACTGAAAAGTAAATATTGCAGTGAGAAAACGGCGGCTGTGGTTCTGGGAGCAGTGACTATACTGAGCTGTTTAAAGAACATTTTCTGGTATTTTATGCTCACAACTCGGTATCTTCTGGTAAGCCGCGATTGGTTTTGTTATATAAAAGATGGTGCTCGTTCCTCCCATGTCTGGCTCACGGTCCAGTCCATCCATTACACTGTAACCCCGGCTCTCCCATTTCTCTTGATTCTGCTGCTTAATGGTGTCACCACCACACACATTTTAGTGACCAGCAGAGCCCGCAGGAAACTCCGAGCTGCGGGCGCTCAGTCGGACACAGAAATGAAAAATCGAATTAAATCCATCATTTTACTGTTTTTGATCTCGGCCAATTTCGTCCTGCTATGGTCAATATTTATGCTGTATTCTATGTGGGTCCGGATTCGGGACATTGTGAATACCCCTGTAGATCTCCATTCTTATCTGCGGGAATTGGGCTTCATGCTGCAGCTCCTCAGTTGCTGCACAAACACCGCGATTTATGCCGTGACACAGAATAAGTTCAGACAGCTCATGAAGAATGCGCTGAAATATCCATTTACCTAAATTCATCAATCAATCAAATTCAGTCGATAATCAGTCCATTCAGGATTTCCTCATATCAATTCAGAGTTTCAGAGATGAAGCAGTCTGTCTCTATGTTAACAGACTGACGGTAGCTCTGGTCTGTCCAACATTACCCCACAGTGGGGCTACAGGGACACATTAGAATGTTTTTCACAACTTATGGGCAAATGAGCAAAGGCAACATACCACTGAGTGTACTCCATCACTTCAATTTGTAAACAGCAAAACTGTTCATTAAAAAGCGCCAAGCAGCAGAGTGAATGGTATTGTTGCTTGCGTTTGCTTTGAAGAAGCTGGGCTGAGGAGAGACAGACTCAGCCCCAAGTCCTCGTCCACAGGAAGGGGAGGGAATGGGCCTGAATTCAGCAGTCGGGTTTAAGTCACTCTGTCCTTGCTTTCAACTCTGCATACCCCCACTCTGATCTGGCCTTCTGCACAATTAATCTCTCTGACATTTTCCCTCTCCACCCATATCTCCCTCCCATGCTCACACTGTTCCTCTGTTTCTCTCACTCCGTCTTCCATTTACAGTCTATTTCACTGTCCAACCATTCCCCACTCTCCTGCGCTTTCTGCGTTCTGCACTCATTACCTCCAAACTCCCTCTCTCCAATTCTCTCTTCGTCGAATCCTCTGTTTACCTTCCATTGGTGGGGGAACAGAAGAGGGGTGTGGATATTCAGGCCTATGCTGGGGGAGCAAAGATGAATGTGGCGTGTCAGGCTGTTGCTCACGGAAGAGACTGTGTGGATCCCATTGTTCATGATCATTGATCTGAGTGGGAGTGTGATCAAAGACCAGTTCGAGAGAATGACCGAGGGAGGGGTACATGACGAATGCTTTGGGGGAGTGTGCGGGTGAGTGAGCGTAATGGTGAGGGAGAATCCAGGCGGATGAGCGTGACGGTGTGGACTGTGCAGTATAGTAGGTGTGACGGTGCTGGAGTGTACGATGAGTGAACATGACGGTAGGAGACTGTGCGGGGTGATTGAGTGGCACTGTGGGGTAGTATGCGGGAGACTGAGTGGGATGGTGGTGAAGTATTCAGGGGGAGTGAACATGATAGTGTGGGCGTTTGTAGTGAAGAGAGCGTGATGCAGTATGAGTGTGTGGGGAGGGAGAGTAATGGCGGTGGAGTGTGCCGGGGAGTGATTTTGACGATGATGGTAAATAATGGTGGAGAATTGTGCGGAGGAGTGAGGGCTATGGTGTTGGCGCAGGAAGGGTAGAGTGTGTCACAGTGGAATAGAGTATATGGGAAGTAAACGTGATGTTAATGGAGTGTGTGGGTGAGTGAGTGTGATGGTGAGGAGTGTGCATCAAGGTCGGCGTTATGGTAATGAAGTGTACGAGGAATGAGCATAATGTTGGGGAACTGCGCGGGATGAGTGAGCATGGTAATGTGGGCATGTGGGGGAAGAGAGAGCGTAACGTTGAGGGGAGAGTGTGGGGGAGGCAGTACGTTGGTCGGTGAGTGTGGGGGGGGTGTGAGCTTGACGGTGACAAGCTTGTGGGGGAGTCAGCTTGACTGTGGGGAAGTGTGCAGGAGTGTGAACATGATGGTTTGTGCGTGTGCGGGGAAGAGAGGGTGACAGTGAAGAAGAGTGTAGAGGGAGTGAGTGTGATGGTGGGGGAATGTGCAGTGAAGTGACTATGATGGTGCAGTAGTATACATGGGAGTGAGTGCGACTGTGATGGAGTTTCTGGGGAATAAGTGTGATGGAAGCAAATTTGCTGGGGAGATGTTATGACAGTGGAAGAGAGAGCTGAGGAATGGGTGTGATGGCGGGGTTGTGCGAGAGTTAGCGGGACAGTGAGAAGGAGTGCAGGGGAATGTGTGTGACGGTAGAACAGTGTGCAGAGTATTGAGCATTACGGTGTGGTGGTGTATGGGGAAGTGAGCATGTCGGTGGGGGCGGATGCTTGGTCGTGAGTGTGATTTTGGGGACGTGGGCAGGGGAGTAAATGTGACCATGGCGAATTGTGTGGGGGAGTGAATGTGACTGTGGGGAGCATTCAGGGGAGTGAGCATGATGGTGTGTGACTGAGTGAGCGTAATGGTGGGCATATGCGTGGGGAGTAGGCTTGTCGGTGAGGCAGTATGTGGTGGAGCGAGAATGACAGTCGCGGAGTGTATGGGGGAGTGAACACGATGGTGGAGGGATTAGGGGATGTGAGTGAGATGGTGGGCAAACGTGTGGGGAGTAATTACAATGGTAGTGGAGTGTGTGAGGGTGTGAGTTTGACAGTATGGGATTTTGCAGGGGAGTAAGCATGACGATGTATGTGTGCAGGTGGAGTGAAAGTGACGTTGGCATTTGTGCATGTGAGCGAGCCTGTCCATGAGGGTGAGTCTAGCAGAGTAACTGTGACAGTGGGGCAGTGTATGGGTGCATGCATGACATTAGCGGAGAGTGTGACGAAGTGATCATAATGGTGGGGCAATATGTTTGGGAGTGAGCGTGATGGTCGGGGAGTGTGCGGGTGAGTGAGTGTGATGGTGGGTATGTGTGCAGAGGAGTGAGAGTAAAGGTGGAGAAGTATGCGGGAGGAGAACATTACAGTGAGAGAGAGGAAGGAGGAATGAGCGTGATGGGTTTATTAATGTACAGGGAAGAGATAGTGACGGTGGGGGTGAATACGTGAGAGTGAGTGTACAGTGGGGGAGTGTGTAGGAGTGAGTGTGAAAGTGGGGGCGTGTGCAAGGCAGTGAAGGTGATTGTGGGTGATTGTGAGTGTGACAGTGGGCCAATGTGCAGGGAGGTGACTGAAAGAGTGCAGTAATGTTTGGGAGTGAGTGTGATGGTGGTGTGATTGCGGGAGTGTGTGTGAGACCATGGGACAGAGTGCAGGGAGTGAACATGATGATATTGGAGTATGCAGGGGAGTGAGTGAGATGTTGGTGGAGACTCCTGCTGAGTGAGTGCAACATTGCGGGAGTGTGAGGCAGTGAGCGTAGCAATGTGGTAGTGTGTCGGTGAGAAAGCGTGACAGTGGTGGAGTGTGTGGGTGAGTGAGTGTGATGGTGGGAGCGTATGATAGTGAGTCAGTGTTGACAGTGTGGGTGTGCATGAAGAGTGAGCGTGATGATGGAAAAGTGTTTGGGAAGTGAGTGTGTCGGTGGAAGAATGCATTGGGGAATGTGTGTAATGTTGGCGGAGTTGTGGGGAGTCCGCACGATGATGATAGAGTGCGTCTGATGAAGGGGAATACATGGGTGAGAGTGATGGCGGGGGAGTGCGCGGGGGAGTGGGCATAACAGTCGGGAAGCAAGAGAGAGTGAGTATGATAGTGGCGGATTGTGTGAGGGATTGACTCTGACAGTATTAGTGTGGGTGGAGCTGTGAACGTGATGGTGAGGGAGTGAGCGGGAAGTAGGCATGATGGTAGAGGAGTGTGTCAGGGAGTCAGCTTCAGGGTGGGATGTGTGTGAGGAGTGAGCATGAAGGTGCGGGAATGTTTAGGGTAGTGACGGTGGGAGTGTGTGCAAGGGCGGGATTCTGATGGTGGGAGTACGCACGGGGAGGGAGACTGACGTTGTAGAAGTGTGTGGGGGGCGTGAGTGTGATGATGCTAAAGTGTACAGGTGAGTGAGTGTGAGGGTGGGGAAGAGTGCGGAAAAGTCAATGTGCTGTTGGTGGAGTGTGGGGGGATTGACCGTAAAGCAGAGCAGTGTGCAGGGCATTGTGTGTGATGGTAGGGGAGTGTACATGGTAATGAATGGTCTGTAGGGGTGTTTGTGGGAGGGGAATGGGCGTAACGGTGAGGCAGTGTGCAGGGGTGTGTGTCTAATTGGGGAGTGAGCATGACCGTGGGGAAGTATCTGGGACACTGATTGTGACAGTGGGAGTGCGTGCGTAGTGGATTGTGTGTGACAGTGGGGGATCATGCAGAGGAGTAGGTGTGATGGTAGGGGTGTGTGCAGGGAGGTGAAAGTGACTGGTTAGTGTCTGACGAGGAATGAGCATGATAGCGTCAGTGTGCACGGAGACGTGAGCGTGATGGTGACTTGTGTGTGGTGGAATGAATGCAACACTGGGGAGTATGAAAATAACAGTGAGAGAGCGTGCGGGGGGTGAGCATGACATTATGGTGTATGTGGGGGGATAGAGAGGGACTGTGGGGGAGTGTATGGGGGAGTGAGCGGGAAAGCTGGAGATCAAATGCGGGAGTGAGCTGGATGGTGGTGGAACGTGCGGGTGAATGAGTATGTGGGGAAGTGGACATGATGGTGGGGAGTGTATAGGCAAGAATGTATGAGGGTGGGTGAGTGTGTGCAGGAGTCAGTGGGATGGTCCGTGAATGTGTAGTGGTGTGAGTGTAATGGTGGCGGAGTCTGCCGGGAGTGAGTGCAAAGGAAGTTGTGTGTGGGGGAGGGAGTGTGATTGTAGGAGAGTACGTAGGGGAGTTTGTACAATGGTGCAAAGGTGGATAGGGGAGTGACTGTGACGGTGGGTGAGTATGGATTTAACAGAGTGTGACACTGGGGCAGTGTGTGGGAGAGTGAACTTCATTGTGTGGGAGTGTGTGTGATAGTGAGCGTGAGGGTTGGAGAGTGTCCGGTTGACTGAGTGTGACGGTGCAGGAGTGTGGGGGCAAATGAAAGTGACACTGGGTGAGATTGCAGGGGAGTGAGTGTGAAGGTGGGGGATTTTGTGCGAGAATGAGCATGTTGATGTGGGTGTTTGTCTGGCAGTGAGCATGATGGTAGGGGCGTGTGCGTGGGGGTGCGATGGTCGGGGCGCGTGGGCAAGTGAGCGCTACGGTGGGTTGTGAGAGTGTGAGGGTGGGGGAGAGTGTGGGGAAATGATCATGACGGTGGGCCAGTGTGCACGGTAGTAAACATGACAGTGTGGAGAGTGCGGGGGAGTGAGTTTGACAGTGGGTGAGTGCATGTTGTAGTGAGTGTGACGTGGAGGATATTGTGGGGAAGTTAGCTTTATGTTGGGGCGAATGAGGCAGATGCTCGGGGAGCGTGCAGCGGAGTGATGGTGATGGTGGCGGACTGTGTCGGGGAGTGAGCATTGTGTTGGGCTGAGTGCGGTGAAATGAGAGTGATGGTGGACGAATGTGTAAATATATGAGCATAACTGTGAAGGCGTGTGCAGGGAAGTGAGCATGACGGTGGGGGAGTGTACAGGGGAGTGAACGTGATCGTTGGGGTGTGTGCCAGAAAGAGAGCATGATGGCGGGAGACCACTTGCATGAGTAAGAGAAAAGATTGGGGAGCACGCAGGGAAGTGATCTTGACAGTGAGGGATTGTGCAGGTGAGTGACAGCGACGCTGTGTGCATGCACAGGAGAGTGAGTGTTATGGTGGAGCAGTGTGCAGGAGAATGAGTAAGAATGTAGGAGAACGTGTAAGGGGATGAGTTTGGTGCTAAGCAAGTGTGCGGGATATCGAGCGTGAGGGTGGGAAAGTGTATGGAAGAGTGAGCTTGACAGTGGGGGGTTATGCACCAGAGAGAGCGGCAAATTGGTCGATGAAGCGTGAGATTGAGCGTGACGTTAGGAGATCATGTGGGGTGCCGGTGAGGGAGCACAGTAGTGAGCGTAATATTGGGGGATTGAGTGATGAAATGAGTGTGATGGTGGAGGGGCGTGAGGGCGGTTGTGAATGTGACAGTGCAATGAAGCGAACGCGAATGTAAGCGTGACTGTGACGGAATGAGTGTGAGGGGGTCAAGGTGACAGTGATGAAATGAGTCTGAGAGGTTCAGAGTTACGTTCACTGACTGAGAGAGATGAGGTCAGGGCGACAGTGATGGAGTGAGTGTGAGCTGGTCAGGAAGACGGTGACAGAGTGACTGTGAGGGGGCAAGGTTGACGGTCAAGTGGACAGTGACGGAGTGAGTGCAAGGGGTCAGGGTGACGGTGATGGAGTGTGTGTGAGGCGGTCAGGGTGACTGAGATGGAGGGAGTGTGTGGGGTCACAATTAGGGTAACGGAATTTGTGTGAGAAGGTCAGCGTTACAGTGATGGAGTGAGTGTGAGGTGGTCAGGAAGAAATTGACAGTGTGAGGGGGTCACGGTTACTGTGATGGAGTGAGTGTATGGAGATCAGGGTAGCAGTGACGGAGTGAGTGTGTGGTGTTCACGGTGATGATTACGGAGTGTGTGTGAGGTGGTCTGGGTGACAATTAGGGATTGGGTTTCAAGGGGTCAGGGTGACAGTGACGGAATGAGTGTGAATGGGGTCTGAGTGATGGTGATGGAGTGAGTGTGAGTGGGTCAGGGTTCTTATAACTGAGTGCGTTTGATGGCTTCATGGTGACAGTGACGGATTGAGTGTGAGGTAGCCAGGGTAACAGCGTGAGTCTGAGGTGGTCAGGATGACTTTGAGGGTTTGAGTGGAAGGGGGCCAGGATGGCGGGGCGGACTGGGTGTGATTGAGGTTGTGTGACAGTGAATGTGTGGGGTCAGTGTGATGGTGATGAAGAGAGTGTGAGGTGGTCAAGGTTACAGTGATGGAGTGGGTGTGAAGTAGTCGGGGTGACAGTGAGGGATCGAGTGTGAAGGGGTCAGGATGAGGGGAATGGAGTGAGTGTTAGGGGTCAGGGTGACGGAGGGAGTCTGATGGGGACAGGGTGAGTGTAACAGACTGAGTGTATAGAGATCAGGATGAAAGTGATGGAATGCATGTGAGGAGATCAGATTGGCAGTTCCCGAATGTGTGTGCATCTGATGGGGTCAGGGTGATGGAGACAAGAGTGAGAGTCAGCGAGTGAGGGTGAAAGTGACTGAGTAAGTGTGATCAGTTTAGAGGATGTGTGACAGAATGAGAGAGGCGTTCAGGGTAATGGTAACGGAGTGATACTGAGGGGTTCAGGGTGATAGTGACGGAGTAAGACTGAGGGCGTCAGTGTCATGGTGATGGAGTGAGTGTGATGGCGTCAGGGCAATGGTGATGGAGTGAGTGTGAGTTTGTCAGAGTGATGGTGATGGAGAGAGATTGAGGGTGCCAACGTTACTGTAATGGACTGAGACTGAAGGGTTCAAGGTGACCATGATGGACTGAGTGTGAGGGATCGGGGTGAAGGTTACAGAGTGAGTGTAAGGGCTCAGGGTGACAGTGGTGGTGTGAGAACGAGGGGGTCAGTATGGCAGCAATAGTGTGAGTGTGAGTGTCTCAGGTTACAGTGATGGAGTGACTGATGGAGGAGAAAATTGCGATGGAACGGACTCAGTGTGATTGGGTCAGGGTGACAGTGACAGAGAGGGTGTCAGTGTGTGCGTGGACCAGTGAAAGACTGAATGTAAGGCGGTAAGTATGACGGGGGTGGAGTGATAGTATGTGGGTAAAGGCAACGGAGTGAGTGTGAGGGGGTCAGGGTTGCAATGATGATGTGAATTTGAACAGATCAGGTTGAGGGCCATGAAATGAGAGTGAGGCGGGTAAGGGTGATAGTAACAGAGTGTGTATGAGGGGGTCAGGGTGATGGTGACAGAGTAAGTGTGAGAGGGTCAGACTGACAACAGAAGAGAAAGTGGGAGGCGGTCAGAATGACAGAGTGAGTGTGAGGGGCTCAGGGTTACAGAGAGAATGTGATGGGTGATGGAGACCGTTATGGAGTGAGTGTGAGAATATCAGGGTGACAAAGTGAATATCAGGGTTTCAGGGTGATGGTGAAAGAGTGAATGTTGGTGAGTCAGGGAGACAAAGGTGGAGTGAGTGTGAGGGAGTCAGTGTGTCCGTGATACAGTAATTGTGAGGGGTCAGTCTGACGGTGATGGAGTGTGTGTGTGGAGATTAGGTGACAAGAAGGAGTTATTATTACAAGGTGAGTGTGGGGTGCCAGGGTGACAATGACCAAGTGCCTGTGATTGAGTCTGAGTGACAGTGACAGGGTGAGCTTGACGTGACCAGGGTGACATTGACAGAGTGAGTGTGAGGGGTCAGGGTGATAGTTTCGGAGTGAGTGTGAGGGTGTTAGGATGACGATGAACGTGAGGTGGCCCGGTTGACAGCGATGGAATGAGTGTAAGGGGGTTCGGGGTGACTTTGGTGGAGTAAGTGTGAGGTGGTCGGAGTTACAGAGATGGAGTGAGAGTGTGTGAGTAGCCAGGGTGACATCGACAGAGTTAGTCTGAGGGCCAGGGTGGTAGTTCCAGAGTGAGTGTGATGGGGTCACGGGGATGGCGAGGGAGGATATCTGATTAGGTCAGGTTGATAGAGATGGAGTGAGTGTGAGGGATTCAGGGTTACAGTGATGGAGAGAATTTGAGGGTGCTAGTCTTACTGTGATAGAGTGAGACTGAGGGGTTCAGGGTGACAGTGACGAAGTGAGACTGAGGATGTCAGGGTGGCAGTGATGGAGTGAGTGTGAGGATGTCAGTGTGACAGTGACAGTTAGCGTGTAGAAATCAGGTTACTGGTCACAGAATGAGCGTGAGATGGTCAGGGTGACAAAGCGGACTGAGTCTCATGGAGTTAGTGTGACGTTGACAACGTGAGTGTCAGGGAATTGAGGGTGACAGTGACTAAGTGAGTCTGGAGGTATAGTGTGATGGAAATGGAGTTAGTGCGAGAGGTCAGGGTGACAGTGAGGGAATGAGTGTGATGGGGACACAGTGACAGTGACTGAGTGTTTATGAGGGCGTCAGGTTGCCTGTGACTGCGTGGGTTTGAGGAGTTCAGAGTGACAGTGACATTGTGAGTGTGAGAGGGTCTGAGTGACAGTGACGGGGTGTTTATGAGGATGGTCAGTGTGATGGAGTGAGTGTGTGGGCTGCGGGTGACAGTGACAGAGGAAGTGTGAGGGGATTAGGGTGGTCCTGGGGGAGCGAGTGTGAGGGAGTCAGCGTGACACTGACGTATTGGTTTTGAGGGTTCAGGGTGATAGGGAGGGTGCATGTGTGTGACAGAGTCAGAGTGACGGCGTGAGAGTGAGCGATTCAGATTGACGGTGATGGAGTGAGGGGTGTGATGGGCTCAAGATGACTGTGATTGCGGGAGTCTGATGGGGTCACGGTGACGGGGACATAGTGAGATTCAGCAAGTGAGCGTGCCAGTAACAGAGTAAGTCTGAGCAGGTTAGATGACGGTGACCAAGTGAGAGATGGGCGTTCAGGGTTACAGTAACTCATTGAGTGTAAGGGGGTCAGGATGTCGGTGATGGAGTGAGTGTGCGGGGATGTGCGTTAGAAGGTCAGGGTGATAACAGCGAAGTGAATGTAAGGGTTTTCAGGGTGACAGAGTGAGTGTGAGTTCATGAGGGTGACGGAGAGAATGTGAGAGAGTCCGGGTGATAATGACAGAGTGAGTGTGAGTGGATCAGGGTGATAGAATGAGTGTGAGGGGTCCAGGATGATGGTGTCAGAGTGTGTGAGAGAGGGTCAGGATGACAGTGGCATAGTGAGTGTGAGGGGATCAGAGTTTACAGAACATAGTTGATGTGAGGCTGGGCAGCGGAACAATAACAGAGAGAGTGCGAGGGTTTCAGGGTGACTGTGACAGAATGAGTGTGAGATGTTCAGGTTGACAGTGACTGACTATTTGCGAGGGTGTAAGAGGATCGCTGAAGGAGTGACTGTGATGGAGTCAGGGTGACGGTGATTGATTGAGTGAGAGGGGGTCAGGGCGGCAGGGAGGACTGAGTGTGATTGGGTCTGGGTTACAAAGTGAATGTAATGAGGTCAGGGTGACAGTGACGGAGTGAGTGTGCGGGGGTCACGGTGACAGAGATGGAGAAGTGTGAGGTGGCCCAGGGACAGAGTAAGTTTGAGATGGTCAGGATGACATTGAGGGTTTTAGTGTGACGGGGTCAGGGTGGAGGGGTGCAATGTGTGTAATTGGGTTTGGGTGGTAGTGATGGTTTGAGTGTGGGGGGTCAGGATGAAGGAGTGATTGCGAGGAGGTCAGGGTCACAGCGAGGGAGTGTGTGTGGGGGATCAGGGTGACAGTAAGTGAGTGAATATGAGGGGGGAGGTTTATTGTGTCCGAGTGAGTGTGAGGTAACAGGGTGATGGCGATGGAATGAGTGTGAGGGGATCAGGGAAACGGTGACAGGGTGAATGTGACATCTACGCGATGATTGTCACTCAGTGAGTGTGAGGTGTTTGGGTGCCTATGATTGTGACGACAGGTTTACTTTGACGGACTGAGTGTTATTGGGCTCAGCATGACAGAGACAGAGTGAGTGTGAGGGCGGTTAGTTTGACGGTGAGGGAGTGGGCCTGATGGGATCAGAGTGACGGTACCAATGTGAGTTTTGGAGTGAGGGTGACAGTGACAGAGCGAGGGTGGGGGAATAGCGTAATGTTGATGGTGTTAGTGCGAGTGGGTCAGGGTGGCAGTACCTGAGTGTGTATGAGGAGGAGAGGATGACAGTGATTGAGTGAGTGTGAAGGAGCCAAGGTGCCTGTGACTGAGTTTGAGAGCGTCAGGATTACAGTGAAGGAGTGATTCTGATTGGTTCAGGGTAATACTGATGGAGTGAGTGTGAGGGTGTCATAGGTTATGGTGATGGAGTGAATGTGAAGAGGTAAGGATGACAGTGACAGATGGGCGTGAGGATGTCAGGGTGAGGGGGATGGAGTGAGTGGGAAAGTATTATGGTTACCCTGGCGGAGTATGTGAGAGATGGTCACGGTGACAGTGATGGAGTGAGTGTGAGGGAATCAGGGTGATGGTGATGGAGTTGATTGTGAGAGGCTCAGGTTACAGTGATGTCGTGTTTTTAAGGAGAAAAGCGCAATGGAACCTACTCAGTGTGATTGGGTCAGGGTGACAGTGAGAGAGTGCGTGTTACGGTTTGCATGGGCCTGTGACATTCTGAGTATAAGGCGGTAATTGTGATGGCAGTTGAGTAATTATTAATGGGTCAGTGCAACGGAGTGATTATAGGTAGCAGTGATGGAGTGAATGTAATCAGACCTGGGTGAGGGCGATGGCCTGAGTGTGAGGGTGTCAGGCTGATGGTAACGGTGACAGATTGCGTGTCAGAGTGCGACAGTGATGGACTGAGAATAAGGGGGTCTGAGTGTCTGCGATGTAGGGAGTCTGAGTCTGTCAGGTGACATTGAAGGTCTGAGTGTGATGCATTGAGTGTGTGGGTCATTGTGATGGTGGCAGAGTGAATGTGAGGGTCCCAAGGTTACGGTGATGGAGTGAGTGTGAGGGAAACACAGATTACAGTGATGGAGTGAATGAACAGAGGTAAGGGTGACAATGACGGGTGAGTGTGGGGAGATCATGTTGAGAGGTTTTGAGTAAGTTTGAGGGAATCCGGATGACCCTGATGGAGTGAGTGTGCGGGTGTCAGGCTGCTAGTGAAGGAGAGAGTATGAAGGGGTCAGAGTGACGATGGCAGGTTGAGTGTCATGGTGTGAGTGTGACAGTAAAGGAGTGAATGTAAGGGGGTAAGTGTATCGGTGATGAAGTGTGTGCGAGGAGTCAGGTGACCGTCCGTTTGTGAGTGTGAGGTTGTCCGGATGACAGAGTGAGTGTGAGGGAGTCAGGATGACGGTTACTAAGTGAGTGCGAGAGAGTCAGGGAAGAAAGTTAATGCCGGTGTCAGGGCGATTGTGACAGAGTGTATGTTGGAAGGTCAGGGTGACAATGCCAGAGTGAGTGTGAGGGGATCGGGGTGCCAGAATGAGTGTGAGGAGGGCAGGTGACGGTAATGGAGTGAGTGTGAGGTGGACAGCATGACAGGTATGGAAGGAGTGTGAGGGTTTCAGAAAGATAATGAATGAGTGATTTTGTGGGGTTCAGATTGATAGTGATGGAATAAGTGTGTGAGGGTCAGGTGATAGTGACAGAGTGAATGTGCAGGGGGTAAAGTTGTCGCTGTCGGAGTGAGTGCGAGGGGGTCAGGTTCATTGTGACAGAGTTAGTCTGACGTGGTCAGGATGATTTTGAGGGTTTGAGTGCGAAGGGGCTAAAGGTGTGTGTAATTGGGTTTGGATGACAGTGAATGTGATGGGGTCAGGGTGACGGTGACAATGTGAGTGAAGCGGTCAGGGTGACAGACCTGGAATGAGTGTGAGATGGTCAGGGGACAGAGTGAGGTTGAGGTGGGCAGGATGGCATTGAAGTTTTGAGTGTGAGGGGTCAGGGTAGCGGGGTGACTGAGTGTGATTGGGTTTGGTTGATGGTGATGGAGAGAGTGTGAAGGATCAGGATGACAGAGTGATTGCGAGGGGATCAGCGTGACAGTGACGGAGTGAATGTGAGGGGACACAGTGACGGTGACTGAGTGAGTGTGACGGTGCCAGGATGCCTATGACTGTGACTAGTCAGGTTATTGTGACGGACTGAGTGTGATGGGGGTCAGCGTGACAGAGTTTGAGTGAGTGTGAGTGTATCAGGGTGTGGGTCAGGCGGTGATTCAGATGGGACGGTGACAAAGTGAGTGTCAGGGAGTTGTGGGTGAGAGTGATGGATTGAGTGTAGGGTAGGTAGTGTGGTTGTGATGGAGTTATTGCTTGGGGGTCAGGTTGACAATGAGTGAATGAGTGTGAGGGTGCCAGGTTGATTGTGACTGAGTGAGTGCAAGGGGATCTGGGAAACGTTGACGGAGTGAGTGTGGGGGGGTACATTGTGATAGTGACTGAGTGAGTGTGAGTGGGTCAGGGTGCTTATGATTGTGACTAGTCAGGGTTACTCTGACAGACTGAGTGTGATAGGCTCAGTGTGATCGAGGCGGAGTGAGTGTGAAGGTATCAGGATGACGATGAGAGAGTGGGTTTGATGGAGCCAATGTGACGGTGACAACGGGACAGTTCGGGATTGAGGGTGACAGTGAAGGACTGAGTATGTGGGGGTAGTGTGATGGTGATGGAGTTAGTGCGAGGGGGTCAGTGTGACAGTGAAGAAGTTAGTGTAAGGGGATCACTGTGATAGTGATGGAGTTAGTGTGAGGGTGTCAGGGCGACAGTGATGGAGTGAGTGTATCGAAATCAGGGTGACAGTGAGAGTGTGAGGGTTTCAGGGTGATGGTGATGGAATGAGTGTTGAGGGGGTCAGGGTGATGGTGATGGAGTGAGTGTGGGGGTGCAGGATGATCATGACCAAGTGAATGTGGGGAGGTCAGGGTGACAGTGATGGAAGAGTGTGAGTGGGTCGGGGTGACAATGATGTGGTGTGTGCCTGCGGTCATTGTGATATTGGGAGACTCAGTGTTAGTTGTCAAGAGTGACAGTGACGGAGTAACTGGGAGAGTTTAATAATGACGATGAAGAAGTGAGTGTGATGTAGTCAGGTTTACTGTGACACAGTGAGTGTTAGGGGTTCAGCGTGACAGTGAGGGTTTGAGTTTGAATGGTCAGGGGAACAAGGTGGGAGAGTGCGTGACCCAGTCAGGGTGACGGTGTGAGATTGAGGGGTCCA
This sequence comes from Chiloscyllium plagiosum, assembly GCF_037043375.1. Classification (NCBI taxonomy): domain Eukaryota; kingdom Metazoa; phylum Chordata; class Chondrichthyes; order Orectolobiformes; family Hemiscylliidae; genus Chiloscyllium; species Chiloscyllium plagiosum. The sequence goes on from NW_028270156.1 coordinate 116,363,943, forward strand.
TTGTGATGGCGACGGTGTGAGTATGAGGGTGTCATGGTGACAATGAGGGTTTGAGTGTAAGGACGTAATGGTCACGGGAATGGAGTGAAATTGAGCGTCAGGGTGATGGTGAGGGAGGGATTCTGATGATGTCAGGGTGACATTGACAGAGTTGAAGTCAGGGACCTAGAGTGACAGTGACAGAATGAGTGTGAGGAGGTCAGACTGACGGTGACAGAGTGTGAGGGGATCAGATTGAAAGTGACGTAGTGACCGTGACCGGAGCATGTTGTCAATGAACGAGTGAGTGTGAGAGAGTTGGTGTGACGATGGCAGAGTGAGTGTGAGGGGGTTAGGGTGACGGTGAGAGAGTAAGTGTGAGGGGGTCAGTATAACGGTGATAGAGTGTGTGTGTGAGTGGGACAGAGTGACGGTGACTGTGTGAGTATTTGTGCGTCAGTGTGACAATGATGCAGTGAGTGTGACGGAGTCATGGTTATGGTGACTGAGGGATTGTGACCCTGTCAGTAAAACTGTGACTGAGTGAATATGAGCGGATTAGCGTGACTGTGAGTGTGTGGCTGTGATGGAGTCAAAGTGCTGGTGACGGAGTAAGTGTGAGGGGGTTCGGCTTACACTGACAGATCGAGTGTGAGAATGTCAGGGAGACAGTGGTGGAATGAGTGTGACGGCATCAGTATTACGGTGAAGGGGTGATGGTGATTTAGTGAGCGTGTGGGGGTCTTGATGGTGGTGGCAAACTGCATTGAGTGCTCAGGCTGATAGTTACGGAATGAGTGTGATGGGTTTAGGTTGACGATGAAACAGTGAGTGTGGGAGGGTTAGGGTGACGGAGACTACGCCAGCGTGAGGGGGAGACAGCGACAGAAACTGGGTAAGTGTGAGGGGTTCAGGGTGACGTGACAGAGTGAGTTTCATGTTGTCAGGTTAACAGTGACGGAATGAGTGATGGGGTCAGGGTAATTGTGCTGGAGTAAGGGTGAGGGTGAGTACGTCAGGGTGACGGTGATCGAGAGAGTGAGTGTGAGGATTTCAGCGTAATGCTGACGGAGTGAGATTGAGAGTGCCAGGGTTATGATGTTGGAGTGTGCGTGAGGGTGTCATAGGTTACGGTGATGGAGTGAATAGGAGGACTCAAGGGAGACAGTGACGGATGGGTGTGAGGAGGTCAGAGCGATAGAGATGGTGTGAGTGCGATGGGGTCAGGGTGACGGTGAATGTGAGACCGTCAGTGTGATAATGACCAAGTCAGTGTGAGGACGTCATGGTGACGGAACTGAGTGACCATGAAGGAGCGATTTTGAGGTGGTCAGGTTGACAGAGATAAGTGAGCGTGAGGAGGTCAGGAGGAAGGTGGTGGAGTGAGTGTGAGGGTGTCAGGGTGATGCTGATTGAGAGAGTCTGAGGTGGTCATGGTTACAGGGACAAAATGAGTTTGAGGGTTTATGAGTGATGGTGACCCAGTGAGTGTGAGTGGGCCAGGGTGATGAGATGGAGTAAGTGTGATGGGGACAGGGTGACGGGGACAAAGACTGTGTGCGTACCTCCGCATGACAGGGACAGAGAGACTATGAGTGCCTCAGCGTGACGGGAATGGATGAGTGTATGTTTCCATCGGGTTGACATTCATACATTGGGTGTGAGTGTTTCAGGGTGATGGTGACTGCGTGAGTGTGACCCTGTCAGGGAAACAATGGCGGAGTGAGTGTGAGGGAGACAGTGTGATGGTGACTGGGTGAGTGTGACGGTGCCAGGGTGACAGTGACTGAGTGAGTGTGTCGGTGCCAGGGTGACAATGATGGTGATTGCGAGGGTGCCAGGCTGACAGAGACGGAGTGAGTGTAAGAGGATCAGAGCAATAATAACGGAATGAGTGTGACGGCATCAAGGTGACAGTGATGTAGTGAGTGTGAGAAGTTCAGGGAAACAGTGCCGGAGTGAGTGTGAGGGTGTCAGGGTGACGGTGACGAAGTGTGTGTGAGGTGGTCGGGGTGGGAGTGAGCGTGACGGGCTCAGGTTAATGGTGACCAAATGAATTAGAGGTGTTCCGGGTGATGGTGGCAGAGTGTGTGCGAATGGGTCAGGGATATGGTGATGGTGTGGGTCTAATGGGTTCAGGGTGACCCTGATGGAGTGAGTGCAATGGGACCAATGCGACAGTGTGAGAGGTGGTGGCGATGGTGATGGAGTGAGTGTGAGGTGGGCAGCGTAATGGAGCCGGATTGAGTGTGTCGGCGTCAGGGTGACAAAGATGGAGTGAGTGTGAGGGGGTGAAGGTGACAGGGACAAAGACAGTGTGAGGCCTCAGGGTAACGGGGACAGGCAGATTGTGAGGGGCACAGGGTGAACGTGACAGAGTTACCGTGAGCGCCTCAGCATTGCAGGGACAGAATGTGCGTTTGTGCGCCAGGTAAACAGTGACAGAATGACTGCGACGGGGTCAGGGTGACCGGAACAGAGAGAGTGTGAGGGGCTCAGAGTGACGGTGAGTACCTCAGCATATCAGGGTCGGAGTGTATGTATGTTTGTCAGGTTGTAACTGATGCAGTGACTGCGAGGGTTTCAGGGTGATGGTGACTTAGTGATTGTGACCCTTTCCGAGAAACAGTGACGGCGTGAGCGTGAGGGGGTCATCGAAACAATGACGGAGTGAGTGTGAGTGGGTCAGGGAAAGGGTGACTGACTGACCGTGAGGGGTTCAGGGAGACAATTAGGAGTGAGTATGAGAGATTCAGGGAAACGGTGACTGAATGAATGTGAGGGGATCCAGGTGTCAGTGACTGAGTGAATGTGAGCATGTCAGTGTGACTGACAGAGTGAATGTTGGGGTGTCAGCGTGACAGTGATGGAGTGAGTGTGAGGGAGTCAGGCTGGTGGTTACGGAGTGAGTGTGAGAAGATCAGGGTGATGATGATGGAGTCAATGTCAGGCTGTGAGTGTGACAATGATGTCATGAATGTGAATGGCTCAGGGTGACGGTGACAGAGTGACTGTGAGGAGGTCATGGAGGGAGTGAGTTTGCCTGGGTCAAGTTGACGGTGTCAGGGTTATTGTGATGGAGTCAGTGTGAGCGGGTCAGGGTTATGGTGTGAGAGTGAGTGTGTAGGAGACAGTGCGACAGTGACGGATGAGTGCGAAGCATCAAGGAGATGGTGACAGAATAAGTGTGAGGGGTGATCGGTATGGTGATGGGGGAGTGTGACTGTGACAGGGAGACTGTGATTGCAGAGAGTGTGTCAGGGTCAGGGTGCAGCAGAGAGTGGCGGGAGTTGGGCGGAAGTGAAGTCGGAGCGCAGAGGCTGTTTGGGAAGTTGAGTGACTGTTACTTAAGTAGGTATGTTATAAGTCCCAGGTCCTACGGTGGCATAGTGGTTAGCACTGCTGCGTCACAGCGCCAGAGACTCGGGTTCAGGTTCCGCCTTGGGCGACTGTCCATGTGGAGTTTGCACATTCTCCCCGTGTCTGCGTGGGTTTCCTTGACTGCGAAGATGATGCTGTGTGCATGATGTTGGAGGTCAAGTACTGTGCGTATCTTGCTCGTATAACCGTGGAAAGTGTGTACACGTTCAGCTTCTGACAGAGCATATTGCAGCACTGATAAAGAACTCGATGACCTCATGCTCATCCAAGAGAACGAGATCTTTCTGGACAGTACCTTCAGCGAGGTGATTATACCGAGCATACCAGAAGGGAGAAGACGGTGAGGGAGGCAGAGAGGCGACAAGTGCTAGAGACCCTAGTGGAAGTATCTGTTAGGAACAATTTGAATCTTTTGGAAACAGGAGAGACCGATGACACTGCCAGTCCGCGAGGCGGTCAGGTCTGCCAATCAAAAGTTGGCGTTGAGGCAGACCCGAGGAGTCAGACATCATATAGAGCCGTGGTAATAGGGGAATCCATAGTGAGAGAAACTGAACCGGGTTTCTGTGGCAACAGGCGGGATTTGAGGATGGTGTGTTTCCTTCCTGGTGCCAGGATTAAGGATATCGCAAACACAGTGCTCAAGGGCGAATGTGAAGATCCAGAGGTGGTGGTACATGTAGGCACAAATTATGTCGGGAAGAGGAGGAGGGACATTCTACCGCGGGAATTCGGAGAACTCGGAAGAAAGCTGAAATGCAGCACGTCTAGTGTGGTTATCTCTGGGTAGTTTCCAGTTCCTCGGGCTGCAGAGGACAGGAACAGGGAGATAATTGACTTGAATGTGTGGCTGGGGAACTGGTGCAGGAAGCAAGGATTTAAATTCTTGGATCACTGGAGTATAATTTGCGGTAAGGATAAATTATACAAGAGGGACGGCTTGCAGCTTAATCGATGGGAGACGAGCATTCTGGCAGGCAGGTTGTCACTGCAATACAGTTGCGTTTAAACTAAATAGCGGGGGCGGGGGACAAACTGAAAGTTTAAGAAGGAAATTGAAGGGAAAGTTAGAACAAGAGAAGTCAAGAAAGACAACGGAATCAATGGAGCAGAAAACTCACAAAGGGATCATGCCATAAGGTCAAGTGAAATAGGGACTGATAGGAAGGGTGAGGGCAGTGACAAATTAAAAAAATATATTATATATGAATGCACAAAACATTAGAAATAAGATGGACGAGCTTGTGGCTCATTTGGAAATTGGCAGTTACGATGTTTTGTGGATAATGGAGATGTGGTTTAAGTGGACAGGGCCTGGGAAATGAATATTCAAAGCGATATTCTATTGTAAGGACAGACTGACGGGCAAAGGGGATGGGGTGGCCCTGTTGGTCAGGAATGGTATTCAGTCCCTTGTGAAGGAGGACCTAGAAGCAGAGGATATGGAGTCAGTATGGATAGAGCTGAGAAATTTAAGGGTAGAAAGACCCTCGTGGGAGTTATCTACAGGCCCCCAAACGGTAGTCTGATGTAGAGTGTAAGTTGAATAAGGAGCTGAAATTGGCCTGTCGCAAAGATATTACTGCAGTTGTTATGGTGGATTTCAACATGCAGGTAGACTGGGAGAATCAGGATAGTACTGGACCCCAAGAAAGGGAGTTTGTGGAGTGCCTCTGAGCTGGATTCTTAGAACAGCTGGTGCTGCAGCCTAACAGGGAGAAGGCAATTCTGGATCTGGTGTTGTGCAACGAACCGGATTGGATCAGGGACGTCGAAGTGAAGGAGCCATTAGGAGGTAGTGACCATAATATAAGAAGCTTTAATCTGCAAGTTGAAAGGGAGAGAGTATAATCGGAAGTGAACTGAAGAATATTTCAATTGAATGAAGGTAACTATGGAGCTATGAGGGAGGAGCTGGCCAAGGTTCAATGGTGCAATACCCTAACAGGGATGGATGGCAGTGGAGCCAGATATTTCCGAGTATAATGCAGAAGATGCAGGATCGGTTCATTCCAAAAATAAAGAACGATCCTAAGAGGAGGCAGGGGTGGCCGTGGCTGAAGAGGGAAGTTAAGAAACATATAAAGTCATAATAGAAAAAGTATAACATAGCAAAGATGAGTGCGACAACGGACGACTGGGAAACTTTTAAAGAACAGCAGAGGATACCTAAGAAGGAAATAAGCAGATAAAACATGAGGTACGAAGTTAAACTGGTCAAAAATATAAAGGAGGCCGGTAAAGCTTTTTTCGGTATGTGAATGGAAAAAAAATGGTTAGGAGTAAAATTGGGCCCTTGAAGACAGAAACGGGTGAACATATTACAGAGCACAAGGAAATGGCAGAAGAGTTGAATTGGTACTTCAGATCTGTGTTCACTGTGGAAGACACAAGCAATCTCTCAGAGGTAATAGTGGCTGAGGGACCTGAACTGAAGGGAATTTATATTTGCCAGGAAATGGTGTTAGGTCTGAAGGCTGGTAACTCCCTGGGACGTGATGGTCTACACCCCAAGGTACTGAAGGATGTGGCTCTCGCAATCGCGGATGCATTGGTGATCATTTTCCAATGTTCTATAGATTCAGGATCAGCTCCTGCAGATTGGGGAGTAGCTAATTTTGTCCCACTTTTCAAGAAAGGAGAGAGAGAGAGAAAGCAGGGAATTATAGACCAGTTAGTCTGACCTCAGTGGTGGGCAAGACGCTGGAGTCAATTATAAAGGATGAAATTATGACACATCTGGATAGCAATAACAGGATAGGTCAGAGTCAGCATGGATTTATGAAGGGGTAATCATGCCTGAATAATCTTCTGGAATTTTTTGAGAATGCAACTCTGAAGATGGACAAGGGAGATCCAGTGGATGTAGTGTACGTGGACCTTCTGAAAGACTTTGATAAAGTCCAACATAGGAGGTTAGTGAGCACAATTAGGGTGCATGGTGTTGGGGGCAAAATACTGACTTGGATTGAAAATTGGTTGGCTGACAGGAAACAAAGATTCGTGATAAACGGCTCCCTTTCAGAATAGCAGGCGGTGACCAGTGGGGTACCGCAGGGATCAGTGGTGGATCAGCAGCTTTTTACAATAGACATTAATAACATAGACAATGGTAGTAAAAGTAATATTCGCAAATTTGCTGATGATACAAAGCTAGGAGGCAGGGTGAAATGTGAAGAGGATGTTAGGAGATTACAGGGTGACCTGGACAGGCTAGGTGTTTGGACAGATGCATGGCAGATGCAGTTTAATGTGGATAAATTTGTGCATATCCACTTTGGTGACAAGAACAGAAGACAGATTACTACCTAAATGGAGACAAGTTCGGTAAAGGGCCAGTAAAACGAGATCTAGATGTTTTTGTACATCAGTAAATGAAAGCAAGCATACGGGTACAGTAGGCAATGAAGAAAGCTAATAGCATGCTGGCCTTCATAACAAGAGGAATTGAGTATAGAAGCAAAGAGATCCTTCTGCAGCTATACAGGGCCCTGGTGAGACGGCACCTGGAATATTGTGTGCAGTTTTGGTCTCCAAATTTGAGGAAAGACATTCTGGCTATTGAGAGAATGCAGCGGAGGTTCACGAGACCAATGCCCAGAATGGCGGGACTGTCTTACGTTGAAAAATTGGAGCGACTGGGCTTGTATATCCTTGAGTTTAGAAGGCTGAGAGGAGATCTGATTGAGACGTGTAAGATTATTAAAGGATTGGACACTCTGAAGGTGGGAAGCATGTTTCTGCTGATGGTTGAATCCCAAACCAGAGGACACAGTTTGAAAATAAGGAGTAGTCCATTTAGAACAGAGTTGAGGAGACACTTCTTCACCCAGAGAGTGGTGGGTGTGTGGATTGCTATGCCCGATAGGGTATGGAGGTCAAGTCTCTGGAAACTTTCAAGAAAGAGTTGCATATAGCTCTTAAGGATAGTCAAAGACCTTCAAGGGTTATGGGGATAAGGCAGGAACAGGATACTGATTGAGGATGACCAGCCATGATCATAATGAATGGTGGTGCTGGTGTGAAGGGAAGAATGGCTTACTCCTGCAGCTATTGTCTATTGTCGATTGTGACAATGACGGATTGAATGTGTGAGTGCCAGGGTTATGGTGATTGAGCGAGTGGGACGGTGTGATAGATTACGCTGATGGAGTGAATATGAGGACATAAGATGATAATGACGGATGAATACCAGAAGGTCAGAGTGAGGGATACAGGGTGACAGTGACTGAGTGAATGTGAAGATTCCAGGGTCACAGTGACAGAGTGAGTGAGCGGGGTACCGGGTGATACTGACGGAGCTAGTGTGATTGGGTCTCCGTCATCCTGAAACATTGTGAGGGCCTCAGAGTAACGGGGGCAGAGAGATTGTGAGGGGCACAGGTTGACAGTGATGGAGTGAGTGTGACTGGATCAGTATTTCGGTGATGGCGTGACGGTGATTTAGTGAGTGTGAGGGGGTCCGGGTGATGGTGACTAAGTGCATTGAGTGGTCTGACTGATGGTAATGGAGTCAGTGTGAGGCGGTCGAGGTGACGATGATAGAGTAAATGTCTGTGTGTGTGTGTATGTGTGTGTGACAGTGACATAGTGAGTGTGAGGGGGTCAGGGTGACGCTGATGGAGTGACTGTGAGGGGGTCAGGTTGACACTGACAGAGTGTGTGTGCAGGGTTCAGGGTCATGGTGCTGGAGTGAGTGTGATGGTGTCAGGGTGACAGTGATCGAAAGAGTCTGAAGGGCTCAGGGTGACGGTGATTGAGTAAGAATGAGAGTGTCCGGGTAACAGACATGGAGTGACTATGAGGGGCTCAGGTTGATCGGGGCAGAGAAAGTGCGAGGGGCTGGGGATGACCGTGCCACGGTGAGTGTGCGTGCCTGAGTGTGACGGGGACGAATGCACTTGTGGGTGTCAGGTTCACATTGATGCAGTGGGAATGAGTGATTCAGGGTGACGGAGTGATTGTGACCCTGTCAGCGAAATAATGACGTAGTGAGTGTGAGAGGGCTAGGGTGACAGTGACTGAGTGAGTGTGAAGGTTTCCGGGTGTCAGTGACTGAGTGAATGTGAGGATGTCAGGGTGAAAGTGACAGAATAGTGTGGGGTGTCTAGATGACAATGATATAGTGAGTGTAAGAAGGTCAGGGTGGGAGTGAATGTGATGGGGTCAGTTTGACGGTGACCAAGTGATTTTGAGGAGATCTGGGTGACGGTGACAGAGTGTGCCCGATGGGGTCAGGGTGAGTTGAAACGTAAAATTTAGGATCTCAGCCATCTCCTCTGGTTCCACACTTGGTTGGCCCCATTGATCATTAAGGAACCATATTCCATCCGTATTTAATCTTCTGTTGTTAATATACTTGTGTTTTCCTCAGTTTGAACATAAGAGCTTTCTGTGGTCCCTTTTGGGCCTCCCTGATTTCCCACTTAAATGTATTTCTCCACCTGCAAAGTTCTTCAATGGATTTCCTTAATCCAGCTGGCTATACGTGATACGTGCTCAATTTCTCTTGATCAGAACCTCAATATTTCCAGTCAGCCAGTTTTCTTACTTTCATCAGCATTATCCTTCACACTAACAGGAATATGCTGGCCCTGAACTCTCGTTTTATCTCTCTTTTGAAAGCTAACCCATCTGCCAGACGTCCCTTTACCTGCAAATAGCCTCCACAATCAATTGTTAAATGCTCTTGACTCATACCTTCTGGATTCAGGCAAGGCCAATTTTGATAAATAACTTGTGAACCTGCCATGTTCCTTTCCATCACTATTTTCAAACTAATACGATTGTGGTGACTTTGCCAAAGTGTTTCCCCACGAACACCTCAGTCGCATTTCCTACCTTGTTTCTCAAGAAGAAGTCAGGTTTTCGCCCTTCCTGCAGTCCGACCATTGACATTTTGAATGGGAGGGTTTGCTTGAACATGCTTCACAAATCCTTCCCATCCAAGCTGTGAACACTGTGGCAGGCCTAGTCTCAGTTTGGAAAGTTATAATGCCCGCCCATTACAACGCTATAATTCTTACAAATATCTGAGGTATCCCGACATATTTGATGCTTAATTTCCCACTGACTGTTGAGGGCATGTAGTGCAGTTATATCAAAGTGATGACCAATTATAATTTCTCATTTCCACAATTACAGCATCACCGGGCGATCCCCAAGAATATCCTAAGTGCTGCAGTGATGTATCACTGATCAAAAACTCCACTCACCCTCCTCTTCCACTCCTGTTCTCTCCATCCTGTAGAATCTGTATCCTTGAATATTGAGTTGCCAGTCCTGTCCCTCCCTCAGCTGTGTTTCTGTCAGACCTATGGTGTCCTAGTCCCATGTCCATGCACCAAGTTCATTTGCCTTACCTGTTATGTTGAAATAAAGTAGTTTAATTGATCCATTTTCCTTTATTGGCTGCTGTGTTCTTGCCAGCATTGTCTATTTAAATGGCTCTCTTGAAATTCTGTCCCAGCCTCAACCTTAATACTGCAGCCTGAGACCATCCCCCTCATTGTGGACAACACCCTCACCTTTCATGTCATCTGCAAACCGAGTAATGATACTTTCTGCTTTCACATCCAAGGTATTAATGTACATACAAACAGCAATGGTTCCTGCACAGATCCCTGTGGTACACCCACTGGTGAAAGAATTTCAAACACAAAACCAACCCTCCAACAACTGTGGATTCAATATGCTCACTTGCCTTGGATCCCATTGGTCTGTTGGACCAACCTTCCATGTGGGACATTGTCAAAGGCAATAGTGAACTCCAAGGAACCCACATCATCTGCACTGCCCTCATCAATATTTTTAATCGTGATTTCAAAGAAAACTCAGCTGAATTCATCAGGCAGGATCTTCCTTTACCACAGCCGTGCTGACTATCCCTAATTGTCCCTCAGAAGCACTGCTGCCTCACAGCGCCAGAGACCCTGGTTCAATTCCCACGTCAGGCGACTGACTGTGTGGAGTTTGCACGTTCTCCCCGTGTCTGCGTGGGTTTCCTCCGGGTGCTCCGGATTCCTCCCACAGTCCAAAGAGGTGCGGGTCAGGTGAATTGGACATACTAAATTGACCGTAGTGTTAGGTAAGGGGTAAATGTAGGGGTATGGGTGGGTTGCGCTTCGGCGGCGCGGTGTGGACTTGTTGGGCCGAAGGGCCTGCTTCCACACTGTAAGTAATCTAATCTAATCTAAACTGTTTCCAGTAAGTCCCCCCTCTTTCTGTTGTCAGACTATCTGCTGTGTAATTACCTGGCCTAACCTTGCTACACTTCTTGAACAAAGGAACCACACTAGCTATCCCCCAGTCATTCGGCATTTCACCTGCGTTCGGCAATATATTAAATATATCCACCAGGGCCCCAGTAATCTCCTCCTTTACCTCCCATAGCAGCCTGGGATACATTTCATTGTCACTGGGGATTTCTCGACCTTTATGCCTGTGAAAACATTTAATACTTCCTTATTGATCTTAACATGTTCTCGAACCTCACCATCCCAATTGATAGTCCCGACTACAATGCCTTCCTACTGTGTGAATACAGATGGGAAGTATTCATTGAAGACTTCACCTACTTCCTCTGGCTCCATGCACAGATTGTCCCTTTGGTTTCCAACATGCCTCATCCTTTAGCTGGGAATCCTCTAACTATGACTATGTCATAAAATATCTTGTAGCTTTTCCTTAATAGTGTCTGCCAAGGATATTTAATGATCATTGCTTGCCCCTCATTTCTAAGGGTATTGGATTTGAACCAGAGGGGCACCAGTATATCTTGGTGGTGTTGGTTGGGGGCGGTGGGGATGGAGATGGAGGTGGAGGCAGGGGGTTCGTTGGCTGAACGGCACGCATGAGGCCTGACTGGTAAGGGACATGAGCTCAGAGCATGGATGGGCTCTGAGGACTGCAATATTCCAACCAGAACAGAAATATGGCTGAGAAAAATATGGCTCAGTTCCCGCCTCAGGCGACTGACTGTGTGGAGTTTGCACGTTCTCCACGTGTCTGCGTGGGTTTCCTCCCACAGTCCAAAGATGTGCAGGTCAGGTGAATTGGCCATGCTAAATTGCCCGTAGTGTTCAGTAAGGGGTAAATGCAGGGGTATGGGTGGGTTGCGCTTCGGCGGGTCGGTGTGGACTTGTTGGGCCGAAGGGCCTGTTTCTACACTGTAATGTAATGTAATCTAATGTAATCTAATGTAATCTAATCTAATCTAATGTAATCTAATCTCATCTGATCTAATCTAATCTAATCTAATGTAATCTAATCTAATGTAAAAAAAAGATATAGGACATAGATACACTGCTGGGCAAGGAACAGCTACAGCCTACGCTGCAATCCCACCATCTGCTGAGAGTCCTGCTTTCACCTCTGCTATACTGGTCCTCACTGAGATAGCACAGGGTTTCCCAGACATCAACCCGGCCTATGCTGTATTAGTGATCTCTGTAATGTCTTCCATTCCTGATCATCCTTCCTCTGTTTGGAATCTCCTCTCGTCCTCACAATGCTCTCTGCCTCTGTCAGGTTCTCTAACCCCTAACAAACTAATCCCTAAACTTCTCCAGTACATACTAAATTCCATCATCCCTGTTAACCCCGACAGTCCTGTCTATCCCTGTAATATCCTCCCACCAATACCACCCTCCATGTCAATGCGTTTGTCTTTAACCTCTCCATCCGTACCTATCTGGGTAAGCTCCTCCAGCTCCTCCAACCTTCCTTATCTGTAAAACATTATTCAGTCCATTGAGCTGTCCCGATCTGTGTAATCCCCTCCAGACCTGAAATACCTCCCTGTCTTTGTAATTATGTCAGGCTCTTACCTGAGAATCTCACTATCTGTGAAATCTCCCAAGGACCTCCTGACCTTAGGAACCTTCTCCATCTGTTAATATCCTCCATGGCTGTGGATACATCAAGTTCTATCATGGAATTTCGTCTCTACAATCCTAATGATGACAATAACCGCTTCCTCTCTCAATCAGACTCAATCTCTGTATACGCAAGTAGTCCCTACTCCCCTTGCTGTGCATGTAATTTCCTTCAGTCACTACAAACCTTTATACCTTTAATGTTCTCCCCTTATCACTACACTATATATTTCTGTTACCTTCATGAGCTTTCGTAATTGTCACTGTGACTCTCACCATGTTCCATCTCCACATCCTTCCGTTTCCCTGAAAAGTCCTTCTTATTCTTAAAACCCTCCCTCTGTTTCACCTGTTCCAGTCTCCACAACTTTCTCTATCTCTGGAGAAAGTATATAGATAAAGCTGCTCCAATAATCTCAAATCCTCCTGATCTTTCTAATTCCAGTTCGTTGTGAAACTCTCCACATCTCTGTAACATACTATCCTCCAAGGTTGAAAGCCCTCCCTATCTTTCTATACTCCTCCAATCCCTAGAACCGTTTCAGTCTTTGTAACTTTGTTCTGCACCTTGAAACGTCCTGGTTGCTGAACCCACTTCAGGCACTGCACTTTCTCTATTTCTGTTACTTTCCCCTACTCTTAGAAATCCCCCTGTCCATATGATCCCCTGCAGTCTCTGCAGTGCTCCCTATCTCTCACCACCAACTGCTTCCACAACCCTCCCTACATCTTTTGCCACTTCCAGTCCCTTCAGCAACTGCTATTGCTGCAAACTCGCCATTTTCCAAGGCTCTACCCATGCGTTCAATCCTCCTCTCCTGAGGAATGACTCCCTGCATTCGCCATAAGGCAGATGGAATGACAGTGAACAGATATGATGAAACTGTCGTTCCAGAGTTGGAGCAGCAGAATGACCATCGCTGGGAAGGGAATATTGAAGGGTAGTTGGAATCAAGGCAGGACAGGCAAAAAGCCAACAAGTTGTGAACAAAGGATGAGGTTAATGCATTACTGAGACAGTCACGTGAATATGAGGATCAAAATTTGGAGTCTATTTGGGTGGAACTGAGAATAAAAAGCAGCAGCAAGCGCTAGCAGGAATTCTTTTGTAGGCACCAGACAGTAGAGGTAATGTCAATATGGTTGCGGTCAGAACACTGAATATACTTGCAGCAAGGGCAGGACGGTAACTGTATGTGACAGTGGTCTCCATCTCGACTGGATAACTAATGAGTATCAGGGCTGTAATGGATGGAATCCTGTATTATATATGAGATGGTTTTCCATAACAACAGATCAAGGAGTCATTAACAAAATTGTCAATTGTAGATCAAATGCTGTGTAATAATAAATATCTAATAATTCCATTGTAAATGAGTTTGTGAGCAGAGATCCATAATATTATAATGGAGATTCTGAGTTGAAATGTAGGAGCAGAATTAGGCCACTTGGCCTATTGAGTATGCTCTGCCCTTCAAGAAGGTCATGGCTGACCTGATGATCTTCAACATTACTTTTCTGCCTTCTCCACAAAACCCTTGTTTCCCTGATTCTTTAAAATCTGACAATTTCTGTTGTAAATATTCTTAATGACCCAGCCTCGGCATCCCCCAGCAGTCAGGAATTCCCACAGAGTCACTACCCTCTGAGGGAAGGCATTCCTCCTCATCTCCATCTTAAATGGGTGAGCCCTTGCTGGGATGTTTTGCCCCCTGGTTACAGATTCTCACACAATTGAAATGAAAGTTAGTGACAAATATAATTATTGCAGATGAAATTAAAATTGGTTGAATTGGAGTTAATGAGCAAGGATATCCAAGGTTGCAGAAGGTTAAATATCAGGTGGTAAGATGTGCAGAGGAATGGCAAATTGAGTTTAATCTGGACAAGTGTGAGATGATGTCAAAGTCAAGATGAAAGTTAGGATATTGAGGGACATTGATATGCAGAAGGATCTTGGTGCAAGCCAGTAACTCCCTGAAAATGGCAACACAATTGTTACAGGGGGGAAAGTGAGCAAATGGAACACTGGCCTTCATCAGTCACAAGGTTGGGTCTAGTGATTTGCATCTGACGTTGTAATTGTATAAAACTTTTGTTTGGCCACACGTGGATTACTGTGAGCAGTTTTCATCTCCACAAAATAGGAAGGATGTTGAGTCTTTGGAGAGGGGACACAAGGGGTTTATCAGCACGTTATCTGCGTTATGTTTTTAAGGGTGTGTTAGGTGTTAAGAGGAAATTAAACAAAGTTGGATTGCTTTATGAGAGTATCAGAGGCTGACAGGCGACCAGATACAGGAATATAACGTTAAGACAGGGATAGATAATGTGGATGGGCAGAATCTCTTTTCCAATGTGTAAGTTTCAAATACTAGAGCGCAGAGGTGCAAGATGAGAAAGAGAACGTTTAAATGAAGTGCGTGAGGCAAGTTTTATTTTTACAGAGAGTGGAAGTTGCCAAGTGAGGTCATAGAAACAAAAATGTGAGTAATGTTTTGAAGTGTCATTTAGACAGAAGCATGAACGGACAGAGAATAGAGGGACATGGACCATGTATATATAGATGGGATGAGTTGAGAATGACATCAAGGTGGGCCGAAGGGCCTATTGATGCACTGTTCTATTTTCTAACTTCCCAGCATTTGTCCGATCAAAGCACTTTAGAATCTTGCATGTTTCATTCAGTTTCTCTCTGATTTTTCTCAACTTCAATGAGTTCATCCTCAATCTACTCCACCTCTTCCTATTATAAAATCCCTCCGTTTCCAACATCAGCCGAGTGGACCTTCTCTGGTCTGCCTCTGATACAAGAATATCTTTCCTTCAGGCACACACAGTGTTCATAATATGCTAGGTGTAGTCTGACTTGTACCTTGCATCGTTTTAGTAAGACGTTCCTATATTTAGACTCCATTCCCTTTGTAATAAATGGGAGGATTTGATTTGCCTTCTCTATTACTTCATGACACCGTAAGCTACTTTTATTTCAGATTGATAAACAAGATCTCCCACAACCCTTTATGTTTCCAGTCTAAAAACAAATACTGTTAGCCTGACAGTAAGTCAGGAGCATGCTGAAATGAGTGAAAAACAACATATCAATTTTAAAAACTGGACCTTTAGAAATACATTTTATAAAAGCGAAATTGTTTTTGTGCCTGTTGGATTTTATCTGTTGGTGTGGATATAAATGGCAGAATAGATAAGGGTGTGTTGGGGGGTGTTGGTACGGAGGATATGGTTCATTTGAATTTTCAGAAGCCTTTGTGCAAGCTTGAATAAGGCCTAAAGAATAACTTGGTAGAGAATAGGGCTCCTTTAAGATCAATAAGGTCACCAATGTGTGGAACCAGAGGAGATTGGTGAGGTCTTAAACAAAAAAAAAGTCTTGTCAGTATTTATTCTGGAGAAAGACATGGAAGCTCTGGAACTTTGGAAAATAATTTGTGATGTCTTGGAAATAATCCTAAACAGACAAGAGGAAGTGTTGGAATCTTAAAACAAATAAAGGTAGATCAATTCTCAGTAGCTCATTAGGTCGATCCAAGAAACTTGGGGGAAGCTAGGGAAGAGATTGCAGTGTCCCTAACAGACATATTTATATTATCAACAGACACAGTGAGGTGTCGGAAGACTAGACAGCGGCTAGTGCTGTTCCATCGCTTAAGGGTTGCAGGGAAAATCCAGGAAATTGCAGCCCCGTGAACCCAGTGATGGGGACGTTGTTGGAGGAGATTCTGAGAGAAAATAGCTACGTATATTTGGAAACACAAGGGCGGATAAGAGATAGTCAGCATAGCTTTGTGAGTGGGAAACCGTATTTCACAAACCCGACTGACTCTTCGAGGAGATGGCCAAGAGATTTATGAAGGCAGAGCAGTGTATGTTGTCTACATGGACTTCAGCAAAGCATTTGACAAGGTTCCAAGAGATGTAGAACATCTGGTCAAGAGAAAAAACGAAGCTTACATAAGGCTGATGACGCAAGGATCGTTAGACATCTATAGGGTTATATGGGGGCGGCACGATGGCTCAGTGGTTAGCACCGCTGCCTTGTAGCACCAAGGATCCGATTTTGATTCCAGTCCCGGGCAACTGTCTGTGTGGAAGTTATACATTCTCCCTATGTCTGCGTGGGGATCCTCCAGGTGCTCCAGTTTCCACCCACCGTACAAAGATGCGCAGATTAGGTGAATCATTCATGGTAAATTATGGGGGTGTGGGTCTGCTCGCTGAGCTGTCGGTTTGATATCCAGATGTTTCATTTCCTGGCGAAGTAACATCATCAGTGGCTACCTCTAAGTGAAGTGAAGCTGTTGTCTCTTGCTTTCTACTTATATCTTTCCCCTGGATGGGGTTTCTGGGGTTGGTGGTGATATCATTTCCTGTTCGTTTTCTGAGGGGTTGGTAGATGGCATGTAAATCTATGTGTTTGTTTATGGCATTGTGGTTGGAGTGCCAGGCCTCTAGGAAATCTCTGGCATGCCTTTGCTTTGCCTGTCCCAGGATAGATGTGTTGTCCCAGTCGAAATGGTGGCATTTTCCATCCCTGTGTAGGGCTACGAGGGAGAGAGGGTCGTGTCTTTTTGTGGCTAGCTGGTGTTAGAACATAGAACATAGAAGAATACAGCGCAGTACAGGCCCTCGGGCCCTCGATGTTGCGCCGATCCAAGCCCACCTAAACTACACTAACCCACTATCCTCCATATACCTATCCAATGCCCTCTTAAATGCCCATAAAGAGGGAGAGTCCACCACTGTTACTGGCAGGGCATTCCATGAACTAACGACTCGCTGAGTGAAGAACCTACCCCTAACATCAGTCCTATATCTACCCCCCCTTAATTTAAAGCTATGCCCCCTTGTAATACCCGACTCAATACGCGGGAAAAGGTTCATACTGTCGACCCTATCTAACCCCCAATCATCTTGTACACCTCAATCAAGTCACCCCTAAACCTTCTTTTCTCTAGTGAAAACAGCCCCAAGTGCCTCAGTCTTTCCTCATACGATTTTCCTTCCATACCAGGCAACATCCTGGTAAACCTCCTCTGCACCCGTTCCAATGCCTCCACATCCTTCCTATAGTATGGCGACCAAAACTGCACACAATATTCCAGATGCGGCCGTACCAGAGTCTTATACAACTGCATCATGACCTCAGGACTCCGGAACTCAATTCCTCTACCAATAAAAGCCAGTACGCCATATGCCTTCCTCACCGCACTATTTACCTGGGTGGCAACTTTCAGAGATCTGTGTACATGGACACCAAGATCCCTCTGCTCATCCACACTACCAAGTATCCGACCATTAGCCCAGTACCCCATCTTTTTGTTATTCTTCCCAAAGTGAATCACCTCGCACTTAGCTACATTGAATTCCATCTGCCACCTTTCTGCCCAGCTCTGCAGCTTCTCTATATCCTGCTGTAACCTGCCACATGCTTCCTCACTGTCAACAACTCCTCCGACTTTCGTATCATCCGCAAACTTGCTCACCCAACCTTCTAACCCCTCTTCCAGGTCATTTATAAAAATGACAAACAGCAATGGTCCCAAAACAGATCCTTGCGGAACACCGCTAGTGACGGCACTCCATGAAGAAACTTTGCCATCAACTACTACCCTCTGTCTTCTTCCATCCAGCCAATTCCTAATCCAAACCTCTAACTCACCCTCAATGCCATATCTCCGTATTTTCTGCAGTAGCCTACCATGGGGAACCTTATCAAACGCCTTACTAAAAACCATATATACCACATCTACCGCTTTCCCCTCATCAACCTCCTTCGTCACCTTTTCAAAGAATTCAATAAGGTTTGTGAGGCACGACTTGCCCTTCACAAAACCATGCTGACTATCCTTGATCACATTATTCCTATCTAGATGTGCATAAATCCTATCCCTTACAATTCTCTCTAAGACTTTGCCCACAACAGAAGTGAGACTCACCGGCCTATAGTTACTAGGGCTATCCCTACTCCCCTTTTTGAACCACATTTGCTATCCTCCAGTCTTCTGGGACTACTCCTGTAGACAAAGAGGACATAAAAATCAAGGCCAATGGCTCTGCAATCTCCTCCCTTGCTTCCCAGAGAATCCTAGGATAAATGCCATCAGGCCCAGGGGACTTATCTATTTTCACCTTTTCCAGGATTTCCAACACCTCTTCTCTACATACCTCAAAGCCATCCATTCTACTTATTTGTGCCTCAGTATTCTCATCGACAACAATGCCCTGTTCCTGAGTGAATACTGCAGAAAAGTATTCATTCAGTGTCTCCCCAATCTCTTCCGCCTCCACACGCAACTTCCCCCTACTATCCTTGACTGGACCTATTCCTACCCTAGTCATTCTTTTATTCCTAACATACCTATAGAAAGCCTTAGGGTTTTCCCTAATCCTATCTAATAAGGACCTTTCATGTCCCCTCCTTGCTGCTTTTAGCTCTCTCTTCAGGTCCTTCCTGGCTAACCTATAACTCTCAATCGCCCCAATTGAACCTTCACGTCTCATCTTGAGATAGGCCGCCCTCTTCCATTTAACAAGGGATTCCAATTCCTTATTAAACCACGGCTCCCTCGCACGACCCTTTCCTTCCTGCCTGACAGGTACATAATTATCAAGGACACTCAATAGTTGCCCCTTGAACAAGTTCCACATATCATTTACACTCTTGCCTTGGAGTCTACTTTTCCAAGCCACACATCCTAAGTCATGCCTCACCGCATCATAATTTCCCTTACCCCAGCTATAATTCTTGCCCTGTAGTACACACTTATCCCTCTCCATCACGAGTGTAAAAATCACCGAATTATGGTCACTATCCCCAAAGTGCTCACCTACCTCTTATTCTAACACCTGGCCTGGTTCGTTACCCAGAACCAAATCCAGTATGGCCTCACCTCTTGTTGGCCTGTCTACATATTGTGTCAGGAAACTCTCCTGCACACATTGAACAAACACTGACCCATCTAACGAACTTGAGCTATAGCTTTCCCAATCAATATCAGGAAAGTTAAAGTCCCCCATAACAACCACCCTATTACTGTCACTCATCTCCTGAATCACATTCCCAATCCTTTCTTCAATGATTCTAGGACTATTAGGAGGCCTGTAAAAGACTCCTAACAGGGTGACCTCGCCTTTCCTATTCCTAACCTCAGCCCAAACTACCTCAGATGGCAAGTCCTCATCCATCGTCCTTTCCACCGCTGTAATACTATCTTTGACAAGCAATGCCACACCTCCCCCTCTTTTACCCCCACCTCTGACCCTACTAAAATATTTTAATCCCGGAACCTGCAACAGCCAATCCTGTCCCTGTTCTAGCCATGTCTCCGTAATAGCCATCGAAGTCCCAGGTACCAACCAACGCTGCAAGTTCACCTACCTTATTTCGTATACTTCTTGCATTGAAGTATACACACTTCAAGCCACTTCCCTGTTTACAGGCACCCTCCTTGGAAATTGATGCCATGTTCCTCACCTCCCTACACTCCAGGCCCTGCACCCTGAAGCTACAATCTGGGTTCCCATGCCCCTGCCGAGTTAGTTTAAACCCCCCCCAAGAGCACTAGCAAACCTCCCCCCAAGGATACTGGTTCCCCTCAGGTTCAGGTGTAGACCATCCTGTTTATAGAGGTCCCACCGTCCCCAGAAAGAACCCCAGTTATCCAAAAACTGGAACCCCTCCCTCCTGCACCATCCCTGAAGCCACGCATTTAATTGTTCTCTCTCCCTATTCCTCGAATCTCTATCACGTGGCACGGGTAACAAACCAGAGACAACAACTCTGTTTGTTCTAACTCCAAGCTTCCAACCTAGCTCCCTGAAAGCCTGTCTAACATCCTCAGCACTCCTCCTACCTATGTCGTTGGTGCCAATGTGGACCACGACTTCGGGTTGCTCCCCCTCCCCCTCCAGGACCCGGAAAACACGATCAGAGACATCACATACCCTTGCACCTGGGAGGCAACATACCAAACGTGAGTCTCTCTCGTTCCCACAAAACCGCCTATCTGTGCCACGAACTATCGAGTCCCCAATTACTACTGCTCTGCTCTTCTTCACCCTTCCCTTCTGAGTAACGGGGAAAGGCTCCGTGCCAGAGACCTGAGCCCCGTTACTTACCCCTGGTAAGTCATCCCCCCCACAAGTATCCAAAACGGTATACTTGTTCTTGAGGGGAATGGCCGCAGGAGGTCCCTGCACTGGCTGCTTCCTCCCAGTCCCCCTCACTGTCACCCATCTATCTGCCATCTTTGGAGTTACTACTTCCCTATAACTCTGATCTATGACCCCCTCTGCCTCCCGAATGATCCGAAGTTCATCCAACTCCAGCTCCAGTTCCCTAACACGGTCTTGGAGGAGCTGGAGATGGGTGCACTTCCTGCAAGTGTAATCGGCAGGGACGTCGATGGCATCCCTCACCTCATACATGTTGCAGGAGGAACATTGCACTGCCTTCACTGCCATCCCTCTAAAGGTAACTGTTTAAACAAAAACTGTGTCTAAATAATACAAGCAAAATTCAGCACTTACCTGCTTGCCACAAGAGATGTTATTATTAGGTTAGAGGAGGAGGGCGGGTGGGAGGCACTACCCGTGTAGTGCCTCGGGTTCCTCTCCTTCACGCTTTTAAAGGGGGAAAAAAACTAACCCAGCTAAGCTTACACTAACTGCTTCCGGGTCTCGGCTGCCCCTCTACTTGCCGTCACTTCCTCTGCTGCTCCCGCTCTTTCTGTGAAGGAGAGAGAAAACCAAACACCGATGCCCGCTACAGGTAAGTAATTTTGAAAAAAACTCTTACCTTAGCTGTAGTCTCCCGGGTTCACCTCAACTCGGCCGCTGCTCCCACCTTCACCTCTCCCTGTTCCTGTTCGTGTATCCTGATAGCTAACTTTCTTCCTGTTTGTCCTATGTAGAGTTTGTGGCAGTCCTTGCATCGAATTTTGTGGATGACGTTGGTTTTGCCCATGGGATGTACTGGGTGTTTTACTGCGGCCTCCATAAAATCATTGTTGATCAGTTGGAAGAACTCATCAGGCTTACTTAGCTCCTTTAGGGAAGGACATGTGACATTCCAACCTGGTCTGGCCTCCAGTTGAATCCAGACCCACAGCAATACCACTGACTCTAATCTGTCCTCTGGGTAATTAGCAGTGGGGGAAAGAATGCTGCTCCAATCAGTGTCACCCTCATCCCATGAAAGAATAAATAAAAATGCGTATGTCTCTCCCTACCTCTGCAAATCTCTCGAGCTGCAGCAAACAGTACTGGTTTTCTAACACAGTTCAGACCTGGACCACTTTCTGTAACACACTCACCACCTCAGCACCTTCACCTCTCCCTGTTCCTATCGTGTCATTAAACCCTGACAAAGATTCCTCTTCCCACTGCCCTCCCCCCTGCTAGCAGACCCTTTGCAATCCCTTTAACAATTACTGCTTAAATTCTCTCTCATTCCAGGATTTTATGTACTTTGTGGTAATTGTCTAAGCCTCATAATCTGATATGATCCATTTTGTCCTGAGTGAGGGATGGGTGGGAATTTCTTTCTGAGGTTTTGTCTGTTTCAATGGAACGTCCTTTTGTTGAGTGTTTTACACTGTTCCTTCAAATGTTTTCCACTGTCCATTTGAAGACACATGTTTCAGTCTGTTTAACCGTTTTACCTTGGTCAGTTCTCTTCTCAACTCATGTAATTGACTGTTTTAGTTTCTAGATGTAGCTTGTCCTTTCTGTGATTCACTTTAAAATTTTATATTACTTTAAACTGCACTTTACGCAGTACATCTTTTCTATTTGGATTTGGAATTTTCCTTCCACTTGAACCCTCTGTCAGTTTAAAGCCCTGTCCATAAACCGACTGACATGATTGGCCAGGACACTGGTCCCAGCTCAGTTCCAGTGGGACCCCATCCTAATGGATTTTTTTTAAAAATCAGGTAAAGGATGTAGGTGTCTCTGTCTGACCAGCCTTTCTTGCCCAGCCCTAGATGCCCTTCCGCTGAGCAGCTTGCTCGGCCATTTCAGAGGGTAATTGGGAGGCAAACACTTTGCTGTGACTATGTCGTGCAGATCACTTGAGCATGGGCAGATGTCCTTCTCTGAATGACAAGTCTTTGGATTTATTGTACATCAGTATTAGTATTTATAGATTGTTAATTACTATTTTTAACATAATTTATTTCAAATTCCACCATTTGAGATGATATGGTTCAAACCTGCCTCTCCTGAACATTAGCTGAGTTTTGGGATGCGTGCTCGAGGAACAATATCAATAGGCCATTACTTTGGCTGCTCACAGGCTATTTATCCCTGAACACTGATACCAGTGTATCATGAAGCTAAACCTGATTTGCCCTTATGATTGTTTGATCCTGATACCTTCCTGCACTCAGGTGATCTCACTCGGTCTCTCTCCATGTGGTATCCCTCACTGTGTGAGTCTAATTGCTGTCTCTGTCAGCGTCTCTCACTCTTGCAGCGACTCCAGATCTTGAGCCAGCAGAATTCTGCACTCCAGACAGACGCAGCAGCACAGGCCAGGTATGGAGACTGGGATTTTCCAGATCTCCGTGGTACACAGTACTATTCTCCATGTGTAAGCCTCACTGCATCAGTCTAAGCTCCCATTCTGTCTATTTCTCTGTCTCCTGTAGATACTCAAGAAGTTCCTGACTCAATAGACGTCCCAGCTGCTGGGTGTCCCATCCATCACCACATTGTGTCTTTGGCTGACTAACCATCTTCATAGGGCAGGGAGATCTGGAGCTTTCAATAAATCCTGCACTGAGGTAAGATCACTCTCCGTGCACAGAGCAGAGAGCAGCGAGCGGGCTCCAAACATCGGCAAACAGTGCTGGAAGGGGAGCAAAAACAGACACACCCCAGGCTCAATCACCACGTCTACTGTAGGTTTTGTTGTTCTGAGACAGTATCCGGAGTGTCACAGTTATCAATCCAGGCCTGTAATGTCTTCGTGAGGACCAGGACAACAGAGGGGAAAGCAGGCTTCCCATAAGTGGGTGGGAATACTGCCTGGGATCTTTCTGTTCTGTGTTCCCCCTCCAACACTCTACATATACCATGTCTTGTGGACCAGTGTCTTTAATACATTGTAACTCTTACAAAAGTTCCTGTCTCCACCTTCCCTATAGTCCCTCCCCATATTTGAAATGTACTGCATTTCAAACTATTATCCCTATCTCTGTAACTTTCTTCAGTGTCTACAGCATGCCTTATCTCAATAGTCTCCTCCTCAAATTACGAGAGAGAGAGGCATACAGCATGGAAACGGTTCCTTCCATCCAACTAATCCATGCTGACCACTGTTCATGAACGACTCGCATTTGCATGTGTTTGGTCCTTATCCCTTCAAACCTTCTCTTCTCCATGTGTCTGCCCAAATGTCTTTTCCATGTTGTAATTTTACTTTTCTCTACCCCTTCCCCAGACGCTCATTCCATACATGCACCATTCTCTGTGTGGAAATGTTCTCCTCTGGTCGCTTTTAAGTATTTACTCTCTCACCTCATATTTCTGCCCTCTTGTTATGGATTCCCCTATCCTGAAGTAGAGACCTTCACTATTCACATTACGTACACCCCTCATGTTTTTATAAACCTTTATAAGGTCACCCCTCAGGCACCTCCGCCCAAGGGAAATAAGAAGGACAATGAAACAAATATCTCTGCCACCGTCCCCGCTGCCTCTTTGCCACAATGCTGTGGGATACACTTGTTCAGGACCTCGGGCGTTCTCTACCTTTGTGTCCTAAGATATCCAGCACCACCTCTTCTGTAATGGGAACTCTTTTCAAGACATCATTGTTTCTCTCCCTTTGTTTCCTAGTCTTTGTCCACAGTATGTTCTGATATGAAATATTCATTTCAGGTCGTGCCCATCTACTATGGTTCCAGGAATGGATGGCCTTCTTTGAGGAGCTCTGTTGTCCCTCTAGTTGCTTTTTTGTATTTGTATGCTGTTGAATTTCTTTTGATTCTCCTTAACCTTGTCTGACACAGTTATCTCATCGCTCTGTTTTGCTTTCAGCTTCTCCAGCCACTCTGTTTCTGTTAAACCCTCCAGTATCAGTAACATCTTTGGCAGTCTTTGCTCAGTTTGCAGTTTCGGAAAATGCTTCCTGAAGCAGGAGGATCAGAATTCTACACAGTACTGCAACTGGAGACCCAGCAATGTCTTGTACTGCCGCATCATGATGTAGCAACTCAGGTCCTCAATGCACTGACCCATGAGGGCTAGTGTGCCTAATCCGCTTTCCCCGCGCTGTCCCCCTGCGATGCCACTTCCAAGGCACACTTTGGTCTCTCTCCATTAGACAATACTGCACAGAGCTCTGCCAATAACTGTGTTAGTCCTCCCTCGTTTATCTTAACAAAATCCAACACCTGAATTCAACTCCATCTTTCATTTCTTGACCCACTGGCTCAGTTGGTTAAATCACCTTTGATAACTTTATTCACTGCCCACTATAACACGTATTGTACTATCCACAAACATTCAAACAATAATTCATATATTCTGGTTTATGTCAATAATACATTTGTGGATCCTGCACCGATCGTCATGGCACACTACTGGTCAGAGGCCTCCAGTCTGCACAACAACCATCTCCCACCATCCTTTTTCACCGACTATCAAGCCCATTTTGTATTTGTTTGGCTTGCTCTCCCTGATCCCATGTGATCTAACCTTACTAACCAGTGCACCACGCTAAACCTTGTCAAAGGCCTTGCTGAAGTCAGGATAGACAATGTCTACTGCTCTGCCTTCATCCATCTTCTTGGTCACCTCTTCAACAAACTCTATCAAGTTTGAGAGACACCCCTTTGTACGCACAAAGCTATGCTGACTATCTCTAATCAATCATTGCCTTTCCAAATGCATGTAACTCCTGATCCTTGGGATCACTTCCAACAACATTCACACCACTGACATGAAGCTAATCGGTGTTTATGTTCCCCCCTGGCTTTCTCTCGCAGCCTTTCCTAAATACTGGCACAACATTAGCCACCCCCAGGCTCCCAGCTCACCACCCGTGGCTGTCAGTGATAGAAATATCTTTGTAAGTTTCTTCTCTAACTTACCACAATATCCTGGGATGTACTTGATTAGTTCCCAGAGAGTTGTCTAATTTTAATGTGTTTGAAAACCTTCAGCGCCTTCTGTTTTCCAATGTGGACTCTGTTGAAAACCTCACTGTTTATTTCCCTGCTTCCCCAGTGTTTTATCCACAGTAAGTCCTGACGTGAAATTTTTGTTTCGGATCTCGCCATTTCCTGTGGATTCACACACGGATGGCTTCATTGATCTTTAAGGGGTCACATTCTGTTTCGAGTTAATCTTCTATTGTTAATATATTTGTAGAATCTCTTTGGATTTTCCCGAACCTTATCTGCCAAAGCTCTTTCAGATCCCCTTTAGGCCCTCATGATTTCCCTCTTAAGGGCATTACTACACCCACAAGTGTTCTTCAAGGGATTGACTTAATCCAGCTGGATATATAGGACATGTGCCCCCTTTTGTCTTCACCAGACCCTCAATATCCCAAGCGATCCAGTGTTTCCCACTTGTGTCAGCATTGTCCTTAACACTAACAGGAATATTCTGCCCCTGAAATCTTAATTTATTTATCTTTTGAAAGAATCCCACTTGCCCGACGTCCCTTTACTTTCAAATAGCCTCCACGAATCAACCTTTGGACAGTCTTGCCTCATACCTTCTGGACTGTGGCAAGGCGAGTTTTGATCTTTAACTTGTGGACCAGGCCTGTCCTTTTCCATTGCTATTTTCAAACTAATAGAATTGTGGTGACTTTGCCAAAGTGCTCCCCTACAAACACTTCAGCCCCTTTTTCTCCCTTGTTTTCCGAAGGGAGGTCAGGTTTCATCCCTTCCTCCAGTCGGACCAGTTACATACTGACTGAGACAGTTTTCTTGAACACACTGAACAAATTTCTTCAATTCAAGCTGTGAACACTCCGGCAATATCAGTCTAGGTTGAGAAAGTTAAAATCCCCGAACATTACAGCCCTATCATTCTTACAGATATCTGAGATCTCCGACTATTTGCTGCGCAATTTCCCGCTGACTGTAGTACGGTCATATCAAACTGATCATCCAGTATAGTTTCTCAGTTCCACTAACACAGTTTCACTGGGCGATCCCAGGAATATCCTCTCTCAGCGCTACAGCGATGTTTTCACTGATCAAAAACTCCACTCCTCCTCCTCTCTTGCCTCCCCTTCTATTCTTCCTGTAGCATCTGTCCCGGGTACATTGAACTGCCTGTCCTGCCCCTCCCTCAGTTTTGTTTCTGTAATTCCTGCATTATCCCTGTCCCATGCTCCCATCCATACCATGCGTTCATCTATATAACCTGCTAGGCCTTTTACATTAAAGTAAATACAGCATAATTGATGCGTTTTCCCTCAATGCCTGCTGTGCTCTTGCCTGGCTTGTCGATTGAAATGACTGTCTTAAACTTCTGTCCCAGCCTCAATGTTCAGACTGTAGCCTGAGACCATCCCCTCACTGTGTACAACACCCTCACTTTTCATGTCATCTTCAAACCTATTAATGATACCTTCTGCTTCACATCGGAGCGATTAATGCCCATAAGAAACAGCAATGGTTCCTGCACAGATCCCTCTGGTACAACCGCTGGGCAAAGGCTTCCAATCACAAAACCAACCCTCCACCAATTGTGAATACAATTTGCCAACTTGCCTTGGATCCCATGGGCCCTTCCCTTCTGGACCAGCCTTCCACGTGGGACCTTGTCAAAGGCCTTAATGAATTCCATGTAAATCACAACATCTGCACTGCCATCATCAATATCTTCAATCGTAATTTCAAATAAATCTCAGCTAATTTCATCAGACATTATCTTCCTCTTCCAAATCCATGCTGACTATCACTAATGGATCCCTGCATTTCCAGTTATTGATTCAACCTGTCCCTCAGCAGTGTTCCCAATAATTTCCCTCCCACTGCTGACAGACTACCTGCTCTGTAATTACCTGGCCTATTCCTGCTGCCCTTCTTGAATAAAGGAACGACATTTGCGATCCTCCAGTCATTCGGCACTTCACCTGTGGCCAGCAAAGTATTAAATACATCCGCCAGGGCCCCAGCAATCTCCTCCCTTACCTCCCAAAGCAGCTTGAGATACATCTCATTGGGTACTGGGGATTTCTCCAACTTTATGCCTGTGAAAATATTAAATACCTTCTCCTTATTGATCTTAACATGTTCTGGAATATCAGCATCCCAACTTAAATCCCCGGCTACAATATCTTTCTCCTGTGTGAATACAGATAGGAAGTATTCATTGAAGACCTCACCTGCTTCCTCTGGCTCCATGCAAAGATTGTCCCTTTGGTTTCTCACAGGCCTCCCGCTCTCGCTGCGAATCCTCTTACTCTCACGATGCTGATAAAATGCCTGTGGCTTTTCCGCAATCATATCTGCCAAATATATTTCATGACCATTGTTTGTCCCTCATTTTCCACAATCACCTTGCACTCTTTATATTTGTGATGGGCTTCACCTGATTTTATTGCACTGTACTTTCTTTATCAAAATCACGATATCACTTGATCAGTATTCCGTGGACTTGCTGCCTTTACTATTCACTCTTCAAGGAGCACACTGGCCCTGCGTTCTCACTGCATCACTTTAAAATATTCCACTTTCCTCATATGGACGCAACTGCAGGGAGTTCCTCCCTGTCTCTGTTTGCCAGATCCTCTCTAATGATCGCAATACTGACAGGAGACTCAGTTGTGAGGGGGACAGACAAGAGACTGTGTGTCTGCAGCAGTGACCCCAAGTTGGTGTGCTGCTTCCCGGGTTCCAGGGTCAAGGATGTCTCTGAGCAGTACCTGAACATTCTGATGGTGGAGGCTGAACGTCCAGAGGTCATTGTGCACATCAATCCACATGAGAGTGGTAGACAAAGGCATAGGCCCCTGTCAAATGAGTACAGGGAGTTAGGTAAGAAGTTAAAAAGCAGGATATTGACATTAATGATCTCCAGATTACTCCCAATGCCACGTGCCAGTGAGGATAGAAATAGAAAGATAGGCCGAATGGATGTGTGGCTGAGGTGCTGGTATAGTGGGCTGGGTTTTCAGTTCTTGGGTCATTGGGATCTCTTCTGGGGTAGAGGTGACCTGTACAAAGGATATGGTTTGCACTTGAAGCAGAGGGGCACCAGTATCCCAGGGAGATGTGCTCGTGTTACCCAGGAGGATTTAAACTAGTTTGGCAGGGAATTGTAACTTTGAGTAAGAGAGGGACTATCAAAAAGTCAGGGGAAATACATCAGCCATCAAGAGCAAGTTACCTATTCAGGATATCCAGGGGTACAGTAGAGGGAGGGAAACGACTTCTGCTTTAAAGAGCATTTATTTCAACACACGAGGACTGACTGGTAAGGCAGACGAACTCAGACCATGGATTGGCTCTGGGGACTTGTAGCCATAATAGAAACATGGCTGAGAGAAGGGCAGGACTGGCAGCTCAGTGTTCCAGGATACAGAAACTACAGGCGTGACAGCAGGACAAGTAAGTGAGGAGGGGAGTTGTCCTTTTGATTAGGAAGGACATAACAACATTGCTTAGATCCAATACTGCTAAGCAGTCATCAAGTGAGGCCATAGATTGAACAGTTAGAAGCAAAAATGGGCTGGTCAGTCTGCTGGGATGGTGTTTCGACCCTCAAGTAGTCAGCAGGTACGAGAGGAGCAAAGATATCATGGGTTTGCAGGTAACTGTAAAAATAATAGAGTAATATTGGTTGGAGATTTTACCTTCCCCTGGATTGACTGGGTCACACAGTGTATAAAAGGCCCATACATGAGTGGAATTTGTCAAATATGTCGAAGAAAGTTTCCTAAACCAAGACCTAGAGGGTTCTACGCTTCTCAGGCCGATGCAACACTGGACCTCCCCTCAGAAACCGAGGTCAAGCAAGTGACTGAAGTATCAGTCGAATAGCATGTTGCGTCCAGTGACCACAACTGTCTTAGTTTTAACATAGTTATGGAAAACGATCAGTCAGGTTCACGGATTTAGGTCTTAAACTGGAACTGGGCCAATATTGGGTCCATTCAGCAGGGGTTGATTGGGTGAAGTTAAAAATCACACACCAGGCTATAGCCCAGATGGTTTTCAGGGGAACTTCGATTATCTGAACGAGATAGGCGGGCACTATATCGTTCGAATAATTATTCAATTAATCGATTCAATGCCTTTCCTCTGGGCCTCGGAGTTTTCAATCCAGTCTGCTCCCTGTTCAGGTGACGAGGCAGCAGCAAGCCATGAGCGAGCCCCCAAGCCCTGCCAGCCCCCAGGAACATCCCCTGTTCGCCTCCAAACACATCCAACACTGCCCCCTCCCGCCCCTCAACATTGCACCCCCACCTGCCCCAAAACCCACCCAACAGCGATCCCGCCACTAAAACCATCCGACACCATCCTCCACCCGCCGCCTGCCTCCACTTCCCAAACAGGTTCGACATCACCCTCAGCCCGTCCCCAAACCCGTCCAACACCGCCCCCCGCCAGCCACACCCACAGTCCAATCCATATCCACGCCCGTGCCCCCGTAAGTGTTACCCAGATAAGCGGATAGTGAAGAAGCTGTTTGGTATGTTTTCCTTTATTGGACAGAGCATTAATTATAAGAGTTTGGAGGTCAGGTGGCAGCTGTACAGAACACTGGTTAGGGCACTTTTGGAATCTTGCATTCTGGTCTTTTTCCTATTGGATGGATGTTGTGAAACTTGAAAGTGTTAAGAAAAGATTTACAAGGATGTTGCCAGGGTTAGACGATTTGAGCGAAAGGGAGAGGCTGCAACGACTGGGACTGTTTTCCCTGGAGCGTCAGAGGCTGAGGGGTGACATTCTTGAGGTTTCTAAAATCATGAGGGGCATGGATAGGATAAACAGACAATGTCTTTTTCCTGGGGTGTGGGGGTGGGGTGGTCCTGAATTAGACGGCATAGTTTTAGAGACGAAAGACTTAAAATGGACCTCAGGGGCAACCTTTTCACGCAGAGTGTGGTGTATGTATGGAATGTACTGCCAGAAGAAGTGGTGGAGGCTGGTACAATTGCTGCATTCAAAAGGCATCTGGATTGGTATATGATTAAACAGGGTTTAGTGGGATATGTGCCAAGTGCTGGTAGATGGGACGAGATTAAGAAAGGATATCTGGTCGACGTGGACGAGTTGGACCAAAGGGTCCGTTTATGTGCTGTACGTCTCTAGGACTCTCTGGCTCTAAATGTTTTCCACTGTTCATTTACAGATTGACATTTCAGTCTGTTTCCCCTGTTTACCTTGGTCAGTGCTCTCAATATCATGTAATTGGTTTTGTTACTGATGCTCGGGTGTGCTTTATGGTCACTTTAAAATGTCATAATCTCTTTGAATTCCGGTATAATTTCCTGGAGAATATCGGTGTGATATTACTCATTCACTCAGCTTCATCGCCCAACGGTCGACCTGAGATAGTTACATCCCTAGTTATTTGCCCAATGTGTTATTCAAAGAAACACTGACAAAAACATTCAAGGAGAATCTCTGGTAATATCACACTTGCCAATGTGTCTGTCCCAGATTATACTAAGTTTGAAGTCTCCCAAAATTATCTCACCGCCTTTGCGACAAATTCTGATGAATTCCTGTTTAATGAAGGGATGAGCAGCGTAACAACTGTTCTCCTGCTTGTGGTTTTGACACGTAACACACAGAATTTGCATTCAGGATGATTCAGCTGCATAATCTGAAACCAAATGCTTTCTCTGTAATACCTTTGTTATCCATTACTATCAGGGTTCCCATTTTGCTTTTCCATTCTGCCTGAGATCCTGTAAGGTTGTTTACCGTTGAATATTTATGTTCCACCTTTGTTCACCCTTTAATCACGTCTCTCTGCTGACTGAATCTCATTTATCTCGGTGTCACAAGGCTATTACCTTATTGCAGATACTTTGCCAACTCCAAAAAAAATATAATTTACGTTTTCCCACAATTTCCTATCATAATCCTATTCAGTGATGTACATTTTTAATTCAACTCTGTCCCTTTCTGTTCCTTTCTGCTTGTCTTCAGCCACATCCCCATGCTGTTCCGAGGCTTCACATTTGGTCTTTGGATTTGTAAAGCTCCTTTCACCTGAACCCTTTCCCTGCATTTTCTCTGTCAGTTTAAAACCCTGTGCATAAACCTACCTACATGATTAGCCAGGACACTCATGGGATGTTGCTGTCACTGGCTGGTCAGCAGTTCATGCCGACCAACAGCTGCCCTAGAGCTTGCCAGACCATTTCAGAGGGCAGTTGAGAGCCAATTCCATTACCCTAGGTCTGGATTCATATGTATGCCAGACTGACAGCCTATAACAGATTTCCTTCTTTATAGTATATTAAGTAGTCAGATGGGTATCCCTAACACCGGCATTAAATTCTGGATGAAGAGTCGAGTGAGAGAAACACTCGACCATTGCCTGGCCCACTGTTTCCTCCCTCATTCCTGAGGACTGATCCCAGTGCATCATGAATCAACCCCCTTCGTCCTGATTGTGGCTTGATCCTGATACCTCCCTGCACTCTGGTGACATCACTCAGGATCTCTCCATGTGGTATCCCTCACTGTGTGGGTCTAATTGTTGTCGGTGATTGCAGCTTTTGCAGCTACTCCAGATCCTGAGCCAACAGAATTCTCCACTCCAGAGAGACGCAGCAGCACAGGCCAGGGATGGAGACTGTATTTACCAGTTCTCTGTGGGACTCAGTATCATTCTCCATGTGTAACCCTCACTGCATCAGTCTGATTTACCATTCTGTCTGTTTCTCTGTCTCCTGTAGGTACTCAGTATATTCCTGACTCAGCAGAATTCCCAACTCCTATCTCGTCTATCATCACAGTGAAGACGATTGGTCAGCCAGGGCGATGGAGAGTGAGATCTGGAGTCTTCAGTAAATCCTGCAGCGAGGTAAGATCACTCACAGTGATCAGAGCTGAGTGTATTTAAGGGATGTAACTTTGGTCCAGATTGATACAGCATTGAAGGATAAACACATAGCACGGTGGTCCCAGGCTCAATCCCCACCCTCTTGTGAGAGGATTACTTTCAGCTCTACTGTACTGAGCCTTCCTGAGACAGCATCGGGAGTTCACAGTTAGTCATCCAGGCCTGTGCTGTCTTCGTGAGCATCAGGAAACAGAGGGAAAAGCAGGCCTCCCTCAAGGAGTTAGTATTAAAACATGGGGTTTTTCTGTTCTCTGCTCCCACTCTCTCACTGTCGCTTGTCATGTGATAGTGTCATACAGCAAGGAAACATACCTTTCGGCCCAACTCCTATATACCAGCGTCTTGAATGCTTGTAATTCCCAGAAAATTTCCTATTTCTGTAACCTCCACCCCTCCCATATTCCTCCTGTATATTTGAAACCTACTCCAACGTTGACGTCTCTCCCTATTTGTAAATTGCTCCCGTCTCAGTAGCATGTCCAATCTCAATAAACGTATCGTGCACTCAGTACAATGATCCCTAATTCTGTAGTTTTATACAATACCTACAGTCCACCCTGTCTCTATAAAATCCTCCAGCCTGGACCAAAATACCTTTCTGTGTACCTTCTTCAAGCCCCAAGAGAACATGACATGACTGTAACCTTCTGCAGGCCCGATCACACTCCTGCATCCTGGCAGATATCACCACATGACCTCAGTAACCTTCTCCCATCCCTACCGAGCTCCTTATCTGGATAAACACCTCCAGATCTTTTTCCAGCCGCAACAGCACTCCACATCTGTTTGCTCCTCCACTCCCTACAGCCCTCCCAGCCCCTCAAACACTGTGTAATTCTGCAATTTGGGGCAGCACGGTGGCTCAGTGGTGAGCAATGTTGCCTCACAGCGCCAGGGACCCAGGTTTGATTCCAGCGTTGGGTGACTGTGTGGAATTTGCCCATTCTCCCCATGTCTACGTAGGCTTCCTCTGGGTGCTCCGGTTTCCTCCCACAGTCCCACATCCCAAAGATGTGCAGGTCAGGTGAATTGGCTATTGTAAGTTGCCCACAGAGTTAGTTGCATTAATCAGAGGGAGATGTGTCTAGACAGGTTATTCTTCGGAGGGTTCGTGTGGATTTTTTCAGCCGAAGTTCCTGTTTCCATACTGTGGGGCATCTAATCTAAACTCTCCCTCTGTGTTCCATATTACTGTCGCTAAAATAATTCCCTTATTCATAAACAGTCCTAAACCCCCCAAACCTTCGAGTCTCTGTGAACTCCCACAGCTCCAATATCTCTCCTTATCTTTGCAACTTCTTCCAGTCCTGAAAGCTTCTGAAAATGCGGAGATCTTACAATCATCCCTTTCTGCGTAATCCTCTCAGGTCCCTGGAGCACTCCCGAGCTGTAGAACCCACTACAATGCTTGTGACGTTCTCAATCCATTTCCTACAAGATTCGCTATCTCTCTAACATCCTCCTGTCGCTATCACCCATCCTGTCGCTGTAAGCTCCTCTAGTCTGACCATCCATTTTGTCATCATCATAATACTCTCCAGCTCTTACCCCCAGCTATATAAACGTTACCCTCCCCTACAACCATCCCGAAAGCAGAAACCTCCTCCAGTGTGTGCAATGCACCTTGTGTTAGTGTCTCCAGGCTCTATTGCTGTTCCTGTTTCTGTAAGCTCTGGCAGACTGTCCAGTTTTCCGGTCCATCTACTTTGCAGCATCCGACAGCAGTTGTCTTCATTCACTACACTCTTAAGTATCTCTGTTTGTCCCTCAATTCTGTACAACTCTCTCAATCTCTAAATAACACCATTCCAAAAAAATAGTCTGTCTGTGTAAACTGCCCCATCCAACACCGAGAAACCTTACTACACTTTTTATCACCTGTAGTCCCTTCACCCTGTATCTTCCCTGACTCCATTGAATACAGCTCATATTCTAACACCTCTAGCACATATGTTACTCTTCATCTCTGTGATATTCTTCAGTTCCTGCAATTCTCGTTCTTTATCTCCACAGTTTCCAATCATCCCAGTCAATATAAGGTTATCGATCCCCTGCTGATTTGAAAAATGTGGTGCTGCAAAAACACAGCAGGCCAGGCAGCATCCGAGGAATCCTGAAGAAGGGCTTATGCCCGAAACGTCGATTCTCCTGCTCATCGGATGCTGCCTGGCCTGCTTTGTTTCTCCAGCACCACATTTTTCAACTCTGGTCTCCAGCATCTGCCTTCCTCACTCTCTCCGATTGATCCCTTGCAGCATGTTTAATACCTGTAGCAGCCTCAAACTCCTCAATGCATCCTGTCGCTGTAACCTCCTCAATTACTCCAGCTCACTGTCTTTTGTAATATCTTCCAGTATCTGCAACCCTCTCGATGTCTGTAACCTCCTCCAGAACAGCACTCCTCATCTCTGTCTAACTGATGGGAATGCTGCAAACCTGCCTTCACAGCCCTCACTAACTCTCTGGCCTCCTATAACCCTCAGCATCTCTGGCTCCTCCAATCGCTGCAATTCTACCTGGCTGTTTAAATGCATCCAGCCCCTTCAACCCTCCCTATCTCACTCACTCCTGCAGCTCCAACTATTGTCCATGTCAATGTAGTCCCCAGCACCAACAATCCTGACATCTCTATAAACTCCTGCAGCTCCAACTACCATCCCTACCTGTGTACTCTCCAGTCCCTACAACCGTCCCCATTTCTGTAAATCCTGCAGCTCCAACTACCATCCATATCTGTGTTATCTCCCGTCAGTTCAATCCTCCCTTCTCTGTAACATCCTTCAGCTCCAACTGCCACCCCTATCTGTGTAATCTCTAGAACCTGTATTCCTCCCTATCAATGTGAATCGTTCCGGACTGATTTCCCTGTACCTTTCCGTGACAATTTTCAGCCTGACAACCTTTCTGTTCTCTAACCACCAACAGTTATTTCAAACACCGAACTCTGTAACATCCTCCAGTCTCTACAAACAAGCTTTTTTCTTAAGTTTTCCGAGTGTCTGCATTCACCTTTATCTCCGGTTACAGATCCTCGCTCAGGGGAACCAACGTATCAGTACCGAACCTGGAAGAATTTTTTAGATTAGATTACTTACAGTGTGGAAACAGGCCCTTCGGCCCAACAAGTCCACACCGACCCGCCGAAGCGCAACCCACCCATACCCCTACATTTACCCCTTTAACCTAACACTATGGGCAATTTAGCATGGCCAATTCACCTGGCTTGCACATCTTTTGGACTGTGGGAGGAAACCGGAGCACCTGGAGGAAACCCACGCAGACACGGGGAGAATGTGCAAACTCCACACAGTCAGTCGCCTGAGTCGGGAATTGAACCCGGGTCTCTGGCGCTGTGAGGCAGCAGTGCTAACCACTGTGCCACCGTGCCCACGGAAAGAACATAGGAGTCTTTGGTTATCAACAAATTTGCCTCATTTTCTAAATTCTAATGAGATCAAGTTCAACCTTCTCAATCTTTTCCGATCAATATCCCTGAATTATGAGGACCAGTCTGGTAAATCTTATCAGGACTGCCTCCAATGCAAGAATATTTTCCCCCTAGATAGGGGACCAAACCTGCTCACAGTATTCTCAATGTGGGTTTACTGAACGCCGCTGCAGTTGTTACAAACGTTCCCTTTTTTTATTCTCCATTCCTTTTGGAGTCATTCCCAGCATTCCATTTGCCTTCTCTATGACCTGCTGACCCTGTATGAAATCTATACACAAGGATTCCCAAGTCACTATGTGGTGGAGCTTTCTGCAGTCGTTCTAAAACAAAGAGGTGACAGTAATAATCAGGAACATGCTGAAATGTACGGTAAACGATAAGCCAGAAATGAAAACTGCACACTTAGAAACCCATGGAATGAGGACCGTCCGTAAGACCATCATATATGGGGTGGAATTAGGCCATTCGGTCCATCGAGTCTGCGACACCATTCGATTCTGGCTGAATTGTTTCTCAACCGCATTCTCTCGACTACTCCCTGTAACCCGTGATCTCCTTACTCACCAAGAAACTATTTATCTCTGAGTTAAATACACTGAATTACTCACCTCCACATCCCCCCTAAGGCAGTGAGTTCCACAGATCCATCACCCTCTCGCTGAATAAATTCCTCCACATTTCCATTCTAAAGGATCGTCCCTTCACTCTGAAGCTGTGCCATTGGCCCCTAGTCTCTCCTACGAGTGGAAACATCTTCCCCAAGTCCACTCCATCCAGGCCCCTCAGCATTCTGTTAGTTTGATTGAGATTCTGCCACAGCCTCTGAAAATGCATCAAGCTCAGATCCAGAGACTTCACCTGCTCCTGGTATGGCACGAATTTCATCCCTGGGATCTTTCTTGGAAACCCATTTCCTGTACCCCTTCACGTCTTTTGTTCAGACTCTTAATATATAATGTATAGAGTGTAGTCCCAATACTGACCCCTGCGGTGCTCCCCTCATCACCAGTTCCCATCGTGAAAAAGACCACTTTCTTCACACTCTCTGCCTTGTGCCAATCAGACAAATCCTCACCTCATGCTCAGCATGTGGTTCTGCCAGGGAAATTTCCTTTCACAGCCACTGCTGGATTATTTTTTTCTGTCTGGCCGTAAACAGCAGAGTTTCACCATTACCTTCCCATCTGTAATTCCCTGGAGAAGATGGTGGTGAGCTGCCTTCCTGACCCTTTGCAGTCCTTTGGGTGTAGGGACAGACACAGTGCTGGGAGGTTGGAGCGTGGCTTGGAGGGCACCTTGGAAATGCTGGTGTTCCCATGCATCGGGAGCTCCTGTCCTTCCAGGGTATAGTGGTTCCAGGTTTGGGAAGTGCTGTTGAAAGAACCTTCCTCAGTGACCTCAATGTTACTTGTAGATCTTGTATTCCTTCATTCATTCATGAACATGAGCTTTGTTGGCTGAGCCAGCATTTATAGAAAACATACAGCGCAGTACAGGCCCTTTGGCTCTCGATGTGGCGCCGATCCAAGCCCACCTAAACTACACAAGCCCACTATCCTCCGTATAACCTTCCAATGCCCTTTTAAATGCCCATAAAGAGGGAGAGTCCACCACTGCTACTGGCAGGGCTTTCCATGAACTCACGACTCGCTGAGTAAAGAATCTACCCCTAACTTCTGTCCTATACCTACAACTCCTTAATTTAAAGCTATGCCCCCTTGTAATAGCTGATTCCATACGTGGAAAAAGGTTCTCATGGTCAACCCGATCTAAACCCCTAATCATCTTGTACACCTTTATCAAGTCACCCCTAAACCTTCTTTTCTCCAATGAAAACAGCCCCAAGTGCCTCAGCCTTTCCACATACGATCTTCCTACCATACCAGGAAACATCCTGGTAAACCTCCTCTGCACCCGTCCCAGTGCGTCCACATCCTTCCTATAGTATGGCGACCAAAACTGCACACAATACTCCAGATGCAGCCGCACCAGAGTCTTATGCAACTGCAACATGACCTCTGGACTCCGAAACTCAATTCGTCTACCAATAAAAGCCAGTACGCCATATGCCTTCTTCACAGCACTATTTACCTGGCTGGCAACATTCAGAGATCTGTGTACATGGACACCAACATCCCTCGGCTCATCCACCCTACCAAGTATCCGACCATTAGCCCAGTACCCCATCTTCTTGTTACTCTTACCAAAGTGAATCACTTCACACTTCCCTATATTGAACTCCATTTGCAAACTTTCTGCCCAGTTCTGCAGCTTATCTATATCCCGCTGTAACCTGCCACATGCTTCCTCACTGTCAACAACTCCACCGACTTTCGTATCATCTGCAAACTTGCTCACCCAACCTTCTCGCCCCTCCTCCAGGTCATTTATAATAATGACAAACAGCAATGGTCCCAAAACAGTTCCTTGCAGAACACCGCTAGTAACTGCACTACAAGATGAACCTTTACCATCAACTACTACCCTCTGTCTTCTTCCAGCCAGCCAATTCCTAATCCAAACCTCCAACGCACCCTCAATGCCATACCTCCGTATTTCTTACAGGAGCCTACCATGGGGAACCTTCTCAAACGCCTTACTAAAATCCATATACACCACATCTACCGCTTTACCCTCGTCCATCTCCTTAGTCACCTTCTCAAAGAATTGTGAGGCACGACCTGCCCTTCACAAAACCATGCTGACTATCTTTGATCACATTATTCCTATCCAGATGTTCATAAATCCTATCCCTTACAATTCTCTAAGACTTTGCCCACAACAGAAGTGAGACTCACCGGCCTATAGTTACTAGGGTTATTCCTACTCCCCTTCTTGAACAAGAGAACCACATTTGCTATCCTCCAGTCTTCTGGTACTATTCCTGTAGACAACGAGTACATAAAAATCAAGGACAATGGCTCTGCAATCTCCTCCCTTGCTTCCCAGAGAATCCTAGGATAAATGCCATCAGGCCCAGGGGACTTACCTATTTTCACTCTTTCCAGAATTTCCAACACCTCTTCCCTACATACCTCAAAGCTATCCATTCGAATTAATAGTGACTCAATATTCACATCGGCACCAATGTCATGTTCCTGAGTGAATACTGATGAAACATATTCATTCAGTGTCTCCCAATCTCTTCAGCCTCCACACGCAACTTCCACTACTATCCTTGACTGGACCTATTCCTACCCTAGTCATTCTTTTATTCCTGACAAACCTATAGAAAGCCTTTGGCATTTCCCTAATCCTACCAACCAAGGACTTTTCATGTCCCCTCCTTGCTGCTCTTCGCTCTCTCTTTCGATCCTTCCTGGCTAACTTATAACTCTCAATCGCCTTAATTGAACCTTCACACCTCATCTTTACATAGGCCGCCCTCTTCACTTTAACAAGGGATTCCAATTCCTTATTAAACCACAGCTCCCTCACACAACCCTTTCCTCCCTGCCCGACAGGTACATCCTTATCAAGGACACTCAATAGTTGCTCCTTGAACAAGCTCCACATATCGATTGCGCCCTTCCCTTGAAACCTACTTTTCCAAGCCACGCATCCTAAGTCATGCCTCACTGCATCATAATTTCCCTGCCCCCAGCTATAGCTCTTGCCCTGCAGTGCACACTTATCCCTCTCCATCACTAGAGTAAAAGTCACCGAATTGTGGTCACTGTCCCCAAATTGCTCACCAGAGTTGGTTCCAGAGATCGGTGAGCCCATGGCCCTAGCCATAGAAACAATAGCCAACCTGCTGGACATACAGAACAGATAACAGGACGTTGAACCCATCAACAAAGTCGGCATACTTAAACTACTGGACTTGTGCCTCACAACACACTTCACATTCAACAACCAGATGTATGAACAAATCAACGGAACACCCATGGGCTCACCGATCTCGGTACTCATAGCAGAAGCAGTAATGCAAAGGTTAGAACAAACAGTCTTACCACAAATTCAACCCAAACGCTGGGTCAGATACGTTGATGACACCTTTGTAATAATTAAAAACACGGAAATAGAGAAAACACACCGGATCATCAACTCCACACTCACAGGAATCCGATTCACGAGAGAGGAAGAAAAGGACAACCAACTCCCATTCCTAGACGTAAGGGTACAGAGAACACCAAACGGAGAATTCACCACTAAGGTACACAGGAAAACCACACGCACAGATCAAGTCATGAACTATGAAAGCAACCACCCCAATACACACAAACGAAGTTGCATCAAGACACTATTCAAAAGGGCCACAACACACTGCAGCACATCAGAACTGCAAAAAGAGGAAGAGGAACCCCTATACAGGGTATTCGCCAAAAACGGATAACCTCGCAATTTCATCAACAGATGCCTTAGGGAAAGACAACAGAACGAGGACATGCCGCAACCCAAAGGACTCGCCACACTACCATACATCAAGAACGTCTCTGAAATGACAGCCAGACTATTGTGACCACTAGGACTTAGAACAGCACACAAATCAACAGCCACTCTCAGACAACAACTCAGACGAAGGACCCAATACTCAGCAGGAGCAAAACTAATGTAGTGTACAAAATCCCATGCAAGGACTGCACTAAACACTATATAGGACAAACAGGAAGACAGCTAACGATCCGCATCCACGAACATCAACTAGTCACGAAACGACACGACCAGCTATCCCTAGTAGACACACACGCAGACGACAAGCAACATGAATTTGACTGGGACAACACTACCATTATAGGGCAAGCGAAACAAAGAACAGCCAGGAAATTTCTAGAGGCATGGCACTCATCCACAAACTCCATCAACAAACACATCGACCTGGACCCAATATACCGGCCACTACAGTGGACAGCTGAAACTGACAACCGGAAGCGGCAGGGACAGACCACTATAAATGCCGGAGGAAACACCACAGAAGCGCTTCACAGGAGGCTCCCAACCTCTGAGGATGCCACCTAGACAGGGGACGAAACGTTTGCAACAAAAACTTCCAGCTCGGCGAACAGAACCACAGCAACTATCTTTGACAAGCAATGCCACACCTCCCCCTCTTTTACCCCCACCTCTGACCCGACTAAAACAATTAAACCCTGGAACCTGCAACAGCCAATCCTGTCCCTGTTCTACCCATGTCTCCGTAATAGCCACAACATCGAAATCCCAGGTACCAACCCACGCTGCAAGTTTACCTACCTTATTTTGTATACTTCTCGCATTGAAGTATACACATTTCAAGCCACTTTCCTGTTTACAGGCACCCTCCTTCGAGATTGCTGCCATGTTCCTAACCTCTCTACACTACAGGTCCTGCACCCTAAAGCTACAGTCTATGTTCCCATGCCCCTGCAGAGTTAGTTTAGTTTAACCACCCCCCCCCCCCCCCAAAGAGCACTAGCAAACCTCCCGCCAAGGATATTGGTGCCCCTCAGCTTCAGGTGTAGACCATCCTATTTATAGAGGTCCCACCTTCCCCAGAAAAAAAACAGTTATCCAGATACCGGCATCCCTCCCTCCTGCACCATCCCTGTAGACACGCATTTATCTGTTCTCTCTCCCTATTCCTCGACGCTCTATCGTGTTGCACGGGCAACAAAACAGAGACAACAACTCTGTTTGTTCTAACTCTGAGCTTCCAACCTAGCTCCCTGAATGTCTGCCTAACATCCTCATCCCTCTTCCTACCTATGTCGTTGGTGCCAATGTGGATCACGACTTCGAGCTGCTTCCCGTCTGGAAAACACGATCAGAGACGTCACACACCCTTGCACTTGGGAGGCAACATAGCAAACGTGAGTCTCTCTCGCCCCCACAAAATCGCCTATCTGTGCCCCGAACTATCGAATCCCCAATAACTCTGCTCTTCTCCAGTCTTCCCTTCTGAGCAACGGGGACAAGCTCCGTGCCAGAGGCCTGAACACTATTGCTTACCCCTGGTAAGTCGTCCCCCCCACAAGTATCCAACATGGTATACTTGTTCTTGAGGGGAACGGCTGGAAGGGGTCCCTGCACTGGCTGCTTCCTCCCTGTCCCCTCACTGCAATCTTTGGAGTTACTACTTCCCTAAAGCTCCGATGTATGACCCCCTCTGCCTCCCGAATGATTCTAAGTTCATCCAACTCCAGCTCCAGTTCCCTGAGACGGTTTTGGAGGAGCTGGAGATGGGTGCACTTCGTGCAAGTGTAGTCAGCAGGGACGACCATGGCATCCCTCACCTCAAACATGTTGCAAGAGGAACATTGCACTGCCTTTACTGCCATCCCTCGAAATGTAACCTTTAAAAAAAACTAGGTCTAAAGAATAGATCAAGCAAAATGCAGCAGTTCCCGACTTACCACAACGGGTCTTATTATTAGGTTAGAGGAGAAGGGAGGGTGGGAGGCACTACCTCTGTAGTGCCTCGGGTTCCTCTCCTGGCGCTACACCAGCTTCCGGGACCGCGCTGCGCTTTCTAAAAAAACTTTCAAATTTAAACCGTTAAACAAACGTCATCGAGTCTACAATCAGCCACTGCCAAACAGCCCTTGCGCGCTCCGCCGAGGGATTTATTGTTGATTTGGAGTTGTCCCTGAGAAGGTGGTGGTGAGCTGCCTTCCTGATCTACTGCACCTGCCGTTGGAACTGTTGTTATCTGTGTACGCTCCAGCAGGCGCTACAGCACTCCTCACGTCTGTACCTGCATACAGACAATGCAGCTCTCCCTTTCATATCTGACATCCTCCACGATTTCTAACTCTTATAGTTCCTCACAATATCTCACCTCCTCCGTTCCCATCTGTGTTAGAGATCACTAAAATTTCTTTGATCTTGTTGAAACTTCTGATCACTCAAAATCTCTCCCTTTTTAAAATTGTAACCCCTTCAGTTTCTGTTATTCTCCATATAATTGTAATCAATGACAGCACAGGTTCCCTTCTTAAATCTCTATAATTACAATGGTTGCGTGTGCTAAATTTGGCAATTTTCTTCCTCCTTACACATCTCAGGACTTATAGCCTCGACAATCCCACTAGTTGGGATTCTCCCATTCTCTGTACCTCCTCATTTCCTGAGGGTCCTTGAAAACGACCAGTGCCACAAAGGTTTATATTCCTCCCAGTTACAACAAATCTTCTCACTCTGTCACATCCATGTCTGTCACATCCAAGTCTCCAGGATCAGACAACACTTGTTGGATGTAAATTCGCTTTTGTTGAAGTCTACACATCTCTGTAACCAGTTCAGAAAAAGCCATTTAGACTCTACAAACTCTGTCATGAACAAGCCACCAACTCTCTATTTCCTTTGCCTTCTTCAATGTCTGAAACTCTTACTGTATCTTCCAGTAAACTTCTTTAGTTGCTGCAGGTCTGCCTAGCTCCCCAGATAACCTGTTCCATCCCATATAGCTCCCTCAATCACTCCAATACCCTCTTCTCTGACTAATCTTCCTCTTTTCCGCTATCTTCCAGGCAGAACAGCAATCCAGTGTAGGAGCAGTGCGGAATGGGATGTTATAAATCTCAGCTGAGGCTTGAAGTCTACCATTACCTGGAAATGACAAAAGGAGAGAACCTGAGAGAGAGCAGCACAGATCAGGAGAATGTAAATCAGCAGCGAGGATCGAGGCCGACTGGGACTTGGAGTTGGAGAAACAGCAGAGCAGGAGGGTCTAAATCAGCATCGAGTAACAGAGGAAGTGACCATGTGAGGGAGCAGAGTGGAGTGGGAGCTGGAGGATTACACGTATCTGGGTGTCACAGAGATATCTTTCTGTGGCTGGGTCTTGTCTGCACTGGATTTGAAAGAAGTGCAAAATCCATCACAAAAAAGGCTGTAAGTTTATTGGCTGGTAATAAACGAGTATGTATAAATTGCTATATGCTAGCAAATTTATTTTTTAAAATTTTGAATGTAGGTTTGAACTCAGAACTAAGAGTAATAAGTGAATATCTGAGCCAATATGATAAAGTAATCTCAGTAAACCACAGCTGGATAATGGACTTACCCCTAATGGTATTTCCCTGATGTTAATGTTATACTCATTCAATAATTAAGTAAGACGAGGTACCATGTTTAGGACATGGTAGCACATGTTTGTCAAATGGAAAATGTGTTCTGTAACATTGAGAATTTGCAGGCCCTCTTGTGTTCTAGATGAACGCTGGGTCTTGGAGCTCAGACAGCAACTGAAGACTCTGTGGTACATCTGTGGCGCTTAGAGTTAGGTGGATAGCATATATAGAGAGAGGATCACCCTGCATACATAACGGCCTGGAATAAGGAAGGGAATAGGGGACTACACAATCGAAGAGAA
Organism: Chiloscyllium plagiosum; assembly: GCF_037043375.1. Taxonomy (NCBI): domain Eukaryota; kingdom Metazoa; phylum Chordata; class Chondrichthyes; order Orectolobiformes; family Hemiscylliidae; genus Chiloscyllium; species Chiloscyllium plagiosum. Next base: position 116,408,005 of record NW_028270156.1, read on the forward strand.
ACAGTCAGGGAATCCCGGAATAGCCTGATGTCTCCCTCCCAATTTAGTTTCCCAATTTGGAAACTGATGAAGGTGCTGCCTGCTCAGGGGAGTGCAGTCAGAGTCATGTCTGTGGCACCACTTGCAGCCTGACTGTACAGGAGGTGAGGGAGAAGGAAGGAGGAGCAATAGGCACAGGAGAGACAGGAAAGTAAAGAAGGTGTCAGTGTGTCTGTAATTCCAGGATGGTGGTGTTAAGAATGTCACGGTATCTGCAGGATATTCGTCTGGGGGACAGTGAGCAGTCAAAGGTCATGTCCATGTTGGTAGGAATGACCTGGGTAGGAAGGGTGAAGTGGTCTGGGAATCAGAATTTAGAGGTCTAGGTGGATGGTTAGCAAGCAGGACCTCAAATGTCATAAGCCCTGGAATACTCCCAGTGCCGTGTACAAGTGAGAACAGACTCTGAGTTTTAGGTGAATGAGAGTGTGACTGGAATGATGATGCAGCAGGAAGGGATTCAGATTCGTGAGACATTGGGACTTGTTCTGGGGAAGGCAGCAACTGTACAAGCTGGATGGGCTAACGTTACAGAGCTGGGAAGGAATTCCTTATGGGGTGTGTGGGAGGGATTGAAAATAAGGTGTCCTGTGTATGGGATCCAAAAAGGAATAGTAGAGGTAATGGGAGATGCAGTTGGTACTAATTTACAACATCAAGTTTAACAGTGGAAGATGGAGTAAGAAAATAAGCCTTAATCTGAGGTATTCTGCATGGATGTGAATTCTCAGATTCTGGGGAGTTCCAAATGCAGTTTGCTGTGTGGAAATCTGATGTACTGATCACTGAGAGCTGGCTCAAGGATGTCAGGACTAGGTGTTAAATATTGCTGAGTATAAAGTATTCCAAAATAATAGAAGGGAAGGGAAAGGTTGAAGGTAGAAGTATTGGTTGTGATTAGCATTAGTTAAGGGGTCCAAGAGAAAGAGGATCCGTCCAATTAATTTGGCTGGAGCTACAGAACAAAAAGTGTACAATTAAACTGTGAGGTACAGTCCGTCAGCCAGCAACCATTGGAAAGGTTGGAGAGAATAAATATGCAGGGTCATTTGAGAGCGATGACAATACGACAGATTAGTTATACTGAGAAACTTAATTTATCCAGATATTGACTGGGTTACTGGCGGTGCAGCGTCATGGGGGCCAGTATCCCTGGATTACATGGAGGATAGCTCACTTCAGGAGTATGTGTCCAGCCCAAGAGAGCATGTACTGTTGGACATGGTCCTTCGGAAAGAGGTGGGGCAAGTGGATCCAGTGTCAGTAGAGGAACGTTTAGGGGCACAGCGATCATTTTATTGTAACGTTCAGGATGATGATAGAGAATGATATGCAATAATTGAGAGTAATGAACATTAGTTGACTAAGAGCAGCCTTCAATGGTGCAAGAATGAAGCTGGGAACCTTTCAGCAAGGCCATTGAAATGGTAGCTTTAAATAGTGTGAACCAGGTCAGATTGAGCTGGGATTATGGAGATGGGGCTGCAGTGTGACCATGACTGGGAACTGGATAATTAAAGGTTTTCCCCATGTCTACAGGAAGGATAAATAGGCCAACATAGTAAAGTATCATTGTGTATAAAGGATGGGATCAGTATTATTGTGATGCTAATCATTTCGCACACTCTTCCTCCCTGCCCTCACCCCTCATCCCTGCGTATTGATTCTATCAGATATTGGTAACCTTTGAAAACTTCAGAAAATAGCAGTATAGACAAGATTAATCTGTCCACTGTCTGCATTGGACAAGATGTAACGTTGTGTTTTAAAGTCCTAGTTCTGTCTCCCCGGATACTATAGGACTTCAGCTGCAGATCCCGGCATCTTTTTGAAATGGTTTGAGAGTTACTGCCTCTACTCCGCTTCCATGTGTGCCTCCCAGATCCCGACCATATTCTGGGTGAAATAACAACTTTCCTCACCATTTTTCTGATATTTCAGCCAATATATTAAATATTCACCACTGGTAAAGCAGTTTACCAACAGGAACAAGATTTTATTTCCCTCTCTACAGCATGCGCACACCAATCACATCTCCTCTCAGCATCCTCCATTCCAATCTTTCCTTAGAACTTCACTTCCACTGTCACAGGGTAACGAATCCCCTCTGCACCCTCTCCAGTTCAATTCGATCCTTCCATCTGATGGGGTGACCAGAACTGCACACAGTCCCCAAGCTGTGACTAAGCTCATTATTTATACACTTCATGCATGAGCTTCCTGCTCTGAAAATCTGCACTTTGGCCGACAGCGAAAATGACGCCATTTGCTACATTAACGAGATTATTGATGTTTCCAGTTACCTTCATTTATCCACCCAGACAGACTATGCTCTCATTTATTGTACATTCCTCTCTATTGTTGATGACCTCAAATGCCTTGCTTTGCACTTCTCTGGGTTGTTTGCTCCATTCACCTGGACCCCATAGTTTCTGTTTTTAAACAGTCTGCCATTGGAAATCTCGTCAAATCCAAATAAGTCACATGCAGTTCCAAGTTACTGCCTTAGACCGATACAGTCAGATTAATTACACATGGTCTTCCTTGCACAAATCCATACCGACTGTCCTGGAGTCCCTGAGACGTCTTCAGTGACCGTTTATCCACTATCTCAGAATTCCAGCCTCGACCTATTCAGTCAGTCCACATTAAACGAAGTTGTGGTATTAGCCATTCTCCAGGCCTCCAGCACCATTCCTGCATCAAGTGAGGATTGGATGATGTAGGTAGCTATAAGGCAGGGACTTTTCCCCGGCTCCTTTTAACAGTCTGGAATATTGTGTTACCCCTTTTTTAAGGATTTGAATGTCCTTTGTAATTCTCCGCTCCAAGTTTATTGCTCCCAATGTTTCACACTGCATCACCACTTTGATTCAGAGAGGCAGAGGCCTCAATCATCTTATGATTTGGTCAAGTCTCATTTTAGTCAGGTTTTATGGAGGGTTTCCCTCCACAAGGTGAAGTGCATTTTCTCATCATACCATCCCCAATTTGCCTCATTAACTACCCTCCTTGCACACGCGGTTATCTTCTCAACTGACACTAACACGATGATTTTCCCCTTCATCATAACAATTGCCCTCTGCCTGGATATCCCAGAATGCCCCGGCCTCCCTGTTCCAATTGTCATTAGTAAAAAGACATTACACTCTTAGATTGTCAAACCGAAACTGCCCTTGACATGGGAAGGGGGAAAATCTGGGGCTTCACTCTGAGACCAAGCCGCTGAGGTTCTGGTGAATGGCATGGTACACGAGAGGGACATTATTTTCCTCTAGGACTGGCAGGGGAAGCCATGATACTATACCCTGACAGCTTGGTTGGAGGTTGACCCCTGTATCAGTGAGGTGCCAGCCTTCTTGGTGAATGCCCAGCAGTGTTGGAAGGAGGTCAGTGACCTTCTCCACTCCACCATGGACTTTGTGAGCTCGCCCTCACTGTCTGTCTGTTACTGCACCCACCTCCCACAAAGGCTCATGTTCGCCCACTCTCACTGAATGCAGCACCTTCTCTCGGTCTGTGCCAGCTGTTACAAACAACTCCACCTCCCTTAATACCGCTTGGTAATTGTCACATTTCGGAAGGAACCGCCCCACACGAGAGAATAAAGAGCCAAGAGGGATAGGGGCTCCCAACATTCTGCTCCTCACCCCCTCACAGGGGTAGGATCCTGACCCTAACAACCAAAAGAGGCTGACTGACTGTGTCCAAACTCCCAGACTGGGATCTGAGACTCTCCTTCATTCAGTGTGCTGGGCACCGTGACTGACTGTGGACAATGATATCAAGCTTCCTGGGTTTGTGTCTGTGCTAAACACCAAGGCAACACAGAAGACGGGTGAGCTTGGTAGCTCTGGCTGAGAGGAAACATTGCTGAGGGCAGGGTAAGACAAGGAAATAATTCTGTGAGCATTCAGGTCAGTCAAGGTGAGTGTGTACAAACACGGTGTGAACAGCCCAGAGAGCCAGGCCATGAGCTGGATGGGTGTCCCTGCGCACAGTGTCCTTGCAGCAGCATTGAGTATGTACAAACATGGAGTGAGCAGCCCAGAGGGACAGTCCATGAGTTGGGTGTGTTTCCCTGAGCAAAGTGTCCTTGCAGCATCATTGCAATGAGAGTTGCCAGTGCACCCTGAGCTGCAGCATTGAAGTATTGGTAGTGATCGGAGATGTGCTGGGAATGCATGGTGAAGCTGGCATGTGCCAGATGTCAGCATTGGTGTGTGTGGAGTACATGCAGCTTCCCCCAAGACTTTGGTGTCCAAGAGAGAAATCTGCAGGAGCGAGCGGCGAGATGGATTCACCAGGTACCAGGTCTGACTTTCATGTCAAATTCTCTATATTGAGTTTCCCCACAGTGGGGAAGGATATGAAGCTGCAGGTTGATGAGGGCAGGGATGCACAATAATGTAGCTGTTGACCATCAGTAATCACTCAGTCAGCATCTCGCCACTCCCGCAGCTCAAATCTTGTCTTAAAGAACAGTCCAGTACAGGAACAGGCCCTTCGCCCGCACTGACACATGATGCCTTTCTAAAGTTAAATCAAACGTTTTTGCTCCGACACCCTCTACGTCATTGTGTTCCCTACTTAACTCATATTTGTGCCAAGATCCCTCTTAAACCGTGTTATATTGACTTCTTCCCCTCTATCAGTGCACTCCAGGCACTTTCACATTCTGTCCAAAAGCAAAAAAAAAGCTTACCTCTCACATCTCCTAAACTTTTTCCCTTTTATCTAAAACCTAGATAATTGATATTTATACTTTGGGGGGGAAAAGCCTCTAACTGTCCTTCTATAGATGCCTCTGAGAATTTTGTAAATATCTATCAGGTAGCCCCATAGCCAATGATGCACAGGTGCAAACAATCCATGTGTGTTCAATTTCTCCTTCTGGCTAATACCCTCCAAACCAGACAACATACTGCTAAAACCTTTCCATACCCTGTCTAACACTTCAACGTCGTGTGGCAACCAATATACACTATATTCTAAATGTACCTCGAAATAAGTTTCTCTACAGCTGCAATATGACCTGCTAATTTTCATACTGCATGCTCCGATGCCTGTCTGCAAGTTTGCCATCAGTCTTCTTGATCACCATATCCACCCGTGTTGCCAATTTTATGGAACTGTCGGAGCTGTACACCAAAATCCCTTTGGATGTTGATGCAATCAGTAGTTTTTTTCCATCCACTTTATACTTCCCTCCTGCATTAGACCTTCGAAAATGCATCACGTCACAATTGGCCAGATAAAGTTACATCTGTGTTTTCTCTGTCCAAGTCTGCAGCTGACCTATATCCTGTTGTATTCTCTGGCAATCATCCTCACAATCTGCAACTCCGCCAATCAATTTACAGATCTCCAGTCACAAAAACACTGTTCCACCACTACTGTCTTCTATGCCCAAGCATTTCTCTATCCATCTTACTAACTGACCGCTGATCCCCTTTCACTTCACCTTCTGGATGCGCCTGCCATAAGGAACCATATCAAAGGCTGGGCTAAGGTCAAAACGGCCAACATCCGGCCCCATGCTCTCATCAATCAATTTTGTCACTCCCTCAAAATAATCAATAAGGTTTGTGAGACATGATCCTCCCCATGCAACTGTGTTGCCTGTTGCTAGTAAGTCCATACTAGAGTACTGTTGGAGCTGCACTCATTCAGACAAGTGATTATTCCATCATATTCCTGACTTGAACCGTGGAGAGTAGATTAGATTCCTTACAGTGTGGAAACAGGCCCTTCGGCCAAACCAGTCCACATCAACCCTCCGGAGAGTAACCCACCCATACTCATTTCCCTATGACTAAAACACTTCTCAATTTAATGTGGCCAATTCAACTGGACTGCACATCTTTGGACGGTCGGGGGAAACCCATGCAACACGGGGGAATGTGCACACTCCACACAGTTAGTTACCCAAGGCCAGAATCGAACCCAGGACTTTGGCGCTGCGAGAGAGCAGTGCTAATCACTTGATGGCTCCCGTAGACTGGGAGGAATGTTGGAACGTGACGGTTACTGTACAGTGGGAGGTACGTCAGGCCGTGATATTTACTGTACATTGGGAGGTATGCCGGGCCGTTGGTTACTGTAAAGTGGGAGGAATGTTGGGCTTTCATGGTTAATGTACCGTAGAAGGTATGTCGGGCCGTGATGGCTAATGTACCGTAGAAGGTATGTCGGGCCGTGATGGTTACTGTTCAGTGGGAGGTTTGTCGGGCCGTGACGGTTACTGTACCGTGGGAGGTATGTCGGGACGTGATGGTTACTGTACCGTGGGAGGTATGTCGGGCCCTGATGGTTACTGTACAATGGGAGGTATGTCGGGTAGTGATGGTTACTGTACAGTGGGAGGTATGTCGATCCAGGAAATTGAAAACTGTATGAATTGTACAGAATATGATGCTGCTGCCGCCGCCGATGGGCCATCGTACCTCATGGATGCATCGTCGTTGGTTGCTTAACCTGTTTAAAGTCTGTACCATTCAGTCCATATCATTGTGTGGAGTGTCTGCAAAATGTGAACATAGCCCTTGCTCCCTATAAGGACTGTACAGTTACCATTCTTACTGATATATGAAATGGAGAGGTGTATCTGCAGCAGGCAGAAAGGTTACGATGTAGTCAATTACAGGTTTCCCGATTATTGATTCCCGCAAAACCTGTTGCAGAGCAGTTACAAGATTCAGCAGCAATGCTGAGCACTATGATTAGAATAGATTCCCTTAAGTGTGGGAACAGAACCTTTGGCCCAACCAGTTCACACTAACCCTCCAAAGAGCAACCCAACACGATGACCAATTCACCTGAGCTGCATATATTTGGACTGTGGGATGAAACCCACGCAGACACGGGGAGAATGCGTAAACTCCACACAGGCAGTTGCATAAGGCTGGAATCAAACCTGGATCCCTGATGCTGTGAGGCAGCAGTGCTAACCACTGAGACACCATACTGCCCTATACTGACTATATCCCAAGGAGCTGCCCTCTTCTGCCTGGCTGTGTCCTTTCAGTGGGACAGAACCTACCAGAGAGGATGGTGATGTTGCCTGGGACATAGTCCTGTTCACTGAATCCTGCTTTACAGACAATATTGATTGTTGCTTGATTAGTCTGTGGGAAATATGCAACAGGTCACTTTTTCATTTTGTATAGTGACGAAGTAATATCACTTTATTTCTTACATATTTTAAAATAAACCAAACATCAATATTTTTTCAGTTGAAAACAATTGAAGTGAACAATAATTGAAATACCAGAGCGCACAGCTAACTATTACACAATTCAGTGACTGCAGTAAACCGCCGATTCATGTTCAGATCAGTGAACACACCATCTTGCAGACAGCAAAGCTGTTGGAAATGACTTTGAGGAAAAGCCTGAATTCAGACACAGTGTTATTGGGCCTCACCACGACCTCCAAAACACTGGCCATCTCCAAGATCTGTCCAGAGAGCTTCCAAATTGGAGTTGGGCAGTTACTCACACAATCCCTCACAATAGACTGGTTACAGACATACCTGAACAATGGGGAGATGTGTGTGGGCAGACTGGTCAATGGACTAGCACATGGCACAGTTCAACGTTTGTAACAATGCCCTGTAAACAGCCATGTCTTGCAAGTATATCGCTTCTTGTGTGCCACCTAAACTCTAATTCTGCACCTTGGACCCGATCCTGAATGAAGGTGTTATAAAGGTGATGGGCTCCTCCAGCACATGGCATCTTACATAGAATCTCTCATGAACCATATCCAGTGTATGTTAGCCCCACAATGTCAGTATCCAAACAGAATTGTGCAGCTCCATTGATGGCCAGTATGTTCCCAGCCCAACGTCCTTGTGTGTGACTTTAGCTGACAATTTCTGTTTACATGCTTGCAGCATTGTTCTAACCATTAACAGCAAAGTCTCTTTACTGAAGGTCCGACATCCTTGCATAATACCAACATTTAGATTATCCAATCTGCACAAAATACACCATTTATCCAGTTCACTTTTATAACAACAATATGATGAAAACAGTGCCCAACTCATAGTAAGGAGCATTGAAATGATGAATCTCATTCCCACATCCAAGACCACCTTATTATTAAGTGGAAGAACTTTGAAAATATGCAATTAGTTTCCTTTGTATTAATGTTGTGAACTAATAGTCGACTCTCCTGCTCATCAGATGCTGCCTGAACGGCTGTGCTTTTTGAGAGCCACATTTTTTTACTCTGATCTTCAGCATCTGCAGTCCTCACTTTCTCCTTGGTAATATTCACTCATAATCATTTTTGTGGTAACAATTTCACTGTGAGCTGTCTAAACTTGTTAGTCAGATATGAGTATATTTTGAATTGCTTATGTCGATCTCAGAGCTCAGATAATGTTGTGTGTGAATGTCAATGTGTATGTGATACTCGGTATATAGGCCATGTCTCTAAGGGACTGACAGATTAACCCTTCAGCTGTTCACAACAAGCAAGTTACGGACTGAACCCAACCAGCCTGAGCTCTCAAAACCGAAAGCATAGTGTCCAGCATTGGACATGTTTGGACAATATTTTTCATTTTAATTTACTCATAGAATATGATTGGACCAGTATGTATTGTCTGTCCCTTGTTGGCCTTGAGAAGGTGGTGGTGAGCTGCCGCACTGAACCACTGGAGTCCATGTATTGTAGTTAGACTTACCATTCGGGAGGGATCTTGAAAGAGTGACACTGAAGGAACAGCAATATATTTCCAAATCAGGATGGTGGGTGGCTTGGAACACAACGCGAACATGGTGGGTGTCCCATGTATCTGCGTCCCTTGTCCCTCTTGACGGTCGGGCTTCAGAGGTACGTTGTAAAGAGCCTTGGAAAACTTCTGCAGAGCACCGTGTAGATGGCAGGTATTGCTGCTACTGAGTGTCAGTGGATGAGGGGGTGAAGCTGCACTTACCCAAGGAAATGGGGGGTATTTCGTCACATCCATATTGAACATGTGTCTTATCGATGGGGGACAGGCTTTCGGAGATCATGAAGTGAGTTATTTCTGCAGGTTCCTAGCCCCTGACTCATTCTTGTGGCCAATTAATTTACATACGTCAAATGTGGTGCTGGTAAAGCATAACAGGTCAGGCCGCATCTGAGGTACAGGAGAGTCGATGTTTTCGCATAAGCCATTCACTGAAATGTGTAATGAAATCATATGGTCAGTTCAGGTCTGGTTAACGGTAATCTCCAGGATATTGCTAGTTGGGTGTTCAGTGATGGTGGTGGCATTGAAAGTTCGAGCATATGGTTCAATTTTCTATATTTAGAGGTAATCATTGTCTGGCACATGTGTAATGGAAATGGTACTTGTCACTTTGAAGCACACCCCTGCATATTTTCAGGTGTTGTTGCATTTGGACAAGGACTGCTTCAGTATCTGAGTAAATCACGAATGACACTGAACATTGGCAAACATAAATGGCAAATATTCCTACTTGTGAATTTCCACTGCCGGGATCTTCATTTATGATTGGGCCAAGGGCAGAGATCACTCTTATAGCTTACTGATACTGTCCCTCTCTCTGAGCTAGGAAGCTTGCTTCTAGTTCCACCTGCTCCAGAGGTGTTTAACAACATATCTGAATGGGATAATATTTAATATCTACCACAAGGAGCTAAGTGAGGACTTGGTTAGCTCAATCAGTTGGACGGCTAGATATTAATGCCAACAGTGTGGATCCAATTCCCGAACTGACTGGGGTGACTAAAGGACTGTCTGACTCAACCTCTCCCTTACTTGAGGCATGATGACTGTCCAATTAAACTACCACCAGTGGTCTCTGTCTAACGAGAGAGCAGCCTGATCATGATGTAGGAGTATGGTGCCTTACCTTTCCATTTCTGATCTACAGGCTTACCCAGAAACCCCTCCCCTGGGGAACCGCTGCAGAGTTATCCTAGAGCTGAGATGGTTGCTCTCCACCAACCCCAACCACCGTCATTTGTGTCAGGTATAACTTCAGCCAATGCAGATGAGACCTATTTGCTCCAGTTTTGTTGTTAATCCTGTATATGACACTTGGTCAAATGCAATTATGAGAATGTTAAAAGTGCAGTCACTGTCGCCTCGCCTGTAGAATTCAGCTATGTGTTTTCTTGTTGTGCATTTTTAAAACAAGGCTTCAATGAGCCCAAGGGATGAGTGGCCCTGGCAGAGCCCAAACTGAGCTTCAGTCAGCAGGTTGGTGCTGAGGCAGTGCTGTTTGATCGCACTGTAGGTGGCATCTTCCATCCCTTTATTAATGTCAGGGATTAGAACAATGGGGCAATCATTGATTGTCTGATGTTTTGTCTGTGTGTGCACAGGGCACACCTGGATAGTTTCCCACATTGTCAGGTAGGCCCCAGTGCAATATCCCTGCACGAACAGTTTGAATGGAATGTTCTCAGAGCCCACAGCTTTTGCAATATCCATCCCTCCAGCCACTTGGAGATATCAAACAAAAGTGAATTGAATTAGCTGATAACTGCCAACTGGAGGAGACTAAAATAGATCATCCCACCCATACTTCTGTCTGAACATTGTTGTGAAAGTATCAGCTTTATCATTTCTATTGTTGTGCTGGGCTCTTCCATCACTGAGGAAGGTGATATTTGTGGATCCTTCTCCTCCAGTGAGTTGTTTCTTTGACCACACAATTCACCCTGATTGCATGTGACAGGATTGCAGAGATGAGGTCTGATTTGTTGGTTAGGTCTGTTTGTCACTGGTTGTTGATGCTATTTGGTGAGTCAGTGGTCCTGCAGGGTAACGTCACCTCTTTGTGAGGTGTAGCTGGCGCTGCTCTTGTCAGGCCCTCCTATATTCTCCACTGAACAAGGGTGTATCCCCTGGTCTGATGGTCAGGGTAAAGTGGAGCATTTGCCAGGCAGTGACAGTGAGAATTGTTCTGGAGTACAATTATGCTGATGTTGGTAATGATTCGAATCACCTCATACAGGCCAGTGCTGAGTTCTAGACCTCTTCGAAATCTGTCCTGTTTAGCATAGTGATAGTATCTCTCACATGTGCGTGAATGTATGTGTGTGTGTACACACACATATAAATGTGGAACTTTGTCTCCAGGAATACTGTGCGTGGTAGTCCCCGTTGCCAATATGGTCATCGAGCAATGTGTCTGCAGCCAGTAGGTTCGTGAAGATGAGGTCAAGTATTTTTCTCCCTCTCAGTCGTTCCCCCCTGCCACGGTGCAGACTCAGTCTTGCAGCTATGTCCTTTTGGACCCGATCATCTCGATCCCCTCTTTGCGGGAGTTCAAATAGCCCACGCAGCATACATTCTCCAGCTCTGTCACACACTCAGTGCGTCTTTCAAGTGTTCTTCAATGTGGATGGACACTGATCTATCAGCTGAGGGAAGGGAGTCGGCAGGAGGTTTCCGTGTCAGTGTTTGATCTGACACCGTGAGGCTGAGGGAGGGGAGTCAGCAAGAGGTTTCTGTGTCAGTGTTTAATTTGACACCTTGAGGCTGAGGGAGGGGAGTCATCAGGAGGTTTCCATGTCAATGTTTAATCTGACACCGTCTGGTTTTGTTGTGTCACATTGTTGCTTGAGCAGTCTATAGGACACCTCTCCCAAATCTAGCTTTTGCCGCCAGACGTGAGGAAGGAAGGGTTTCCTGGGTCTGCAGGATTTTTTTTATTTGTGTCACTGTCAACCGAACGGCCTGTCCTGTGCTGTATGATACTGACTCTATTTCTCTCGTGATTGGACACTCCAAGGTCTCACTCCTTCAGTTCTTCCCAGTGCCTTCTCTATTCCAAAGATTGCTATAATATTTTCTCTATTAAGACATTGCTCAATTCCATTTTTTAACTATCTACGTTTATATCTATATGTTTCTTTGTCATCTTCTCCAGCCACTACATCCATCTGTGCCTCATTAACGCTCCATATCTCCACAATCTTTATCTCATACCCCAGACCCATCTATCATTGCAAATTCTGCCATCCTTCACTAGCTCTAAACCTTCCAGCTGCTACACTTCTTCCTATATCCTGTGATTGAATTTAAAAATATCTCACTAACCTGTTCTAGCATGCACAGGTCATGCTATCTCTCGGCTATCTCTAGCCGTGCTTTCCTATACCTGTAACATCTCCAGCCTTGCTATCCTATCTCCGTAACATCTCCAGCCTTGCTTTTCAATCCCTGAAACATCTAGAGCCTTGCTTTCCTACCTCTGTAACATCTGCAGCCTTGCTTTCCCATCTCCTAAATATCTCCAGTCTTGCTTTCCTATCTCCGTAATATCTCCAGCCTTCCTTTCCTCTCTCTGTAACATCTACATCCTTGCTTTCCTATCTCTGTAACGTCTCCACCCGTGCTTCACTATCTCTAACATCTTCAGCCTTGCATTCCTAGACACCTCAGCTATATAAAATATCCCCAGCAGAGTGTTCTGTCATCGTTTTGATCCTAACCTTGGCCGATAAACCCTCATTTGAAGACACTTCCAAGATATTGTCCCTCCTTACTGCTGTAACTGACTCCTTAATTAATAACACAACACCACCTCCTCTTCAACGCCCTCTCCTGATCTGCCCATATTTTACAGTATAACAGAATACTGAGTTGTTGGCCCTGACCTCCCTCAAACACGTCTCTGTGATGGCAAAAATGTCACACCTCCACATGTCAACTCATTCCTTTACCGCATCAGTCTGTCTGGTAATTCTCCCAGCATTAACGTAAGCTGGAATATACTCTGTACCTTGGAGTTCTTCAGTCATTCACTATTTCTTATCAGGCTGCTCAAACCATGAACCAAAATTGTAGCTGTGGCACTGAATGAACATTTGTTGAACTGTATGTTATTTATTTAAAAAAAATGTATTCATCAAGGGCAACTTGCCAGAACTGAGCAGTCAGGTCCAAATACAATGAGTTTTTGATCGTTAATTCCCCGCTCAGTGTACAGAGGCACAGCCCTCAGCAATGGAGAAAGTGAGGACTGCAGTTGATAGAGATCAGAGTCGAAAAGTGTGGAGCTGGAAAAACACAGCAGGTCAGGCAGCATCCGAGGACCAAGCGAGTTGATGTTTTAGGCATAAGCCCTTCATCAGGAAGGCATTGGTGCATTCCTTCTTTTTTCATTCTCTGATTCACAGAACGTTGGGAACCTAACTTACTCAGACAGGCAGCACTGGAGATAGCATTGAAATGGAAAGCAGTGAATCAGTTAGTTGGACAGGGAATAGAAAAGTTGAAGGGAAGTACAGACTGATTGAAGTACAAATATAAGGATAGGTAAATGACCTGGGTCAGATAGGGTATACCCGAGGTTATTCCGGGAAGCGATGGGAGGGATTTGTGTGCCTTTGGCGATGACCTTTGCATCCTCATTGTCCACTGGAGTAGTGCTAGATGATTGGAGGATGGCAAATGTTATTCCCTTGTTCAGGAAAGGGAATAGGGATAACCGTGGGAATGATAGAACAGTCAGTCTTACATCGGTGGTGGGCAAAGTATTGGAGACGATTCTGACAGGCAGGATTTACAATTACTGAGAAAACCATAGTTTGATTAGAGGTAGTCAGCATGGCTTTGTCAGGAGCACTTCATCCCTCAGAAACCGTATTGAGTTCTTTGAAGATGTGAAAAAATCACGTTGATGAAGATAGACCAGTAGATGTGGTGAACAAGAATTTTAGCAAGGCGATTGATAAGGTTCCCCATTGTAGGCGCATTCAGAAGGTAAGGGGACATGGGAAGCAGGAAAATGTGGCTGTCCGGATATTGACTTAGCTGGCCCATGCAAGACAGAGGGTGGTAGCAGATGAAAACTATTCAGCCTGGACATCAGTCACCAATGGTGTTCCACAGGGATCCTCTCTGGGACCTGTGCGATTTGTGATTTTTATAAATGACTTTGATGAGGAAGTGGAATGGTGGGTTATTATGTTTGCTGATGACATGAAGGTTGATGAAGTTGTGGATAGTGTGAGGGTTGGTATAGGTTACAAGAGGACATTGACAGGATGTAGTGTGTCAGATACAGTTTAACCTTAAAAATTGTGAAGCGATTTATTTTGGAAGATTGCATGTCCATTCACAATACAAGGTGAAAAGCAGCATTCTTGGCAGTGTGGAGTGACAGAGGGATATTGGGCTCCATGTCCATAGATCTCACAAAGTTGCCACCCAAGTTTGCAGGAAAGTTAAGAAAGCATATTGTGTATTGGCTTTCATTAACAGGGGGATTGAGTTTAAGAGCAGTGAAGTCAATGCTTAGCTCTATAAAGCTGTAGTTCAACCACACTTGGACTATTGTGTTAAGTGTTGGTTGCCTCATTATTGGAAACATGTGGAAGTCTCAGAGAGTGTGCAGAGCAGATCTACCAGGATGCTGCCAGGACTGGAGGCCATGTCTGAGGAAGAAAGTTTGAGAGAGCTAGCGCTTTTCTCACTGGAGCGAAGAAGGATGAGAGGTGACATGATAGAGGTGGACACGATGTAGAGAGATATAGATAGAGTAGATAGCCGGAGCCTTTACCCAGAGCACATTTGGCTATTAACAAGGGGCATAACTTTAAGGTGATTGGAGGAAGGTTTAGAGGAGATGTCAGAGGTAGGTTCTTTATTCAGAGAGTGTTGGGTGGGCGGAATTCACCCCCAGCGGTGGTAGTAGAGTCAGATACATTAGGGATAGTTAAGAAGACTCTTGGATAGTAACATGGAAGTTAGTACGTTGAAGGTTATGAAGGTTAGTCTGATCTAAGAATAGAATAAAACGCCGACAAAACTTTAAGGGCTGAAGGGCTCTTACTATGCTGTACTGCTCCGTTTTCGACGTTTCACTAGGTTTGTGGATTCTCATTAGTTGGCGATTGTTTGAGGGAGTGAGGTGTGCGAGGGAGTGAGGTGTGCGAGGGAGTGAGGTGTGTGAGGTCTGAAAGCTGGGGTGGGCGTTAGACCAAGACTTCCAGTTTTGTTGTGCATTGTTACATTCACCGAAGTGCCAGCTCCATATGCGTGGTTACCTTGACCAGACAAAATCCACCAAGTTCAGTTATTAAAACAATTCTTGGCTTGCCGTTTGCTCCTATTTCTTCAGAAACATTCTGTTGGATGAGCTATGAATTAGTATCTGACCAACCACAAACATGTACAATTTTATTTTGATACTGGTGAAAATGAAGGTACATCTATTGGATACAGTTTCAGAGGGTTCACTGTGAGACACAAGATGCTGCAATAGACGGTCAATTGTGAACGTTTTCACACAGTCTCTGGTCCAGGGTGCAGATGTATGGAGTCTAGGGAACATGCCAGATGTCATCATCATAAGTAACTTGTGGAATGATTCTGACACTCCATGTCCATACATCTGCTCCATAGGCTAGGCTTTGACTGAAGATGAATTTGTAAGGCATGGTTCCTGGTCAGTCATTGGTATCTAACTTAGACAGCATTTGTACCTACACTGAGAGCAGTGATAGCCTGTTGGCTTCTTTTTTTTTAATTTCAAAAATATACTTTATTCACATATTTTTAATCTATACAATTGGACATGTCATCATTCTGTAAACATTCCATTTCTTTGCGTATCGAAACAAGGTAATCATTCCTATTCACAGGTTGGTGCGATTACATTGAGCTGAGGCACCAGCGGAGCCCAAATGACTGCGTGGGCCCCCTGTTCTTCTTAGGCAGGCAGATGTTAGACGGTGGTCTTTCCCCACCGCGCCTTGGTGGCAGCTGCCCCAAGCTTCAGCGCGTCCCTCAACACGTCGTCCTGGACCTTGGAATGTGCCAGTCTGCAACACTCAGTCGGGGTCAACTCCTTCAGCTGGAAGATCAACAGGTTTCGGACCACCCAGAGAGCGTGCTTCACCGAGCTGATGATCCTCCAGGCACAGTTTATGTTCGTCTCGGTGTGCGTCCCGGGGAACAGACCGTAGAGCACGGAGTCCCGCGTCATGGCGCTGCTCGGGATGAACCTCGACAAACACACTGCATTCCTCTCCAGACGTCCTCTGCATAGGCACATTCCAGAAGGAGGTGTGTGACAGTCTCGTCCCCCCCCCCCGCCCGCAGCCGCTTCGAGGGCAGCGTGCGGTGCGGCAGAGAGTCCATGCATGCATAAATGATCTCACAGGCAGAGCCCTTCTCACCACCAGCCAAGCCATGTCTTGGTGCTTGTTGGAAAGTTCTGGCGATGAGGCATTCTGCCAAATGGCTTTGACTATCTGCTCAGGGAACCGCTCGACAGGATCTGCAGGCAAATGGCTCGACAGGCTGGACAGGACCCTTTTCCCGAAGGGTCTCAAGGACACTACGTGCTGACCACTTCCTGATGGACTTGTGGTCAAAGGTGTTTTTCTTCATAACTTTCTCCACGAAGGACAGGTGGTACTGAACGGTCCAACTACTTGGAGCGTTCCGCGGCAGCGAGGCCAGGCCCATCCTTCGCAACACCGGCGACAGGTAGAACCTCAGTACGTAGTGACACTTGGTGTTTGCGTACCGGGGATCCACGCACCGCTTGATGCAGCCACACACAAAGGTAGCCATCGGGGTGAGGGTTGCATTGAGTGTGTTTTTTCTCCCCCATTGCACAGGTCTTTTTACATTACATATCTTCGGACCCGGTCCATCTTTGATCTCCACACGAAGTGGAAGATGGCCTGGGTGACTGCGGCGGCACAGGTTCTGGGGATAGGCCAGACCTGTGACACGTATAGCAATACTGAGAGTACCTCACACCTGATGACCAGGTTTTTACCGGCGATGAGAGCGACCGTTGCTCCCATCTGCCCACTTTCTGTCTCACCTTCCTGATCCGCTCCTCCCAGGTCTTGGCGCACGCCACAGGCCCCCCGAAACAAACACCCAGCACCTTCAGGTGGTCGGTCCTGACGGTGAAGGGGATAGAGGATTGGTCGGCCCAGTTCCCGAAGAGCATGGCTTCGCTCTTGCCTCGGTTTACCTTGGCCCCCGAGGCCCGTTCGAACTGGTCACAGATGCACATGAGTCTGTGCACGGACAGCGGATCCGAGCAGAAAACGGCGACGTCATCCATGTACAGGGAGGCCTTAGCCTGCAGACCCCCGCTGCCAGGAATAGTCACCCCTCTCAGGCTCACACCCTCCCTGATGGACTCGGCAAATGGCTCTATGCAACACACAAATAAGGCAGGAGAGAGAGGGCAGCCCTGCCTGACTCCAGATCTGACTGGGAAGCTATCTGATTCCCACCCATTGATTGAGACTGCACTGCCTGTTGGCTTCTTTCCTCCTGATCAAGGTGGATTCCAAATGATTCTTTGTGAGAGAATGTTTGAATTACTGCCCTGACCCAGGATGGAAACTCTCTTCACAGATTCATGAGCAGGCCAGCGTCTCACTCAATGCTGTATGCAGCTGTGAGGTCCAGTAGCACTGTACCCGAATTCACCCTTTTGAAATCCACTTTTAATGTTGGTCATGATGCAAAGTGATGGGTTTACTGAGCTGAACAATAATCAGGGGTTTACCATGTTTGTGAATTGGGCAATAAGAAGGTATAAGCTACAATTATTCCACTGAAAAATAACTGCATCATCTCTGAAAACAATAAAATTGATTCTATATTGACGGAATTAAAATATAAACATCGAACAACCTTTTATGATACAAAAGTAAAGAATGCACATTTGTTTTTTTACAATTTGATGATCACAAATACACTTTGAATCTCAGTATTCAACTGCATACATTGTCGCTCTGTCATTTGCAAAATGGTTGACCTCTGATGATTGAATATTCAGAGTGAGCCAGTGGTTGTTCAATCAAATAGAATTATAACTCTGACACGTTTAAATATAATCAATCGATTTAATTTCTCACCTAAAATGTGTGAGCTTCAGCTATTTGCCAACAATTCTATTAGTTTTAAAATAATGAGGGAAAAGGATAGACTACGTCTAAAAGTTGAGGTTCTACATTGGAGAAAGGCCAATTTTGATGGTATTAGGCAAGATCTTTCAAAAGCTGATGGCAGCAAATGTTCGCAGTTACGCAGATGGCTAGAAAATGGGAAGCCTTCAGAAATTAGATAGCCGGAGTCCAGAAACAGTATATTCTTGTCAGGGTGAAAGGAAATGCTGGTAGGTATACAGAGTGCTGAATGACTAAACAAATTGTGGGTCTGGTTAAGAATAAGAAGGAAGGATATGACAGTTACTTGCAGGATAGATCGAGCGAATCCTGAGAAGAGTATAAAGGCAGGAGGAATATACTCAAGTCGGAAATCAGGAAGGCAAAACGGGGATATGAGTTAGCTTTGGCAAATAGAGTTAAAGAGAAACCAAGTTAACGAGGTCTTTGTGGGCGGCACGGTGGCACAGCAGTTAGCACTGCTGCCTTACAGCGCCAGAGACCCGGGTTCAATTCCCGCCTCAGGTGACTGACGTTTGCACGTTCTTCCCATGTCTGCGTGGGTTTCCTCTGGGTGCTCCGGTTTCCTCCCACAGTCCAAAGATGTGCAGATCAGCTAAATTGACCAAGCTAAGTGTTAGGTTAGGGGTATGGGTGGGTTGCGCTTCAGTGGGTCGGTGTGGACTCGTTGGGCCGAAGCACTTCTTTCCACACTGTAAGTAATGTAGAAGGATTTTACAAATAAATTGAGAACAAAATGGTAAATCGGGAGAGAATAGCGTCCTCAAAGATCAGCAAGGTGCCTTTGCAAGAGATACTAAACGAGTATTTTCTATCAGTGTTTACTCAGGAGAAGGACATGGGAGATGTAGATATATGGAGAAATTGATGATGACATCTTGAAATGTCCTCATTACAGAGGAAGAAGTGCTGGATGTCTTGAAATGCATAAAGATGGAAAAAACAGGGTCTGATAGATCATATGAAACCTGAAAGGGTTCAGGAAGATTTACATGCATGTTGCCAAGGTTGGAGGTTGAACAAACTGGGGCTGTTTTTCCTGGAACGTTGGAAACTGAGGGGTGATCTTATCGAGGTTTATAAAATCATGAGGGACATGGATAGGGTAAATAGACAAGGTATTTTCCCTGGTGTGGTGGTGTACAGAACTAGAGGGCATAGGTTTCGGTTGGGATGGGAAAAATGTAAAAGAGATGTAAGAGACACCTTTTTCACTCAAAGGGTTGTACGTGTGTGAAATGAGCTGCCAGAGGAAGTGGTGGAGTTTAGTACAATTGCAACATTTGGATGGCGTCTGGATGGGTATATGAAGTGTTTAGATGGATATGGGCTGAGTGCTGGCAGGTGGGACTAGATTGGGTTGGGATATCTGGTCGGCATGGACAGGTTTGACCGAAGGGTCTGTTTCCATGCTGTACATCTCTTTGACCCTGTGACTGTAAGTTAGAAATGACAATAATTTGACATGCACTATCAAATAAATAAATCGTTTATATTATTAAAGTGTAGCATACAGCAAGTTGAAAACTTGCTATTTTTAGAATGAACTATAAAGAACAAAGAACATTCCAACACAGGAATAGGCCCTTCGGCCCTCCTATTTTTTAAACCTGCCACCTATTTTCTAAGGGTCAGTATCCCTCTGCTCCCTGCCCATTTATGTTTCTGTCTAAATACATCTTAGATAACGCTATCGTTCCTGCCTCTACCACCTCCGCTGGCCACACGTTCCAGGCTGTCACCACCCTATGTGTAAAGAACTTCCCACATATATCTTCCCTAAACTTTCCCCTCTCACTTTAAATTCATGAGTAATTGAGTTCCACAATGTGGGGAAAAATTTTCTTGCTGTCCACCCTGTGTCTATCTGTCTTGATTTTGTAGACCTCAACCTTCGTCGTTGTAATGAAAATAGTCCTAATCTACTCAATATTCCTTCATAACTAGCACCGTCTGTCCCAGCCAGCATCCTGGTGAAGCTACTCTATACCCTATTCAAAGCATCCCATCCTTTTGTTAATGTGGTGAACAGAACTATATGCAGTATTCGAAATGCGCCAACCCAAAGTCCTATGCAACTGTAACATGACCTGCCAGCGCTTGTATTCAACACCTGATCCAGTGAAGGAAAGCATGCCGTATGCCTTATTGACCACTTTACTGACCTGCGTCGACATCTTCAGGAAACAGTGAGCCCAAACACCCAAATCTCGCTGTACGACAATTTTCCCCAAGACTTTTACGTTTACTGTATTGTTCACTCTTGAACTGGAACTTTCAAAATGCATCACCTCGCATTTGCACAGATTGAACTCCATCCGTCATTTCTGCGCCCATCTCTCCAATTTATCTATATTCTGGTGTATTCTCTGACAGCCCCCTTCACTATCTGCTATTCCAACAATCTTGGTGTCATCTGCAAACTTCCTAAACAGACAACTGATACCTTCTTCCAAATCATTGATAGAGATCGCAAACAACAGTGGTCCCAGCACGGATCGCCGTTGCACACCACTGGTCATAGTTCTCCATTTTGAGAAATCGCCTTGTATTACTATTCTCTGTCTCTGTTGCCCAGCCAGTTCTCTATCAATATAGATAGAACACTCTGGACCCCAATGCGACTTCACCTTCTCCATCAGCCGACCATGGGGAACCTAATAAAACACCTTACTCAAGTCCCTCGGTATCTTCTCCAGCAGCTTCCCTACCACTGATGTCAGGCTCGCCGGGCTACAATTACCTGGATTATACCCACTATCCTTCTTAAGCAAGGGTACAACATTAGTAATTCTCCAGTCCTCCGGGACCTCACCCATGTTCAATCATCCTGCAAAGATATATGTAAAGCCCCAGTTACGTCCACACTCACATCCCTCAGTAACCTGTTGTTGATCCCATCCAGACTTCGGGGCTTGTCTACCTTAATAGCTTTCAGAGTCTCCAAAACTTCCTCCCTCTTTAGGTCGACTTGACGCAGAGTACTCAGAGACTTATCCCTAACCTCAACATCCGTCATGTCCCTCTCCTTGGTGAATACAGATGCAAAGTACTTGCTAAGTATCTCACCCATTGTCTCTGACTCCATGCATAACTTTCTTCCTTTGTTCTTGTGTGGGCCAAACATTTCTCTCGTTACCCTCTTGCTCCTTATATATGAAAATAAGTCTTTGGGATTTTCCTCAACCCTGTTCGCTAACGATATCTCATGGCCACTTTTATCCCTCTTAAATCCTCGATATTTACTGTGAAATGTAGCTAGTGAAAAGAAAATAAATATTTGTTCGTGCAAGTGGGAACTCAGATCTTTTCAAAGTGTTTTGTGCCAAAACAATGTTTGAAATCCGTCTCAGTGCAAATAAAAAGCAAGAGAAGAAGCCTCTTGGGAAGAGTAATTTTCAGACACTTTTCCCCGAAAGTACTTCTGAGGTAGAAGAGAGTGCGGGTTTGTAACAAGGGCACAACAGTAACTATAGGTGGCTTGAACATGCAAATTTGCTCAATTAAACAACTTGACAGTGATATCCTTGAATAAAGATTCATAGAGTGGATGAGAGATTATTTGTGAGAGCAGGACGTCAAGGAAACAACCAGAGAATGGGGCGGCACGGTGGCTCAGTGGTTAGCACAGCACCAGGGTCCCAGGTTCGATTTCAGCCTCGGGGACTGTCTGCATGTAGTGTGCACATTCTCCCCATGTCTGCGTGGTTTTCCTCACACAGTCCAAAGATGTGCAGGTCAGGTGAATTCGCCATGCTAAATTGCCCACAGAGTTAGGTACATTACTCAGAGGGAAATGGGACTGGGTGGGTTATTCTTCGAAGGTTCGGTGTGGACTTGTTGGGCCGAAGGGCCTGTTTCCGTACTGTAGGGAAGCTAATCTAATTTAGATTCGATATTATGTAACAAGGAAGGATTGGTGGATGTGCTTTGCCTTGGAATAACCACAACATGCTGGAGTTTCACATTCAGATTGAAAGAGTAAAGACTGAGTTATACATGAGAGTTTTAGTGTTAGGCAATGATACATATATTGACCTAAGGAAGGCTTTGGCTGTGGTGGTCTGGGGGGAGAAAAGAACAGTTAAAAGCAGGACAGCTGATGAAATTTGGCAAAACATTTAGGGAGATACGAAAGGCCGAAGAGGAATTGCATTACGGAGAAAACTCATCCATATCTTGGTCAGGAAATCAAGGATAACATGAAGGCAAATCCCAGTGCATATCATACTGCACATGTTAGTCACACTGTGGAGGATTGGGCAAGTCAGTGGCGTCGAGGTGTTATCAAAGAATTCTTATGTGATAAACCCAGATAATGTTCTGGTGACCTGGGTTCAAATCTGGAATTAAGAGACTGATGGTGGTTATGAATCGATTGCCCAGCAAAAAATCTTACTTGGTTCACTGGTGTCCTTTAGGGAAGGAAACTGCCATTCTACCATAGTTTCACAACTCTCAGGCTGAAGACGTTTCTCCTTATCTCCGTTCTAAAGATTTTCTCTTGACTCTCAGGCTATGTCCTTGAGTTCTTTCTCTCCGAACAGTGGAAGCATCTTCCCAACATCTACTCTGTGCAGGCAACCTGTATTCTCTCTGCTTCTATTAGATCCCCCTTCATTCTTATAAACTGCAGCAAGTATAGACCCAGAGACCTCATATGTTGAGCTTTTGATTCCTAGGACCATTCTTATGAAGCTCCTTTGAACACGCTCCAGAGTGGTACATCCTTCCTCAGTTATGGGGCCCAAAACGGTCCAAATGTGGTCTGAACAGAGTCTTAAAGAGCCGCGGAAATCCATTCATTCAAGTCATCGCAAAAGAGGTGTCATCACTGTATTTGCCTTTCTGACCGGGAGGGCCATCTGAAATAATAATCTTACGATGGATAATAATAAATTTACCATGGACTTACAAAAATAAACAATAATTAAAGCATGCTGGGAAGTAGAACCCAGCCTTGACCACATTCTCTGTGCTCATCCACATGCTGCAGAATCCAGACAGGCTGCAGCTACCCAAAGACGGTTTGCAAACAAACCTGACAGCTACAAATCCTGTAATGCATACCTGATGTTGGACCTGAATGGGACAATGGAATGTCGCCTTTGGGCCATTAATGTGACAGCCCCAGTTTGCCTCTGATTGATCAGGGTAATTGATCATTCCATTGATAGATTCTCCACACCCTCCCAAAAGGCATGAAGATTTGGGAGAGTACGAATCACCATAAAACCACTCCGAGAGTTGTATCTCGAGAATAACCACTGAAAGAGAAGATACCAAGAAGACCATCAGAAGAACAAAAGGACTTCACCACGTGGAATCCGGTCAACTTCTGGTGGGGTGGTATGTGATCATCTAAAGTTAAGTTAAATCATAAGATAGATTGTAGTGTTTTCATTACGTTATAACACATTTTATTGCTCTAATATTAATTGTATTTAATAAACAAGTAAGAGTTTATAAGAGTTGACTCATTTCTTTTGCTGAATATAAAATTTCAAACACACTGTGTGGCAGATACAGCACTTTCCTAACTACTGATACAATCTGGACATTTACCTTGAGACAATCCTGACTGGAACTCGCAACACTGCATTTCAGACTTCTGAATTCTCTCCCTCGTTATAAAATACTCCATGCCTCTCTTCCTACTAAACTGCATCACCTCGCACTTTCCCAAGTGTACTCTATCTGCCACGTCTTTGCCCACTTTCCTACCCTGTCGAAATCCTTCTGCAGCCTCCCTGCCATCTCAGTGATACCTGTCCCTCTATCGACCTTTGCATCATCAACAAACCTCGCCGGAGTGCCCTCAGTTCCTTCATCTAGATTGTTAATGTATAAAGTAAAATGTTGTGGTTCCCTTGCGGAACACCAGTTGCCATTGGCTGCTATCCTGAGAAGGACCGTTTTATTCCCACTCTCTACCTTCTGCCAGACAGTCAAGCTTCTCTACACACTCGTACCTTGTCTCTGACACCATGGGCCCTTATCTTACTCAGCAGCCTCCTGTGAAGCACCTTGTTAACGTCCTTCTTGAAGTCCAGATACATAGTATCTGTTAGCTCTCCTTGGTCTAACCTGCTTGTTAAATCCTCAAAGCGTTCTAACAAATTCATTAGCATATCCTCCCCTTGATGAAACAATACTGACTTTGTCCTACTTAATTATTCAGAAATCTCATCCTTCACATTGGATTCCAGGAACTTATCCCACGATCGAGGTTAGGCTAATCAGTTTGTAATTTTCTGCCTTTTGCCTTATTCACTTTTTATGCAGTATGCCAGGGAGATCCAAGATCGCGGCGACCCCGTAGGTCTGAATCTACAGAGCTCTGCCCAAGACTCAGACAAAGTGGGGTACCCACCCTCACCTCACCTGTTAAATTGTTTAAAATAGTTTTTGCCAATTCTACATCAAACTTTAAAATTTGATGCTTTTTATAATGGCCAAAGGCAAAGGTTCTCGCAGTTCACAACAGGCAGGGACCCCTCCCCCCACCCCGTAGCAAGAGAGGCGACTGTGGCCGCCCCGGGGGACTCACCTGCAGAGGCGCGCCTGATCTCAGAACTTGTTAAACTCCGAGAGAAGATTGATGCATCCATTGAAGAGACCCAGTTCTGGTGGGAGTCAGTTTTGGTCATGCTGCAGAAACGTGCCGGAGAGATCGATAAACTCGAGAAGCGTGTCGGAGGTGCAGAGCAATGGATCAGGGCCTCCGAGACCACTGCTGAGTTATCCATGGGTCAGGTCTGGGCTCTGGAACATCGGGTACCGACCTTAGAGGAACATATTGACGACCTCGAAAGTCCAGGTCATTGGAAAAATGTTCAGTTGCTGGGCCTTCTCAAATGGGAGGAGGCAGGTCAGCATGTTGATTTCCTGGAGCCATGGTGCGAATTGAATGGGCCCACCGGGTTACTGTGCGCCGGCCCAGGTTGGACCAGCGCCCCCGCCCAGTCCTAGTTCAACTTCAACATTACAGGGAAAAAACAGGTGCCCCTGGAGGCGTCCAGAGTCTTGGGGAAGGATTCTCATGCCATGATATACAAGGGCTCCAGGATAATGTTCTTCCAGGACTTCTCTCTAGCTATGTTCCGCATGAGCAAGGCATTTGATGAGGCAAAGAAGCATCTTAGGGATATAAATATTCAATATTATATGTGCTGCAGCCATGTAGTATCTGTATATAACTTTGGATCACCGGAAAAAAACAAAATAATTCCTGGATGCTCTCAAATAGACAGCAGGACTTGAACTGTATGGATAATGACTTTATTTTGCCCCCCCCCTTTCTGTTTTTCCTCCTCCTTTCTTCCTCTTTCTCTTCTCCATCTTTCCTTGGTGAGGGGGCGTTGGGTGGGGGTCCCCTTTCTTATACTTTCTATGGACTCTTACTTGGAGCTCGTGGGCTTATTTGATTATTAGGGGAAGTTTCTGAATTTTTTTTTAAAATTTGGTTGCTTATTACTTGCTGGGATTGTAATTTTGTAACTTTATATATTTTCATCTTTTATTGTTTTGCTAAGTGTATCTAGATGATGGTGTGTGTGTGTTTGGGAGGGGGGGGCGGAGGTTTGCTCCCAACCTTTTAACGTCTGCCTTATAAGATATTGGAATATATTTACTCTTCTTTGTAATGCCTGGGCCGAGGGCATGGTTGTGGCTGGGAGATGTTATGGCGGGATTATTGGAAGCTAATAGTGCCCCTTGTGAACAAAGGGGAAATTCTTCTTTTAAATATGTTTTATGCGATTTGTTTCAGGAGTAGTTCTCAGTTGTTTTGATTTTGCTGTTTAAAGGTTTTTTTTACGTGTGAATCATTTTTGGTTTTTATTCAATGTCTTTTGGGTGGAGTTTTTCCTCCTGGGGTGTCTCGGGCTTGTTTGGACAATCATGGCTAGCCGTTTGTTTAGGTAGTGCACCGGGAATGTCAAGGAGAGCCACTCACCAATCAAAAGGAAGAAGATATTACCAAGTCTTAAAAAAGAAAGGGTGGATGTAGCCCTTCTACAGGAGATGCATTTACTTGATAAGGAGCACTCAAGGCAGAAAAGGGTGGATTTGGTCAGGTGTTCTTTTCATGTTTCAGCTCAAAAAGTAGGGGAGTAGCCATTCTTCTTCCGACGAATCTTTCCATCCAAATGCTAAGCCAATAAAAGATGAGTGTGGATGGAATAATTTAATTAAAACCCTAATATATGGAGAGGAATATGGGATTTTGAATCTCTATTGCCCCCCGGCGCACCCTTTTAAATTTGTGATGGAAGCGTTCTCCAAGTTGATGGCTCTCAGGGTGCACTACACAATTATAGGGAGAGATTGTAATTGTATCATCAACCTAGGGCTGGACAGAATACCTAAGATCGCTGCGGGCATATCTATGAGATCTAGGCAGTTGGCGGATCTGAGTCGGGAGTTGGGGCTGGTCTATGTTTTGAGGTGTCTTCGCCCTCAGGGTAGAGACTTTACTTTTTCTTCTAAACCCACGCAAGTGCCATACTAGAATCGATACGTTTCTGTCCCCTCGACGCTTTTGAACACAATATTGTTTTGTAAAGTAGGTAATATAACTATTCCCGACCATGCCACAGTATGTATGGAAGTTAAGACCAGTAATGATGAGATAGGTTACCGACATTGGCGTATGGACCCTTTCCTATTGAAGGATAGTAAGTTCATAAATTATTTCTCGCAGGAATTTAAAACTTTCTAGGATATCAACTCAGGCACGGCCAGTAACCCATCGGTGATGTGGGAGACTGCTAAGCCATATGTGCGAGACTTCGACGACCTGGAAAAAACAAAAGGGAGAACAACAGCGTCTGCTCGAGATTCGCATGAGGGCGGCTGAGACCCTTCATTACTAGTGTACAGTGGATCACTGCCCTTTGGGTAACTTTGAATACCACACTTACACAAAAAGCAAAGAGGGAGATATTATTTGCGAAGCAGAGATTATTTGAATATGGTGACAAGCCTGGCAGATATCTAGCATACCTTGCCAAAAAGCAAAAGGCTGCCCAAGCCATTACGTCCATTAGAATGAGTGCTGGTACCCTGACTTGTGATCGTAAAAAGATCAATGCAGCCTTAAGAAAGTTCTCTTTCAAATTGTATAGGTCACAGGGCTGTGAGGATAGAACGAGGAAGATGGAATCTTTTTTAAAAAAAATTCTTGCCCTCCCGGGCCTAACCTCGGAGCAGGTGTTGTTCTTGAATGACCCCCTAGCAACCCAGGATGTACAGGAAGAGGTGAGGCAGCTCCACAGTGGCAAAACGCCTGGACAAGATGGATTCCAAGCTGAGTTCTACAACGAATTTATTGGGGAATTGACTGGGCCACTTATAAATATGTATAATTATTCACATTGTCAGGGATGCCTCTTGCCTTCGCTGAGAGAAGCAAATATTTCTGTCATTCTTAAGAAGGGAAAGGCCCCAGATGACTGCTCTTTGTATAGACCTATATCCTTGTGGAATGTTGATTTTAACGTTCTCAAAAAAATGTTGGGCATTAAGACTGGAGAGGGTTTTACTATTCATTATAAAAGAGGGCCAGGCAGAGTTTATAAAGGGTCGCAGATCAACTAATAATATTAGAAGAGTCTTAAATATTGTATCAGCTTGCCAGCAGGGAGCGATACTGGGATTAGTTATCTCCATAGAGCCAGAAAAGACATTTGATTTGGAAGAATGGCCATATCTCTTTTATGCGCTGGAACGGTTTTGTGTTGGAGAGGACTTTACAAAATGGGTTACAGTATTAATTAATGATACCAAAGCTCTGGTTTAAGTTCAGATAGCGTTAGTGTTGGGAGAGCTTGTCGACAGGATTGCCCTCTTTCAGCATTATTATTGATTGACCTATTGGCAGAAGCTATATGAGCCAACCCTAATACAATGGTTCCGAAGGTAAATCGGGTAAACGCAAAATTACTGTCTATGCAGATGATGTCCTCCTTTTCTTAAATGAACCATTGACATTTGTGCCCTGCTTAATTCAAGTGGTAACTTATTTGGTATGTTCTCAGTTTATAAAATCAATTTTATGATTTTGGAGGTCATGCTGCTGGGAGGTCTTGCCAGTATATCCAATTTTCCAGATGGATGCCGTTTCCCCTTTCGGTGGTCACTGGGAGGTTTTCTTGAGTTCGGTATTTTTAATACTCCGGCATTCGGTCAGCTATATAAAGCCAATTATACACATTTATTTGAGAAAATAAGATAGGACCTTCAACGCTGGGAAGATCTCCCGATATCCTTGCTAGGTTCAGTAGCTTTGGTCAGCATGAATATCCTCCCTCGCCTTTTATACCCAATGAGAATGCTCCCCTTGATGCTGCCGAGACAGTTGCTGCGTTAACATTATGGTCGGCTCGGCTCCTTTATTTGGAGTCAAAGACGGCCCCTTATTAAATAATAAAAGCTACAGCTTCATTAAGTAAGGGGTGAGCTGGATTTTCCGGATTTCAGTAAGTACGAATTGAGCTCTGTATTATCCTATGTCGCTGATTGGGTCTCTTGTGAACCACAATAAATCTGGTTACATATTGAAGCCTCCCAAGCAAAATATCACCTCATCAATCTACTATTTATGGACAAGATGAGTATTATTACGGATCATTGTAAAAATTCAATTTTATTAAATCCAATCAAAGCCTGGAGGAGAATGTGACAGGATGAGGGTAACCTACAAAAAACCTCCCTTATACCCCTATAGTGGGAAAATTGGGATTCCAGCCAGGGCTGAGTGATGCTGTATTCTGAACCTGGGAGTGCAGAGGTATGTGGTTCTGTTCGCCGAGCTGGAAGTTTTTGTTGCAAACGTTTCGTCCCTGGCTAGGCGACATCATCAGTGCTTGGGAGCCTCCTGCGAAGCGCTTCTTTGATGTTTCCTCCGGTGTTTATAGTGGCCTGTCCCTGCCGCTTCCGGTTGTCAGTTTCAGCTGTCCGCTGTAGTGGTTGGTATATTGGGTTCAGGTCGATGTGTTTGTTGATGGAGTTTGTGGATGAGTACCATGCCTCTAGGAATTCCCTGGCTGTTCTCTGTCTGGCTTGCCCTATGATAGTAGTGTTGTCCCAGTCGAATTCATGTTGCTTGTTGTCTGCGTGTGTGGCTGCCAAGGATAGCTGGTCGTGTCGTTTCCTGGCTAGTTGATGTTCATGTATGCAGATTGCTAGCTGTCTTTCTGTTTATCCTATATAGTGTTTAGTGCAGTCCTTGCATGGTATTTTGTACACTACATTCGTCTTGCTCATGTTGGGTATCGGGTCCTTCGTTCTGGTGAGTTGTTGTCTGAGCGTGGCTGTTGGTTTGTGTACCGTTATGAGTCCGAGGGGTCGCAGTAGTCTGGCTGTCAGTTCCGAGATGCTCCTGATGTATGGTAGTGTGGCTAGTCCTTTTGGTTGTAGTATGTCCTCGTTCCGTGGTCTTTCTCTTAGCCATCTGTTGATGAAATTTTGAGAATACATTGTAGTAGTGTTCCTCTTCTTATTTTTGCAGTTCTGGTGTACTGCAGTGTGTTGTGGCCCTTTTGAATAGTGTCCTGATGCAGCTTCGTTTGTGTGTGTTGGGGTGGTTACTTGCATGGTTTAGGACTTGGTCTGTGTGTATACCCTTGTAGTGAATTCTCCGTCCAGTGTTCTCTGTACCATCACGTCTAGGAATGGGAGTTGGCTATCCTTTTTCTTCTTCTCTCGTGAATCGGATTCCCGTGAGTGTGGCGTTGATGATCCGGTGTGTTTTTTCTATTTCCGTATTTTTAATGATTACAAACGTGTCATCGACATATCTGACCCAGAGTTTGGGTTGAATTTGTGGTAGGACTGTTTGTTCTAACCTTTGCATAACTGCCTCTGCTATGAGTCCCGAGATTGGTGATCCCATGGGTGTTCCGTTGATTTGCTCGTATATCTGGTTGTTGAATGTGAAGTGTGTTGTGACCACACCCACAACTACAACCACAGGGACGCCAAGACAGCAGACTTCCTAGCAGCACTGGAATGCACACTCAGGAACAATGGACTGACAGAAGCAACACAACAAACAGTGAGACAAACTGTCGTACCTATGATAAAAAGGAAAAGACAAACACATAACCTCAACACCAAGGAAAGGGAAGCACTGAAATCATTAAGAAACGATAAGAACATAATCATACTACCAGCAGATAAAGTCAGAATGACGGTCATCCTAGATAAATCTGATTACATCCAATAAGCACAACAACTACTCGCAGATACCAACACCTTCCAAAAGAGGGAGTTTGACCCCACCCCACAGCTCACCAGTAGGATACATAACACACTAAGGAATCTACAAAAAAACGGACAGATAACCAGTGCTGACCTACAAAGAATGAAACCGGAAAGCAACAACACCCCCAGATTCTATGGATTACCTAAAGTACACAAACCAGACATCCCACTCAGACCCATAGTATCTCTGCCAGGGACACCATCATACAAACTGGCCAAAGAACTACAACAGAAACAGAAACACCTGGTCAGCGGATCCAAACACTCTATACAATCAACACAGGAATTCTTGGACATCATCAGAAATATACACATAGACAAAGAAGAAACCATGATATCATTCGACGTGACGGCACTGTTCACTTCGATTTACAAAACCCTAGCCAGAGAAACAATAGCCAACCTACTGGTAATACAGAACAGAAAACAGGACAATGAACCTATCAACAAAGACGGCATACTTAAACTACTGGACTTGTGCCTCACAACACACTTCACATTCAACAACCAGATATACGAGCAAATCAACGGAACACCCATGGGATCACCGATCTCGGGACTCATAGCAGAGGCAGTTATGCAAAGGTTAGAACAAACAGTCCTACCACAAATTCAACCCAAACTCTGGGTCAGATATGTCGATGACACGTTTGAAATCATTAAAAACACGGAAATAGAAAAAAAAACACACCGGATCATCAACGCCACACTCACAGGAATCCGATTCACGAGAGAAGAAGAAAAGGATAGCCAACTCCCATTCCTAGACGTGATGGTACAGAGAACACCGAACGGAGAATTCACTACAAGGATATACAGGAAAGCCACACACACAGACCAAGTCCTAAACTATGAAAGTAACCACCCCAACACACACAAATGAAGCTGCATCAGGACACTATTCAAAAGGGCCACAACACACTGCAGGACACCAGAACTGCAAAAAGAAGAAGAGGAACACTACTACAATGTATTCGCCAAAAACGGATACCCGCGCAACTTCATCAACAGATGGCTAAGAGAAAGACCACGGAACGAGGACATACCACAACCAAAAGGACAAGCCACACTACCATACATCAGGAGCATCTCTGAACTGACTGCCAGACTACTGCGACCCCTAGGACTCATAACGGCACACAAACCAACAGCCACGCTCAGACAACAACTCACCAGAATGAAGGACTCGATACCCAACATGAGCAAGACGAATGTAGTTTCCAAAATACCATGCAAGGACTGCATTAAACAATATATAGGACAAACAGGAAGACAGCTAACAATCCGCATACATGAACATCAACTAGCCACGAAACGACACGACCAGCTATCCTTTGTAGCCACACATGCAGACAACAAGCAACATGAATTCGACTGGGACAACACTACTATCATAGGGCAAGCCAGACAGAGAACAGCCAGGGAATTCCTAGAGGCATGGCATTCATCCACAAACTCCATCAACAAACACATCGACCTGGACCCAATATACCAACCACTACAGCGGACAGCTGAAACTGACAACCGGAAGCGGCAGGGACAGACCACTATAAACACTGGAGGAAACATCAAAGAAGCGCTTCGCAGGAGGCTCCCAAGCACTGATGATGTCGCCTAGCCAGGGGACGAAACGTTTGCAACAAAAACGTCCAGCTCGGCGAACAGAACCACAGCAACTTGCACCCGAGCTACAAATCTTCGCACAAAGTTTCAACACTTGGGAAGACACACGCAATCTCCCTGAGGTAACAGTGGCTGAAGGACCTGAACTTAAGGGAATTTATATTCGCCAGGATTTGGTGTTGGAGAGGCTGTTAGGTCTGAAGTTTGATAAGTCTCCGGGACCTGATGGTCTGCATCCCAGGGTACTGAAGGAGGTGGCTCGGGAAATCGTGAATGGGTTGGTGATTATTTTCCAGAGTTCATTAGATTCGGGGTCGGTTCCTGCGGATTGGAGGGTGGCTAATGTTATACGTCTTTTTAAGAAAGGTGGACGAGAGAAAGCAGGTAATTATAGACCAGTTAGCCTGACATCAGTGGTGGGAAAGATGCTGGAGTCTATTATAAAGGATGAAATTACTACACATCTGGATAGTAGTAACAGGATAGGACAGAGTCAGCATGGATTTATGAAGGGGAAATCCTGCTTGACTAATCTTCTTGAATTTTTTGAGGATGTAACTATGAAGTTGGACGAGGCAAATCCAGTAGATGTCGTGTATCTGGACTTTCAGAAAGCTTTTGATAAAGTCCCACACAGGAGGTTAGTGAGTAAAATTAGGGTGCATGGTATTCGGGGCAAAGTACTAGATTGGATTGAAAATTGGTTGGCGAATAGGAAGCAAAGGGTAGTGATAAACGGCTCCATTTCGGAATGGCAGGCAGTGACCAGTGGGGTACCGCAGGGATCCGTGCTGGGACCACAGCTTTTTACAATATATGTTAATGATATAGAAGATGGTATGAGCAATAACATTAGCAAATTTGCTGATGATACAAAGCTGCGTGGCAGGGTGAAAAGTGATGAGCATGTTAGGAGATTACAGGGTGACCTGGACAAGTTAGGTGAGTGGGCAGATGCATGGCAGATGCGGTTTAATGTGGATAAATGTATGGTTATCCACTTTGGTAGCAAGAACGGGAAGGCAGACTACTACCTCAATGGAATCAATTTATGTGAAGGGGCAGTACAGAGAGATCTGGGTGTTCTTGTACACCAGTCAATGAAGGCAAGCATGCAGGTACAGCAGGTAGTGAAGAAGGCTAATAGCATGCTGGCCTTCATAACAAGAGGAATTGAGTATAGAAGCAAAGAGGTGCTTCTGCAGCTGTACAGGGGCCTGGTGAGACCACACCTGGAGTACTGTGTGCAGTTCTGGTCTCCAAATTTGAGAAACGACATTCTGGCTATTGAGGGAGTGCAGCGTAGGTTCACGAGGTCAATTCCTGGAATGGCAGGATTACGTTACACTGAAAGACTGAAGCGACTGGGCTTGTATACCCTTGAGTTTCGAAGATTGAGAGGGGATCTAATTGAGACGTATAAGATTATGAAAGGATTGGACACTCTGGCAGTAGGAAACATATTTCCACTGGTGGTTGAGTGCCGAACCAGAGGACACAGCTTAAAAATACGGGGTAGACCATTTAGGACAGAGCTCAGGAGAACCGTCTTCACCCAGAGAGTGGTGGCTGTGTGGAATGCTCTGCCCGAGAGGGCAGTGGATGCCCACTCTCTGGATTCGTTTAAGAAGGAGTTGGATAGAGCTCTGAAAGATAGTGGAATCAAGGGTTATGGAGGTAAGGCAGGAACAGGATACTGATTAGGAATGATCAGCCATGATTATATTGAATGGCGGTGCAGGTTCGAATGGCTGAATGGCCTACTCCTGCACCTATTGTCTATTGTCTATTGTCTTTATTGTCTACAGTTAAAACAGGAGCTTACTCACCATCTCAAGCTGGTTACACACGGATATATGGAGGCTATTCAGCAAACTACTGAACAAGAAGAGGGACAACCCATTCAATCCTCCTGCCTGTTCCATAGAAAGCAAAAGAGCCTGTCAGTTCATTGAGCTGGTAAACAGGAACAGGCAGAGACCAATCAAACCCTTAAACCTGTTCCATGAGACCAGGAGGAAGCTATTTAGCCCCACGAGACACTTATACAGGAACAGGAGGGTGTCATTGATAGTCCAACATGACAAACCAATGAAACTGAGACTGCACTGATGGAGGGTTCTATGGTATTAATCTTGGCTTCACTATTTGTAGAACGTGTGCTACTTTAACACGATTTGCTGGCAATGAGGAGGGAAGCCAAATGTTTTGTGTCAAGTCTCAAGGAGGCATCTTCCATCCCCGAGAAGACACACCCATGTTCTCCATGGAAGTCAGATGTTGCTGGGAAGAGTAAACTCTTTTATAATGAAGGTCTTGTGCT
Organism: Chiloscyllium plagiosum; assembly: GCF_037043375.1. NCBI lineage: Eukaryota > Metazoa > Chordata > Chondrichthyes > Orectolobiformes > Hemiscylliidae > Chiloscyllium > Chiloscyllium plagiosum. The sequence continues at coordinate 116,442,179 of NW_028270156.1, forward strand.
GCTGTCGGGATTATGGATAACATGACGTTCATTGCAGGATCACACACCAATTGACTGTATTAATATTTGGAGAGTTTATTCAAAAGCCTGATCCTCTCTCTCTTTCTCTCTCTCTTCCTCAATCAAAATAGGGAGTGTGTGCGGTTGGGTGGAATGTTCGTAGAGGCTCTTAAACTATCGTGAATCATGTAACCCGAGTGACAAAAATGCCATGGAATTCAACTCTGTATCAGTGCCTGTTTAGAACATCATGAGTGATTGTCCATCTCCTTAAGGTTCAATTCAATCACCTCTTATTCTCTCACTGAGCTTCACTCACTACACATGGTGCCATCATCCCAGGGATTAGTCTGGTGAAACTTCAGAGAAAGTCTATCCACAGTACCCCAAATACTGCCTCAAAAACACTCGCAGGGATGATCGCAATAATCCTTTTCTCTCACTTAGACATCGCCATTTCTTTCCTGTGCCACAAAAAGCCATTTCTTCTCTCTACAATACGTCTGACATGGAATTCATAAGTCCCTTACATCCGTACGTCAGCATCAATAAAGCTAGCACCAGCGATGCCTATGGAGATATGCAACACTCTCGGGGAGAACATCAATGAGATTGAATACACCCAAAATAGGGGATGATCACTTACCAGAATAGAAATGAGCTGTAGGAATACGTGAAAGAGGCAGAGGAAGGGAGCTATCTTTACTTTTCATCTACTCTCACAGAATGTCTGCAGCCCTGGCGAGGCCAGCATGTTATGCTGATCTTGAACTGAGTGACTGGTTCCACTGTTCCACAGGACAGTAAAGAGTAAAACACATTGCTGGGGGGTTGTAGTGTTACAACACAGGAGCAATTCTCCTGCTAATTAAAACTAGAAACAGAGAAACGATTTATCCCATGCAGTAATATGTGTTAATTCTACAGTCTAAAACTATCAAAAGTAAAAATTAACAACTTTATTTCTTAAAGTATAAAAGAGAATAATAAACGAACGACTGTTTACAACTTCTTCCTCGAACCTATCTTTTACCTTCCCCCTCCACAACATTAGTCCGATAAGATGGTGAATGAAGATTTACAAAGCAAAACTTCTAACCTCAAAACCAGGAAGCTTTCGGTTCTTCTCCATATTCCTGTTTACTTTTCGTCATGGGGATTCTGCTTCACCACTTGCTAATCAATAAAAGTACCCTTAAGAGAGCTATTTTTCAGGCAGTCTTTGCATGCTAGTAGCTTGGTAGTTCTTCTCTCAACTGTTCAATTTTCCACACCCAAACCATTGGATTGTGTCATTGGCCTTTACGATTGTCAATTTACTCAATTCAAACTTGATTAGAGGTGAGCATTTTGGAGTATAATTTAAAGTTTTCTGCTGAATTTGTTTTTGGCTTGAGACAATGAGCTAATCTAGTTTTTCACCCAAAGGTTACATTATATCTATTTTTCAGAGCACTTGGTGCTGACAGGTAGTTATTGCTGGCTTTTAATTCACTTAAAGGTACAGTACACCCACATGTTCATCACAGAAGTTACACGGAAACCTGACGAGGGAGAAGCATGACACATTGACTTCCCTAAAGGACATGAGGCAAGCAGATGGGTTTTTACAACAAATGATAATGGTTGCTTTTAAATTCCACCAATTTCCTTCATGAGATATTCTGTGGTTCTAAATTATGAGTCAATGGCTTGACTATCATGAACTATCTTCCCGTATGTGCAGAGAACGAGTTAAACATCCTCAAGAGCAATTATTTAGTAATGGACATGTGGTTAGAAGGAACTTAAAACTGTTGCATCCGGATTGTACAAAGTCACAAATCATGGTTTATTCACAAGTTGCACTGAGACTGAGAACGAGATTGAGGTATCATGATGGTGGTATTGGACACGATTGGTGGGTGGGGACGACATGGAGATGTATATCTGTGAAGGACAAAATGAATGATCAAGTTTCAGAACAGTCTGGTTCCGTCTCGCATATCAGTGAGTAATTTATAAATAGTAATTTGTTAGTTATAATTTATAAGGAAATGATTTTTTGTTTGCAACTGAAGACATTGACTTCCACTTTCCAAAATTTACATATCATGAGCAGAAATTCAGATCAACCCGGTTTAGTAGACAAATATAATGACTCAACAGGAACACCAACTATGGCGAGGATGGGATGCGATGTTAATGATATCCAAGGCTGGGAAATCCAGTAATGATCCGAGTATAAACTCCTGCTCATTGTTGGGACATTCCAGTCTAATATTCTCAGATTCTGATCCATTGTTGGAACATTCCAGTCTAATGTTCTCTGCTCCTGATACATGGTTGTACCATTCCAGTCGAATGTTCTCTGATTCTGATCCATTGTGGAACAATGCAATCCAATGTCATTAGATTTGAACCATTATTGTAACGTTCCAGTCTAATGTTCGCAAATTCCGATCATTTCACCCCTCTCTCTCGAGCTGCTGATCCCTGTTAGTGCTGTCAGTGATGCTCCTACTCATACTATGGGGTAACACATTTACAGAGCCCATTTATCAGTCAATGATGGAAACTCTCCACTGGGATATTTAGGATCCACAGAGATTGACATTAATCACAGACACTGAACAAATACCTCCAGTTAACTTCTTCTAATTCAATATTGATTTTATTAAAAATCAAATCAACGTTTAAAATGTACACATTTGGGATGAGATATATGGGGGTAACTAAAGGAAGGAGTATTGGAGACGGAAGCTTGATTGTATGTAATCATTCACTCTGCCTTGGATATGGGAGTAATGGCAAAGGGTTGTCAGAATATAAACAAGTTTCTCCGTTTATAAATGGAAACATAAAGTCTGTAACTACTGATCAGTGATTATAATGAAAGTAAAATATGGAGGGAACTTTTCTAGTCCATAATTAGACAGGAAAACGTGCGTACAACAACATGAGTTATAGCAGACAAATGGCATGGATATGTTAACAGAGAATATGATGTGTCACACAATTCAGATGGTTTTTCGAAGATCAGAGAGGGCCGGCGAGGGTCTTGCTGTTAATGTTGTCGATGTCAATCGACTGTGATTAAGTACCATTCACTGGATTTCAATTGCAGTGTGATTATGGTACTTTGGACATGGTTGCTGAGACTGGAGGGAGGAACCTGATATTTCACAGTCATCTGTATTGAAATGTTACTCTTTACAAATCATATGAAGATCAAATTACAGGGTATATCTCCAATGAGGAATGAGGAGAGCCAATATTAACCAAGCAACCAGAAGACATTGGAGCAGAAATTTGGCCATTCAGCGCATTTAGCCTGCTCCACCATTCAATGATGAACTTTTCGACCCCATTCTCCCGCTTTCTATCTGTAACCCTTGATCCACTTTGCATTCAAGGACCTATCTGTCTCACTCTTAAATATACTCAATGACCTTGGATTGACAGTCTTCTGTAGCAGTGAATTCCATAGATTCACCACTCTCTGGCTGATGAGGTTCCTCCTTACCTTTATTCTAAAAGGTCTCCTCTTTACGATGTCCTCTCGTGACCTAGTCTCTCCTACCAGTGGAAATTAATTTCCAATATCAACTCTGTCCAGGTAATTCAGTATTCTGTAAGTATCAATTAGACTTCCCAGTATCTTTCTGAATTCTATTAAATATAGACCCAGAGCCTTCAGAGTTCTTCATATGTTAAGCTTTTCATTCTTGGGACGATTCTCATGAATCTCCTTGAAAAACATACCAGGGCTAGTACATCCTTCCTCAGATATGGGACCCAAAACTGTGCACAATCATCTAGATGTGCCCTGACCAAAGCCTTATAGAGCTTCAGAAGTACATCGCTGCATTTATATTCAAGCTCTCCTCAAATAAATCCCATAATTGTATTTGTCTTCATAACTACTGACAACATGCAAGTTTACCTTTCGAGAATCCTGGACGAGAACTTCCTCGTCTTTTTGCACTTCAAGACTTCTGAACTTGCTCGCTATTTAGTAAATAGTCAATGCCTGTATTCTTCCTGGCAAAGTGCATGACGACACACTTTCCCACGTTGTATTCCATCTGCCACTTCTTTGCGCACTCTCTCAACCAGTGAAAATCCTTCAGCAGGAGAAAGTGAAGACCGCAGATGCTGGAGATCAGAGGCAAAACATGTGGTGCTACAAATGCACAGCCAGTCAGGCAGCATCCGAGGAGCAGGAGATTCGACATTTCAGGCATAAAGTCTTCATCAGGAATGAGGGGGGTGGGTGAAATGGGGCTCAGAGATTAATGAGAGGGGCTGAAGCTGGGAGGACGTTAGCTTGGAAGGCGATACCTAGATGAAGGTGGGTGGTGATAGTGATAGGTCACAGTGGAAGGTGGAGTGGATAGATGGGAAGTAAGATGGACAGGTAGTTCAGTTAAACAGGGTGGTGCTGAGTTGGAGGGTTAGTTCTGGGAAAAGGTGGTGGGAAGGGAGATGAGGAAACTGGTGAAATTGCCCTTGATACCGTGTTGTTAGAGGTTCCCAAGGCGGAAGATGATGATTTTTTTTCCTCCAGACGACTGTTGGCTAGAATTTGGCAGTGGAGGAGGCCAACAACTTGCATGTCCTTGGTGCAGTGGGAGGAAGAGTTGAAGTATTCAAGCACAGGGAAGTGGGGTTGTTGGGTATGTGCGTCTGAGAGTGTTCCCTGAACCGTTCTGCAAGTTGATGTCCTGTCTCTCCAACGGAGGGGAGACCAGGAGCAATGGACAGAGTAGGTGAAGTGTTTGGATGCATAGGATGTTCTTTGCCTCTTGTAGAAATATACTTTGGGGCCTTGGATGGAGGTGAAGAGGGAGGTGTTGACACAGGTTTCATACCTCTTGTAATGACAAAGAAGGTGTCAGGAGAGGAAAATGTCATGTGTCAGGGAATGGAAGGTGTCAGGGGTGGCATGAACCTCACGAGGGAGTTGTGAAGGGAATGGTCTCTGCATACTGCTGATAGGGGTCGGGAGGGAAGTAAAACTCAGATGAAGTCTGACTCTTAGTGGCGGAAATGTCGGAGGATGATGCGTTGTATTCTGAGGTTGATGGAAGGCGAGCAACAGAGGAGTTCTATCCTTGCTGTAGTTGGAAGGGTGGAGTGCAAGGGCGGAGGTATGCGAAGTTGAGGAGATGCGCTAGAGCACCCTCCTGCAGCCGAACCACCTCTTCAATGCTACCTGTCCCTCTATCTAGTTTTGTACTGTTTGAAAACTGAGCTAGAATCCCCCCAGTTTCTACATGTAAATCATTAATGCACAAAATGAATAATTGTGGTCCCAACACTGAGCCTTGTGGAACACCACATGTCCCTGCCTGCCATCCTGAGAAGGACCCTTTTATCTCTACTCTCTGCTTTCTGTCAGACAGCCATTCTTCTATCCATGCTAGCAGCTTGCCTCTAACACCATGGGACCTTATCTTTCTCAGTATCCTTCTGTGTGGCACCTTGACAAAGGATTCTTGTGGAACAAGTGGATAACATCTATTGGTTCTCCTTGGTCTAATCTGCTCGCTACTCCCTCAATGTATTCTAGCAGGGTTGTCAGGCCAGATGTCCCCTTTGGGGAAACCATGCTGGCTCTGTCCTACTTTACCAAAGACCTCCAAGTATTCAGAAGTCCCATCCTTCAGATGGATTGCAGGATGTTACCCACAACTAAGGTTAGACTAATCAGTCTGTAATTGTCCATCTTCTGCCTAACTCCCTTATTAAACGGAGTGTCATGTTAGACATTTTCCAGCCATTTGGCCCTTTCCTGATTTTAGTCATTCCTGAAAGTTTGCTAGTTACACTTTCACTACCTCTTCAGCTATCTCTCTTACAATGCTGGGGTGTAGTCCACCTGGTCCAGATTATTTATCCACATTCGGGCCATTCAGTTTTCTAACATGTTCTTCTTGATGATAGCCACCATACTCAGCTCTGCCCTCTCACTCTGTTCATTTTTTGGGAAATTACTCATGTCTTCCACCATGCGAAGTTCCTCATTCGTTTCTTTGTTTCCCACTACTGTCTCTCCAACATCATTTTCCAGTGTCCCATATTCACTTTTACCTCTCTTTTGCACTTTATCTATCAAATGAACCTCTTACAGTCTCCTTTATATTACTGGTTAGCTTACCCCTACATTTAATATTCTCCCTCCTTTTTTTTCTTACCTTCTGTTGATCGTTGTAAGTTTCCCAATTCTCTAGTTTCCCACTGCCCTTCACCACATTATATGCTTGTCCTTTTGCTTCGATACAATCCCTGACTTCCCTTGTCAGCCCTAGTTGCCTCATCCTCCCTGCACCATGCCTCTATTCCTCAGCATGAATCTCTGCAGTGTCTCCTGAATTAATCTTGGAATCTCCTTCCATTGCTGTTCCCCTGCCTTTCCTGCTGGACTCCTCTCCGGGTCAATCCTACCCAGCTTCTCCCTTATGCCTCTGTAGTTGCCTTTATTCAGCTGAAATACTCTTACCTCGGATTATATCCTCTCTCTCTCAAATTGCAGAATACATTCAACCATGTTTTGATCACTTCTTCCGAAGTTTCCCTTCACCTTAAGCTTCCTTATCTAGCCTGCGTCATTAGATCCAGTATCATCTGTCCCGAGTGGGCTCTACCACAAGCTTCTGCAAAAAAAAAAGACATCGCAAAGACATTCCTGTAATTTCTTTTCTTGCGATCCACTACCAACCTGATTTTCCCAGTCTGCCTGCATATCAAAATCACCCACGATCACTGTATTTTGCCTTTCCTACACATCTTTTCTATCTCCTGGTGTATCTTCTGCCCCAGCTCCTGACTATGTTTTGGAGCCCTGTACAAGACTCCAACTGTGATTCTCTTACCTTTGTGGTTCCTCAGTTCTGACCTTACTTCCTTTCTTACTATTGGTTTAATTTCATTTCTTACTAATAATGCATATTCACTCCCTCTGCCCACTTGCCTCTCTTTTCAATAGGAATAATGTCCTTAAATATTTTGATCCCCTTGCAGCCACTTCTCCGTGATGCCCATCACCTCATACCTGCCGATTTCAATCTGTGCCACAAGCTGATTTACCTTAGTCCTTGTACAGCATGTATTCAGATATAATATGGTCAGTCCTGTATTAACTGTACCTCCTGTCATGGCAGTCATTTGACCGGTTTGCTTGAAGTTTGATTGTTAAACATTTCCAGATGCTCTATCCTATTTGTGTCTGTGCTGGAGATTTTAATAACCTCTCCTGAGTTCTGTACTCTTACTTCCTCTTGTAATTCGGCTTTTCTAATTAAACCCTGTAACTGAAACCCCACCCTGCACACACACACACCTAATCAGTTGAAGTCTATGTTCTACTGTCCTAGTTAGGATTCACTCGGACTCTGGTCCCAGCACGGATCAGATGATGACTGTCCCATCGGAACAGGTCTTTTCTTCCTCCGTAATAAAATTGATTTACTCAACACAAAACACAGGGGCAAAATAAACTTTTCTGTACATACCAAAATATGAAAACTACAAAGAGACAAGTTTGTTAAAATACACTTACTTTGGGGCTACATAATTTGAAATGTGAATTACAAAACCATAGAAGTGATTTGCACACGTTGTCAATCATTATTTGACCCGCAGCTGAGATATTGATTTCCCATCTGTCAGTAATCCCCATCACTGAGATTCTCTCGCCCTGTCTCTCACACACTGTCGAGAGAGGTTACAAGTTGATGTTGGCCCAGAATATTTAAATTAATCCACCTTCTCTCTGGAGCCGATCTATTGGTCTATTGGATTTTGATTAGCTGTCAGCAACTCAGCTCCGTGATGTCATTGGCAGTAAATGATCTGGGATGACAGTCAGTATCACAGGGTATGGCACCAAACAAAGCGTTTGCAGTCTCTCGGAGTTTCGAAATGAAATTCTGTGTATTTCTTCTCATGCTGCCTCCTGATTACTTCACACTCGTCTGACATCCGTTACTCTCACTCATTCTGTTGTTCCGTTTTCTCGCCACTCTGTTTATCTCACTTGACTTTCTTTCTCTCTGTTTATTCCTCTCTATCCCTCTCAGCCTATCTCCGATCATTCTCTTTATTTTCAAGTGGTCAAGTCCGAGAGCTCGTGGACGCATGGTGGGCTGATTGGCCTCCTCTGTGCTGTATTAATTCTGAATTTCACTGACCCAAAATAAACACTTTAGGTGCCTGGAGAGACAAGCTGATCCACTGAAGGACACATCGCACAATTAACCGTTATCTCTTCCTGTTTTCTGACATGCAGGGATCTCGAAATATCTGTCCAAACAAACAGTCTCCTCACATTAACATTAGCACACTTCAGACTGCCAGGTCCTCTGTGTTCAGTACCTCTGCCTGCTTGCAGTTGGTCTTAGCTGTACTGATATTAATCTATTACTCTTCCACAGTCACTGTTCCTGTGGACCTACTGCTGTCGTTCTCCACGCCCCTTTCCCTGACCCCCACCCTCCCCACTCCCACCCACCGCCGCCACACACTAGTTTAAACCCTCCTAAGGGACAATGACAAACCTGCCTGCCAGGAGATTGCTGCCAGTTCAGGTCTGTCCTGTCCTTCTTGTGTCGGTCCTACCCATCCGTGAATCCCAATGATTCACATATTGGAGATTGCTGCCAGATCAGGTTCAACCCGTCCTTCTTGTGTATATCCTATCGACCCAGAAATCCCAATGATCCCCATATCAGAATTGTTGCTTCCCCTACCAGCTCTTTGGCAGTGTAGTTAATTTTGCTATCTTCCTATTTCTAATCTCACTCACACGTGACATATTCTAATGTCTCCAAAATTCAAATATCCTTCCAGCACAACTCCATCAAGGCATTTTCTTTGAAGTGGATAGACTTGATAATAAAAAAAATTAAGTGTGATGTCAGGAAAGTGAGACCACTGAATCAGTCCAATGACCAGAGGATCTGATAACTATCCCACCACCAAGCGTATTTGACAAGGCACACATATTCACCATCTGTTTGCAGATGAACGAGGATAAACAGAAGATTAGAAAATGTCAGAGCAGATGGATGTCATTCAACCTGTTTACTCAGCTTTGCTTTTCAATTGGATTCTACTTATTATGTTCCTTTCAATGGCAGCATCTTTACCCAGGACACCAGCGGGTCAGAAAGTTCCCAGTGTCGTTGTGTGCACAGTCCTGTGAAGGGAGTATCCAGTGCCAGGCAATAGGGTGTGGGGAATCCCAGGGGTGGCACAAGGAAAGACTGCATGTAGTGACAATGGACTGAGGGACTGAAAGGGATGGAATGGGTATTCGGGGGCACTGCACTCAGACAAGTGGCCGGGCAAGACTCCTAAACACCCAGAAGAACCCGCGAACCACGGCTGCTTTTACAAAACCCTGTCACATTTGCTGCATTTCTCCATCGAACAAAAGCAAAAATACTGTAGATGGTAGAAATCTGAAGCAAACACAGAGACGTACTGTGGAGAGAGAAAAGAGTTAATGTTCCTAATCCAGACACAGAAAGAATGTACAATGTACACAGAGAGGGCCCAGAGATTGGAATTGAATCCGAGTCCCCAGCACTGTGAGGCAGCATCGCTGTGTCACCATGCAGCCCAATGATGGAAAATTGGGGATAGTATAGTTAGAGGCATAGATACTGTTCTCCGTGATCAGGATTGAAAGTCCTGAAGCTTGGGTTGTCTACCTGATGCTCGGGTTTGGGATATCTCATCTGGGTTGCAGACTTGGAGCGGGAGGGGAATGATCCAGTATTCAGGGTCCGTGTAGGTACCAATGACTGGACAAACAAATAATCATAAGAAGAGCGACGGGTAATACAGGATTGAACTACTGTATTAGAATGCATGCAGTATAAGGAATATGGTATACACGCTTGTGACTCATGCACTAATTGGCTGGAACAACAGAGTGGGCTTTACAGTGATATCGCTGCAAGAGGATCAGGATTGGGAGCTGAATATTCAAGGATATTCATCCTGCCGAAGAACAGGCAGGTGGGCAGAGAGATCGAGTTGTCTCATTATTCAGAATGGAATTGAGTCAATGATCAATAATAAGAAATAAAGTACGGACAGATGGTGTAGACTCTGTGTCGGTAGAATTGAGGAATCAAAAAGGTGAAAAAATGCAGTTGGAGTTATATACAGGGAGCTGGGGTGCAAGATACACCAGGAGGTGGAAAGATCTGCAGGAAAGGTAAAATTACAGTGATCATGTGGAATTTCATAATGCAGGTTGACTGGGAATTCAGGTTGACAGTGGTTCGCAAGAAAAGGAATTTGTGGAATGTCTATGAGATGGCTTCTTGGAGTAGCTTGTGTCGGCAGAGTAGATGAGGGGAGCTGAAGGTGAAGGAAATCGTCGGAGGCAGTGATCATACTATGATTGAATTTACTCTGCAATTTCAGATGGAGAAGTTAGAATCAGAAGCAACGGTATTACAGCTGAATAAAGACAATTACAGAGACATGAGGGAGGAGCTGGGTATAATTGACTGGGAGATGGGCCGAGCAGGAAAGGTAATGCAACAGCTTTGACAGGAAATCAGGTATAGCATAAAAGCAAAAGATAAAGGATATCATGTGGCATCGTGCAGTGGGAAACCTGAGGATTGGAAAGCTGACAAAGACAAAACAGAATGCAAACAAAACAAAATAAGGAGGGAGATTATTCAATATGGGGGTAAGCTCGCCAGTAATGTAAAAGAAGACTGTAACAGTTTATTTCGATATATAAAGTACAAAAGAGCGGCAAAAGTGAACAATGGACTAATGGAAAATGATACTGGAGGGATAGCAGTGGGGAACGAGAAAATGGTCAAGGAACTGAATAAATACTTTGCATCAGCTTTCATGGTGGAAGACACGAGTAATTCCTAAAACATTCAAGAGATTGAGGGGCCAGAGCTGAGTGTGATGGCCACGACTATTGAGAACATGCCAGAAAAAAATTGAATAACACGAAGGTGGTTAAATAACCTTGACAAGATGGACCACACCCCTGTGTTATAAGGGAGATAGCTGAAGAGGGAGTGGAGGCGATCGTGTTTATCTTTCAGAGACCAGTTAAGTAAGGAACGATCCCAGAGCACTGGAAACACACTAACGTGACACCCCTTTTTAACAAGGGAGTAAGGAAAAACACAAAAACTCTACAATGAATAGCTTAACCTCGATCATAGGTAAGATCCTCGAATCCATTGTGAAGGATGAGATTTCCGAATACTTGCAAGTATTTGGTAAAACATTGCAAAGTCACTATTGTTTCATCAAGGGAAGTTCATGCGTGATAAACCTGTGGGAATTCTTTGAAGAGGAAATAAGCAGGCTTGACCAAGCACAGCAATGATTCACCTGGATCTCAAGAAGACCTTGGATAAGGTGTCACACAGGAGATGTCTTAGTACGATTACAGAGACATGAGGGAGGAGCTGGGTATAATTGACTGGGAGAAGGGCCGAGCAGGAAAGGCAGTGCAACAGCAATGACAGGAGACTTTTGGATTTTTGTTAGAGGCAAGGTAGTGGCATTGTTAGAAACTTGGCTGTCGGGCAGAAAGCAGAGAGTGGGGATGAAATGGTCGTTATCATGATGGCAGCCGATGACAAGTGGTGTTCCACAAGGCTCAGTGTTGGAATGGTAACTTTTTACTCATTACGCTAACAATCTATATGAGGGAATTGAAAGCATTCTGGCTAGGTTTGCAGATGATGAAAAGATAGGAAAATGGACAGGTCGTGTTGAGGAGGCGGAGAGGCTGAAGAAGGATTTCAACATGTAAAGAGATTGGCAAATGCATTCCAGTGTTGGAAAGTGTGAAGTCGTGAACTTTGGCACAAAGAATAGCGGCATGGTCTATTTTATAAATTGGGAGAAAGTTCAGAAATCTGAAGTGCAAATGGATTTGGGAGTTCTAGTGTAGGGTTCTCTCAAGGTAAGCTTGCAGGTTGTGGCAACATCCAGGGCCAAAGGGCCTGTACTGCGCTGTATTTTTCTATGTTCTATGTTTCTATGTTTAGGAGTACAATAGCATTTATTATTGATGACATTTATTATGAGAGGAATTGATTATAAAACTGGTTGCATACGGCTCTGGTGAGACCATATTTGGAGTATTGTGCGTACTTTTGAGTGCGTATCTCAGGAAGGATGCACTGGCCCTGGAGTGTGTTCACAGGATCTTCACGAGAATGGTCGTAGGAATGAAAAGCTGATCGTATGAGGAATGTTTGAGGAGTCTGGATCTATACTCAATAAAGTTTAGAAGAATGAAAAGAATTGTAACGGAAGCATGCAAAATACTGAATAACCTGGATAGAGTAGATATTGATAGATGTTTCCATTGGACGAGGACCCGAGAGCTTAGCCTTAGATGAAAGGGAACACCCTTTAGAACAGTGATAAGGAGAAATGTCTTTAACCAGAGAATGGCCAATTTTTGAAAGGTATTGCCACAGAAGGCAGTGGGGCCAGGTCATTGATAATATTTGAGAAGGAGGTAGATATGTATTGATTATCCAGGGGATCAATGGTTACAAAGAGAAGGTCAGAGAATGGGTCAGAGAAAAGTGTCAGCGATGATTGAATGGTAGTGCAGACTCGATGGGCTAACTGGCTGAATGGCTGCTCCTTTGTCTTATGCTCCTTTTGCTCCGACTGACCATACTCCGTGAAATTTTCCCAGATCCTCAGTTGAGGATTTTTGCTGCTGGAAGTTACCTCAAAAACCCTGTCAACTCGAAATGTATTGAGCGAATCGCAAAACAGAAAGCATTTAACACGGAACACAAACAAAACTGGCATACCTAATTTATTTTCAGACACAGCGAAGCATGAATGCTAAATGTGAGACAGTCCAGGACATGAGTCATAAAGTAATCTCACAACTAACAACAGGGCGATTCCAAACTACTCTTTCAAACATACTGCAGCCCAAGTGCACCACCACTTCCCAGACAATGCAGAAAGAGAGAAAGAAAGAACATAATAAGAATTGGCCATAAAAAGTGAATTTCAGCAATCACAGTCTTGATTAGATTACCTTTCCCTTCCGATGTCTCCAGGATGGAAATGAAGGAAATGGGAGCAATTCAATAACATATCACATCGAAATTCATTGGAGCGATTTTCCCATTAGCCAGAAAACCAAATAACAACGAGTCGAGTCACCGCAGGACTTTTCACAACAGCGACGAAATAACAGTCTCCATTCGGTTCCAGTAAAAACTCAACTTGCCTGGAACGTGAAGCAACAGTAGAGTTGCTTGCGATTTTCCGCGCGGGAGGTGAACACGCTCATGACAGCACAGACGCTTCCTCACACCACAGTTAATTGCCCGGGAGTCAAGCCCATTTTTCTTCTGTTTTAAACATCAATGCAGCGGGGATCGAAACAGCATTTTAACAAGCTGCGTTGTTGGAGTTGATCAGCAGAAATGGCAGCGGTGGGATTCGAACCCACGGCCCTATCGAGACTGAAGCCTTAATCCAGCACATTAGACTGCTCAGCCCCGCTACCAACCGGCCGCGCAGCCGATTTTCTTGCATTTCCAATTGTGCTCCTGGATAACAACAGATGCAAAGTCACGTGAAAAGGGTTCCATGATCCCTCTCCGACTCGCACAGCTGCTGGGATGTGCCCGTCTATAATATCAATTTCGCAGCAGATAATGATAGCCCATCAATCCAGACAAAAACCAATGGTAAGCTGAGTCTATCTTCTCAGACTCTTTTCAACTCCAAATGTACCTGTGAGTGCGTGAGAACATATGATCGGTTATGATTTGGTCAAATTACCATGAGCTGCTTGACATTACTGCAATTTCGATTCTTGCTTTGCTAAATGATTTCACCGATTGCTCGAAACAGGACGACTTTCACGTTTACACGGAACACGAAACGAACCGGACTACCGGGAAAATGCACAAAGCTGAGCAGGCCGTGTTCCACATCATACCGCGCAGCAGAGTTACAGTCACTGAGTCTGTTTTGCAGAATAAGAATCCCAAAGAATGTTCTCCGCACTAAAACCGGAGGTAGCATTACAATCCAAGAACGACAGATCACATTGTGAGAATGCTCTGACCTCGGAGCCAGTTCGAGATGCCCCTTTCCATGCCTTTTTGCCTGAATCGTGCAATTCGCTGCAGAGATGTTCACACCTGGACATGAGCCACATGGATACCAACTGAGTTGGAAACCTATGTGGGAATCGAGGAGAAGCGACTCAATAAATTTTGCTAAATTCCGTGGTGCTTTTTAGAAATGCAGTTTCTGTTCACCTCAATCTAAAAGGCATTTTCTGAACATAGTAACAGAAGTGAAAAGGTAATTATCTCACCCCACCCTCACTCCGGAAGAGGTGCTAACTGCCCTTGAGTGCTTTTTGTTCTCGATGTGAAGAGCTCTCACGCCTGAGTCACCTTCACACGTCTCTGGTTGCTGAGTGAATCGCACCGAAGGAATTTCACCAGAGCTGCAACTGCCTCACTTCCCCACTCGCTCTCCCCGTTTACATTTCCCTGCTCGTCAGTGATTTAAAGAAAACCAAATGGATGCGATGTCATTCTGTAGCCTCTCTGTCAATTCCTCCGTTTCAATTCCGACGTGGCTTAGATCTCGGGGCGGACCTTAATACTAGCGACGCTATGAAAGCACAGGTCCAGCGGTTCCTCTGAGAGTGTAATTTCTTTCATTGCTGTTGCTGATTGAATGAGCCACTAACGTGCGAACTGCTCCAAAACATGATTCAGGATCTCTGGTGCCAACTCTGGTACGTTGAATAACGACAGACAGCTTCCAAATGAGGTCTTTCAGAGACGACTTTGGGATACATTTGACAGAGAGACAAGTTCAGGAATCCGTGGTGCGCTTTGACACCAGCGCATCGGCTTCTTCCCTGTCTTTGAACCGGGCCGCCTGCGCAAGGAATGCAAATGCGGTACTGCTTTTCGTGGAAGGATAAGAACGCGGTAACTGCACTCTCAAACAGAATCGCATATGATCAGAACCAGGTTGGAGAAAAACTACAATGCTTTGCACAGTAATTAAATGGAATTGCATTACATTGCATTTCACTACGCGGGCAGATTTGTTCAAGCAAATTCGAAGGTAGGTTTGCAGATGGGAAAGCAAGCAAGAAAGTTCAGTTCTTGTCCATGTAAATGGCAGCAGTTGAAAAACAAGGCAGTTTCCGCTCAGTTTCGAACTGGGGACTTTTCGAGCGTTAGGCGAACGTGATGACCACGACACTACAGCAACAAGCCGCCAGCATCGATCCTGTCGCTGCGTGGCATCCACCACCTTTCTGTTTCCAATAGCTCGTTGTTGTTCAGCGTAATTTACATCTTGAAAACGTAAATAAAAAGACACCTGAAATTGATGACAAAATATAGACAAGGATGTAATCAATGTTTGGACCATACGGTGAGGTGGAATAGGGTGGGTCGATTTGCAAATTACTGTTAACACGTAATGTATTGAGCGAATCGCAAAACAGAAAGTATTTAACACGGAACACAAACAGAACTGGCAAACCAAATGCATTTTCAGACACAGCGAAGCATGAATGCTAAATGTGAGACAGTCCGAGGGCATGTGTCATAACGTAATGTCACAACTAACAACAGGGCGTTTCCAAACTACTCTTTCAAACATACTGGAGCCTTAGTGCACCACCACTTTCCAGACAATGCTGAAAAGAAAGAAAGAACCTAATAAGAATGGGCCATAAAAAGTGAATTTCACTAATCACAGTCTCGATTAGATTACCTTTCCCTTCCGATTTCTCCAGGATGGAAATGGAGGAAATGGGAGAAATTCAATAACAAATGAAACCGAAATTCATTGGAACGATTTTCCCATTCGCAAGAAAACCAAATAATGACGAGTCGAGTCACTGCAGGACTTTGTTTCACAACAGTGATGAAATAACAGTCTCCATTCGGTTCCAGTAAAAGCTCAACTTGCCTGGAACATAAAGCAGCAGTAGAGCTGCTTGCGGTTTTCCGTGCGGGAGGCGAGCACTACCGTGACAGCACAGACACTTTGAGACAACCTGTACTCTCCCACACCACAGTTAACTCTCCAGGAATCGTACCCAATTTGTTAAAACCTCAACTTGCCAGGAACGTAAAGCAGCTTGAGCCCGCGATTTACCGTGTGCGAGGCGAAGACGATTCTGACAAGATGGACACTGACCCCGTCTCCATAAAGCAAACTGCCAGTCCTTCTTTTTATTTGAACACGCCGCAGCCACAGAAATTGCAGTGGGGTACTCGAGCCTAAGCTTCTTTAGTACTTGATTTCTGAAGCAGGCGTCTCCGGCTCCAAGGCTCCCCTTCATAGGGCTGATTCGGTTCGAATAGTGAAATTTCCTGTGCCTGATCCGCAGGACACTCTGCAGGATTTTCAGACAGCGCAATCCTCCCTGTGACATGTACGTGCTGGATAACATTCTGTTGTGTCATGTGTCCCGGCTTTGCCAATATCACCGTTGTTTATCTCCCTACATCCTGTTGGTCGAACTGTGATTCCAGTCAGAATCGCAAATGTGAAACAAAACACCTTAGCTGTGCTGGCTCTCTACAGAGATAAATGTGCTTCACTTTTCGTATCATTCTCTTGCCTTCTCCCTGTAACTCTACATATTTTTACATTCAACATAAACATTGATTTAATTTTTCAACAAATCCTTTGAAACTGCGTCTTTGTCAATGTCAGACCCTAACTACTCCCGATGTGAAAACATTTCTCCTCATGTACATTTTTCTTCTTTTACTAATGTCTTTAAAACTGCCGAATCGTTCTCGATCCTTTCAGGCGTAGGGAGCATTCCCCCTTCCTTATTCCCTCTGTCTAACCCACTCATGTCTTGGAAAGTTTTAACAAGGCCAGCTTTTGGCCTTCTGCTCTCCAAGGAGAACTGTCCCAACTTTCCAAATGACCTTTATTGTTGACATTCCTCATATTCTCACCAACCTGTGCAGCGCTGTTTTCAATCATTTCATGTCCCCACTTCCTAAATTGTCACACCCAGAACTATGCGAGTATCCAGATGGTGGATTTACTCAGAGTTGGACTGTGTGGGTGAACATCCTCTCACACTTGTTTCACTTTCACCACATGTGGTACTGTGCCATGCCCACTACAATGACACTTCTGACCCCAAAACTCAAAGGAATTTCAAAGGGTGCAACTTAATGATTTACATCTTTTTATCAAATAGTTGATCGGACGAACGGGCAAAAGTGAAATCAAACAACCAAGGCTTGATGGCGATTTGAAGTCAGACATTCTCCCATGCCAGTATTAATACAATCTACTAAGCGAAGATCGTGCCCTAGACACTCTTACATTTCCAACACCAAACCAGCTGAGATTCGGTCAGGTCCAACTACATCCCAATTTGTTCTCAGATTTCTAAGCATCAAAGTGTTTTAAGAATATCGCCTTCTCATTCCATCTCCTTGTTTACGGTACAGTGCTGTTTATCCCTTCCGTTTGCACTAAGTTGTCTCCATTGGCAGAGTATTCAGCTATTTCCCTCCACCGGCAAGCAGTGTGAGGGGAGGCAAGCGCGGACATACTCGAAACCTCGCTCACATCGGCACAGCCAGTTCCCTCAAGTGTTGGGAATCAGCAAGTTTTTTTTGGGAGCTTCCTGCAAATATCATTTATCTGAGAAGCGATAAAGATGTTGAGCTGATGGGTAAGACACAAGTGTACGCCGGACTCTCTACCCTCAGGTAAATTCATGTGAGGGCATTTTTGTGCAGCCTGTTTGCTGTACAAAATCCATCTACACACAGAAATCCTGCAGAAACAGTAACATCGGCTTCTTTGCTGCAGTCGGGCAGCAGTGAACATCTGAGCCCCAACATTCCTAGATAAAGACAATCCGAGTGAAAGTCTCACTCACTGAGAGTCATCCCCACGTCCCTGAGCTGCGGGGCTGCAGACAGTTTAATGCAGAAGATAGGGTTAAAAATGAGTCTTTGTTTCACCATCAGCCACTCTGTCCCAGAGACAGGAAGAGGGACAGCATCAACGTGTGGCGTCACTCACGCGCCGACAGAAGCTGTTCAGCCCATCGAGTCCATAGCGACTCTCTGACGCTTGTGTATCCCTGTGGTTATTCATAGTTGGTGATGTATATCTTAATAATGCGGAGCTGTCACTGTATCGCAAATTTATCTCCAAGAAATTGATCGAATTGTAATTCACAGCTTTTCATTTCACAGGGAGAACACAACTATGTGAAACGGCGTGGCGAATAACTGCAGGGCGTCATGCGCATAGAGCACTCTACAACTGATGTGTCGTACCTTCACCAGTTTATTCCCAGCTCTGGCAAGAGATTTTGCGAATCAGATCAGAGCACACCGACAGAGAACAGGTAAAGAGTTTCCAGAACTTCACAAGTGTGTTTCCTCATTTGTGTAAATTTCCCGTGTGTATCAGTATGAAATATTCATTTCAGATACATTGAATGAAAGCAAGCGGAAAGTGAAACAACGTGCAATATGTAGAATGGAGATCTATTATAGAAAAACACTGGAGGGGGCAGTACACACACTGAAACATGGAATTGTCAACGAGTAGAGGATGTTTTCAATCCATTAATTTCATGGTTATAATCCCATTACGCTCCCACTGGGCCGCTCTGTTAGCGCTGACTATAGCAGTTTCACACAGTCTTCAGCATTTCGTCTGGCGTGTGGCATGTACCTCAGAGGATGATTTCAAAAGGTCTTCACTATTATTGTGTGACACTCTGTTGTGCAGATGTGTCCCGGCTGTGTCAATATAACCTGTGCCTAACTTGCCACATTCTGTTGGTTTAACTGTGATTTCACTCAGAATCACAAAATATGTCATGGTGCAAAGTGAGGCTATGCAGCCCCCAAACAATAAAGAAATGTCTATGGCAGTCGATTGATTGACTTTATTTGACTGATTGATTATCACATGAACCTCAGTACAGTGAAAACATTTGTCTGCGATTGGTAAAGGCAGATCATACTAATGAAGGACATGCATATCACAGCATAAGTAAAACAAAATTTTGGACAGTTTTCGGCTTTCAGGTTACTCCGCACAGGACGTGCACTCGGCAAAATCCACATTATCAGGAGCAGCATCATTTGAAGTTAGGGAATCCATTTCTCAGTCTTGTAACGACCTCCAAGAAGTTGCTGTTGTGTGTCTTTAAGCTTCGGTACCATGTTCTGAACTCGAGCTCATCAAAATTATACATTCTGAGTCAAAAATAGAACCAAATGCAAAACTCCAGTGCTCAAGTGTTAGTTCTCACACGTACATCACCCACCCGAGGCGATATTACACCCAAAACCAACAAGCCAGAACCGGAACAGAAGCATGATCCACAAATCAGTTGAGTTTCCTTGCTTAAAAAATAAGGGTTTTCTGTTGTTTCGGAGGGAAGGCCGCACAGACTTTTAATAATAGCTCCTTGCCATTCTGACTTCCGGTTCCCCGGAGGCTATGCGAGCTGCTTCTTTTGCGAGCGTTCTCCTATCATTAGCAGCTGGACCAACTCATCTTCAATTGGCAATTAGTGTTATGGGAGAGAAACATGAATGCGCTTTTCAGCCCACTATCAGACACGGGGTTGTGGAGCGCGGGAGGGGTTTAGAGGTAGTGGGAGTTATGGAAATTCTGGAAAGCTGTACAAAAGAGAGATCGCGCATGCACAGGACTTAATATTCTTCAGGGAATCTTGTGCAAATAACGCCACCTGAGACAGATAGAAATGTGAAGAACTGCAGGGAAAGAGAGAATCTCTCCCAGTCATCTGTGTCTGCGTCCTTCTCGAAGTCACAGCGAAGGCTCTGCTGTCTGAATCAGCATGGGATGTTACTGCAGAGAGTCCTGTCGCTCAGGCACGTTGCACCTGATGTGTATAAGTTTTATCACGTTACGGCCAGCTCAGAGAACAGATTTCACAGCTCAAATCATCCCACAGTGACAGGGAACAGAAGAAAGCGATTCAGATCATCATCTTACCACCTGCTGGGGAGAAAACGGATGTGGGTGAGCAGACAGTCTCGACCAGTGCATGTTCCAGCATTTACAATCTTGGTCTGTGTGACAACAAAAGCAGGAACCAGGAACTGTTTATCTTGCTTCTTAAAACAGGCGTGAAAATTTGCAGAACATAGATACATCTACATGCTGTTAGTGAAATTATGAAAAGCAGAGTACAGTTCACAGAGTGTGGTCTAACCTCTGGGTTATGGGCTCAGCCCGCTCCAACTGTGACCCTCTGCTCACCGGATTTGGACACAAAGAAATGACTCAGTGACGAAATCTGTTGAAACGGATTCCGTGAGGAATTGAAAGCAATGGAATGAAAAGGCCCTTGAGAGCGGGATGTAACATTATCTGGGATAGTTTTCCAGTCTCGAGGAGAGTGCGCAGTGCTGTTTCTGTAGGTCAACATCAGGATAGATAGATTGAATCAGCGTTAAATGTTATTGATCGGGATCCCTGTCGCTTAGACACACTGCACCTTTTGCACAATGGTACAAAAGCACGGACGTTTTGTGTAGAGGGGACAACTGCAAAATCGTTACTGAGGCAAAATGCACAAATGAGCGAAACAGCAAAGCAACCACAGAAACTGGTGTTACGTGACGGGGTAAACCCCCTCTGCTAATGGAAACCAGCAAAGCAGAAAGGATTCACCCCCGTGCTGTATTCTGTTAAAATTCCAGAGTCAAAGAACCAACCCAAAAATCACTACTTAAAGTTAAAAATAACAAATTTATTACTTTTTATTGACAGAGAATAATCAAACTACAACTCCTTTCTCGAAACCTTCTGCTCTGCAATACCTTGCCTCACTCTGATCCCAATAACTTTTACAAAAATGTTCAAACTTAAAAACCAGATCGTTGTCGAATATTCTCTTTGTATCTTCCTCTGTAGATTTTTTCTCCAGGTCGGTGTTGATGCTTTTTTTCTGTGCAATCTATTTCTCCAGATAGGCACCTCTTAGAGATTTTACTGGTATCCTACATCTGTTGGTCTTTTAACTGCTCTCTTTGCTGTTCTTTGTCGCCCTGGGTAACTGTTCCAATTGTCCGATATTTGTCCCACAAAACGTTGGACCGTTGCATTGATTTTAACATTGTAAAAAATACCAAATTCAAACTTGATTGGGACATAATTTAAACTGATTGGCCGAATTCAAATTAGATTTTTGTATCCATGTAACACAGTTCTTAGTTGTTTTCATCAAATGTCATGTTGTTGCCTTGTTCTGGACTCCTTGTGCTAGCCAGGCATTTCAGGACCATTAAAAGTACGTTACACCCACAACTTCATAACACCGGCATTTGCCAAGATAGTTTATTTATCTCAACATCGCCCTCTATCAATCTCATGTGCCTGAGATTTGAACAATCTCTGGTTAATGTTAATCAAAACTACCCTATTCTCAGAGCATTAGATTTAACACGCCACCTTACTTCTCTCTAACAATATTAATTTATGTCGCACTGAGTTACTTCAGCACACCTTGAGAAGAAATAAAAATGAGAAAAACAGTCACCTGTGTGACTGTGATTTGACCCAATGCTGTTGCAGCCAACAGATTTCAGCTTTAAATGAAATAGCCTTCATCTTTCCTGTACCAGTAATGAGATTGCATAGCATTGTGGTAAGTTGTCATGAGTTGAATTAGATCCAGCATCATTTCTCGGGGCGAAATTTACTGATGAAATACACGGGGGTTGGGGGGTTCAATTTGGTTAGGAAGGGCATGATCAGAGTTCCCTTGATACAAAATCGTTAGATACGATGGAAATGAGATTTACTGGGAGGTATAGCCACGAGAAAGAAAAGAAAAGATTTAATGAGATGGTAGAATAGATGAAGATTCACGTGACATAAATCAGGAATGACGGAGTTGTGTCATAATGGAGGTTTTCCAGCGGATGTGACGTTGGTAAGGGTAAATAAGAGGGAAGTTACCTCGTTGAGGTGAGTGTATAACTAGAGGTTAGAGCTTCAAACCAGCGAGGAACGACAACGAAATTTGCATCAGGTACTTTTTATTCTAGAGATTTTGAAATCGGAGATTACTTTTCAGACAGAAAATAAAATTAAAAGATGATTCCAGCATATTTCAAAGGCCAGTTGCAGACACACAAGGAGCGAATTTAACAGGGGCAGAGATTCTGGGCTTCCTGGATTGCGAGGCAAAAGTGACACACTCACAAATTATTTAGCGGTCATCGGAAATAAATTGCATAATATCTGCAACTGAACATGTTAAGTGTAAGAAGAGCTGGTGGTGTTGAAATGCGTCGCAGCTAAATCGATGTGAACTACTACAAATTGTTAATGTACTGAGCTGTTTGTTTAGCTTTGCATTAAATGGAAGCCGGTTAGCTCAGTCCGCTGGCTAACTCGTTTATGGTATAGAGTGAGACTAACAACGTGGGATTAATTGCCGCACTCTCGCAGGTTGACATAAGGATCATCATCTCCACCGCTCATGCGATCTGTAATACAATTGTGACTCTAGTGGGTAGGAATGAACCTGTCAATGTCAAGCAAAATTATCTTTGCCATCTGTTGCCTTGAACATTTGGTCACAATGACCAAGAACGGGACTGAGTCCATTTAATACTCACTGATCTCCTCCCGAAAAATCCAGCGACAAGACTCGTCTTTATTCCTGCTGGAACTCTCTGTTCTGCATAGCAGCAAAAATATTTGTCATGACTTTACCAGATTCACTGACAACATTCAGTCTACCGAAAGAGAGAAATCTAATTCCTTTCAAACCGTTTAATGACCTGTGTGAATTTGCAGCAAACAGGATTATCTGAACCGAGTTTAACAGCCTTTTCAAGAATGTAATCCTATGCAGTGTCAGAGATTTGAAAAAGGTCAAGCTAAAATATCACCTCTGTTTCTCGATCCAAAGATGGTTAATTACCTGGGGAATATGTGCAGTTTTACGGTAAATAATTGATAACTTTTCCAAAGACAGAACAATCCCACAAATCAGAAACTGGCATTTTAGAATAGAAGCTGCTTTATTCGACATTATTCTTCAACTACGCTTCAGTCTGATGCTCCAATAATTCCTGATCAACGTCAGTAAAACCAGGTTTAGATAAGGATTGAAATTACAACTGCGGCATTTTAACACACTGTTCAGTGCCAAGCGCTGATCGGTTGCTCCACTGGAACCGCCAGCAGCAATCCTGCAAAGTGCCCTACTCGTACCTTCGACCCGCCTGTTCTCCTTTTGCTGTAGTTCTGAAATTAAACTAAGGGAGAGGAGGAGGAACTGATATGGAACTGTGACTTTTCGAGCAACAGGTTCAGGAAATGGGACACAGAAAACTGATGTACAAAGTAGACTTGATTGAAAACAGGGTTTCTGTGGGTCACTGCGTTGTTTACAGACGATGTTATATTATCGCTGTCACAGGACGTCTCAATCTGCACTCACTATCAATCTTCACCCTGGCTACATCCAAGGACATATTGCTCAGTTTTCATTAATACTGAAGATATAAGAATATCATGCAAGAGTAAATTGATTTTCGGTTTAAATTGTAAAGTGATAAGAATCCAAAGTGAGATAGATAATGCCCGAAATTCATGTTTATTACCGTGGCCAGAACGCTAGCCAGGAAAAGGGAAAATCTGTCCCTGAATCCCGAATATCCACACGCTTGCTTGCTCCATGTGTCCAGTGGGAAACCTGTGTGAAGGAGCATGCAGT
Source organism: Chiloscyllium plagiosum (assembly GCF_037043375.1). Classification (NCBI taxonomy): domain Eukaryota; kingdom Metazoa; phylum Chordata; class Chondrichthyes; order Orectolobiformes; family Hemiscylliidae; genus Chiloscyllium; species Chiloscyllium plagiosum. Next base: position 116,465,961 of record NW_028270156.1, read on the forward strand.
CTGACAGAGCGCCTGGGAGAATCCTCCACTGTCTGATCTAAATCTACAACAGGAGCTGTGTATTCCAGCTGTGAGATCACAGGGATAAAAGGGAGGTATTTGGTATTCCATGCTGTAGATTCACAGTGTCCTCATCATGTTATTGTTATAACCCTCTGTCACAAACAGCACAGACAGAGAGGAATAAGAGGGGGCCATTCACACGCCAGCACGACCCCACCACTTGATATAATTATGGTTGACGAACACGTCAATGTCTTTTAGGAGAAAGTGAGGTCTGCAGATGCTGGAGATCAGAGCTGAAAATGCGTTGCCGGGATAGCACAGCAGGTCAGACAGCATCCAGGGAACAGGAGAATCGACGTTTCGGGCATAAGCCCTTCTTCAGGAATGAGGAAAGTCTGTACAGCAGGCTAAGATAGTGGGAGGAAGAGAGCTTCTTCAAGGAAGCCATCCTTGTAAGATGATTCACAGTAGGTTAAAATCTTCGAGGAGAAAGTGAGGTCTGCAGATGCTGGAGATCAGGGCTGAAAATGTGTTGCTGGAACAGCACAGCAGGTCAGACAGCATCCATGGAACAGGAGAATCGACGTTTCGGGCATAAGCCATTTTTAAGGAATGAGGAAAGTGTCCAACCAACCCAACCACCCTGTGGCTCAACACTTCAACTCCCCCTCCCACTCCACCAAGTATATGCAGGTCTTGGGACTCCTCCATCGCCAGACCACAACAACACGACGGTTGGAGGAAGAGCGCCTCATCTTCCCCCTAGGAACCCTCCAACCACAAGGGATGAACTCGGATTTCACCAATTTCCTCATTACCCCTCCCCCCACCTTATCTCAGTCAAATCCCTCAAACTCAGCACCGCCTTCCTAACCTGCAATCTTCTTCCTGACCTCTCCACCCCCACCCCACTCTGACCTATCACCCTCACTTTGACCTCTTTCCATCTATCGCGTTTCCAACGCCCCTCCCAAAGTCCCTCCTCCCTACCTTTTATCTTTGCCTGCTGTACACACTTTCCTCATTCCTGAAGAAAGGCTTATGCCCGAAACGTCGATTCTCCTGTTCCCTGGATGCTGTCTGACCTGCTGTGCTGTTCCAGCAACACATTTTCAGCACGTCAATGTCTTTTCCCAGCCCATCCACATCAATCTATCGCCCAAAGGGAAAAAAGACACTGAATAAACCGAAAAACTCTGTGCAACTGTGGGAGCAAAATTTGTTTAGAGACATTGAGCTTATGCAATGGGATTCTTGGTTGATCATGTTTCAAATGATACGATTCCATCAAAACTCACCACCAAGAAGGTGAGGAGTCTTCTCTGGTCAGTAGCAGGGACGAGAACTCCAGGCGATGGGAACTGATGATGAGTCAGCAGAACAATCATTGATTCAGCTGAAATCTGAACTACACTCCGATTCTGGTGGGACTCAAACCCACAAACTTTGAATCGCAATCTTAACAATGCAGTAGAGGTCCAACACGTCTTTCATTGGGCTGCAGAGCTGCGCTAACCTCCATTTTACTGCACCCAAAGTTACGGTGTTCAAGTCTTTCATCAAACTTCGGTTTATCCTCGCACCACTTCCCAGTACCTGGGCCTTGTCCGTGCATGCTCTAGCTCCTCCAGTGTTCGGCTAAATACTCCTGAAGTGTTTTGATGACTCTTAGCTTTACCACACGTTCAAATAGTGAGTTCCAGAAAAACAACACTCTCAGGATGTAAACATTCTTCCTAAATCTTCTCTGAACATTCTCTCTCTAGCTTTTCATCTATATCCCTGGTTATTAACCCTTTCCATAAGAAGTTTATTACTGTCACACATACCTAATCCCTTTCTGTGCACATTAATCAATTTCTCTCTCAGCTTTCTCCGCTCTCAGATAAAGAGGCCCAGACGAGCTCATCCATCTTAGCAGTGGCGTGAGTGTAGTGCTTTAAAAGCACAGCCGGTCAGGCAACATCCGTGGAGCAGGAGAATCGATGTTTCGGTCATAAGACCTTCATCAGGAATGAGGATTTTGAGTCGGGGTTGAGGGAGAGGAATGGGGTTCGTGGTCATGTGATGGGAAAGTGAATGAAGGTGAGGGAGAATGTGATAGTTCAGAAGGAGGATTGATGGACGGATCCGGACAGCAGAGCCTAGTTGGGACTGGGATAATGGAATGGCGGTGGCTCGTGCCCGAAACATCGATTCTCTTCTCCTCAGATGTTGTCTGACGTGCTGTGCTTTTGCAGCACTACACTCTCGACTCTGAGCTCCAGCACCTGCAGCCCTCACTTCCGCTTATCTTCGAAGAGGGAATGGTCTAGCTCAGGCACCACCTTGGTAAATCTACTCTGACCACGCCCCCATGTAAACACACGATTCCTTAAGGCTGGCAATCAGAACAGAACAAAATTATCCGAAGAAAAGCAGAAATATCTGAACAAAATCAGCAGGTTTAGTGCATCTAGGAGAGATTTTCGAACCAAACGATCCGCTTTTGGAATGAATGTATGTGTAGGTGGGGCAGGAATGTGAAAGAAGGTGGACAGGGTCTAAAATGATTGAACTCGATGTTGGGTATTGAAGATTGTACGGTCTGTCAGCAGGAAATGACGTGCCGCTCTTCCAACTCGCGCTGTGCTGTGCGGGAGCTGTACAGCAGACCAAACTGAAATGGAGACATGGGAACACATTGGGCTGTTGCAGTGACAGGAACCTGGAAGCTCAGGGTCATTTTTTGCTTGCAGACAGAACGTAGGTGTACATGCGTTTGCCACCCGCTCTGTGTTTCCCCAGTCCAGACGAGATTACATTATGAGCAGAAAATACAGTTTGCTAAATTGAGTGATGGGCAGATAAATCACTGGAACCTTACACAATGAGGAGGGACATCATAACTGTGCAGCATTACACCTTCTGAGATTTTGTGGAATGGTGCCATATGGGAAAGTGTTGGGGGTCAAGGAGGATTGGACGAGGATGTACAGAGAGAAGTTGTCCCGCATTGTGCCGATATTCAGTTATATGGGCAAGTGGGGAAAGGGCAGTAAAATGCATATCTTCCTGAGCTTCCTGCTATAAGCAAATACCTAGTTACGGAGCAAAACTACTTAATGATTTTGATGCCAACACCGACACTAGGTACAGCTGACAGAAGTCACGTGCTTACACTGTCACTGTCAGTCTGTCTCCCTGGGAGCAGTAGTACTCCCCCACGCTGATTAAGACAACACAGTTCTTCCTGTGATATATCCCTTCGAGAATGGAAGGACAGCTATTAATAACCTGTACTTAGAACGGAGTATCTGTATTGCTCAATAAGAATCGCGTAACTATTCTAACTCCTTTTTAAAGTCACTTGACCCATAGCCTTGTATGTCTTGGCATCACAAATTCACATCTAAATACTTCGGAAAGTTATGTGGATTTTTGCCTCTCAGAGTCTTGCATACACTGTGTTCGAGATTTCAACCACCCACTGTTTGAAAACGTTTTTCCACGCATTCACTATAACCTTTCCGCCTCTGACCTTAAATCGGTGCCCCCCCGTGATCGAAAGCTCTATCAAAGTAAAACATTTATTTCAGTCTACGCTATTCATATCCCTCAGTACTTTGTACATCATAATCATGCCGCCAACCCCCCCCCCCCCCCCCACCCAATCTCCTCTGCTCTAAGAAAAAAAAACTCCAACTTGTCCACTCTCTCTTCTTCAGCCCAGACAATATCCTGGCGAATCTCCCCTGCATCGTTTCCAGCGCTGTCACATCCCTGCTATAATGTGAATTGCATAACTACACACAACAGTCTCGCTAGAGCTGAATGAACAAGTAAAATAAATGATGCGAAAGTCCACAGAAACTGATGTTTTTTAGAATAAAGTTTCTTTTCCTCAATGCTGTCCTGTGCCCTTTTCCTGAGCCTGATGTTTCAATAATCGCTGATCCATGTCAGTAATAGCTGCGACATGAGGATTGATCTCACAACCGCGGCATCAAAATGGATCAACTGGTTTGAAGGTCCCGATGGTGAGACTTGGGCATGGTCACACAGCAACAGTGAGCGCAGCAGCACAGGCTGAATGAGATCAATGTGAAAGTGATTGTAAGGGAAATGGAAGGGGGAACTTAAAGGAGTTAAGTGATTGCGGGAGGGAGGGAATTCTCCGAGAAGGGGTGAGTCTCAAACCTGATATATGACTCACAGAGATGTGAGAGAGAGAGGGGTTTGATGAGAAAAAAATGATAATCTCTGAGAATGCTTTCATGTAAAATCAACTAATTCCTTTCTGTGTTTCTTCAGCATGAGTCACAAGGAGTGAAATGCAGTGATTCGGATTCGTACGAGCTTACTGAGGCCACAATGCAGAATATTTTAACATTCAAACCATTACTGAGTTATGCAGAGACACGCTTTTAAAAACAGCAATAATTACAGTGACAGAGGAGATGTTAGGAAGAGTAGCAGATGCACAACAGGAATATTAGGCGTGCGCTAGCAGGTATGTGGGAATTCAGAATTAGCTGAATCTTTAAATTTGATATTCCCAGACGCTGTGGTGGTTCCATCGAGGACTGCATGTTGAAGACTGAGTTTGATAGATTTCTAGAAAACAAAAGGTTCAGGGAATAGGGCGGGATATTGGTGTAATGTATGTTTCAATAACAATATGTTATTAACATTGTGTTAATAACAGTTTCTTCACCAACTTCCTCACACAAGGAAGCAGCTATTGCTGCAGTCAGTCACATAACCCTCGTCCCTAGAACCGGAGTCAGACAAACTTCATGGTGCAGCCGCGAATACCAAACCGGAAGTGGGGGTGGAAATGAGCATGTGAAGCTATTCTGTGGCACCAGTGACATGTCTGGTAAAGGTGCCTTCATGGAGTCATAGAGTCATAGAGATATACAGTATGGAAGCAGATTCTTTGGTGCATGTCTACCAGATATCCCAACCCAATCTAGTCCCACCTGTCACCCGGCCCATATCCCTTCAAGCCCTTCCTATTCATATACCCATCCAAATGCCATTGAAATGTTGCAATTGTGCCAGCCTCCACCACTTCCTCTGGCAGCTTAGTCCATACACGCACCACCTTGTGTATGAAAAAGTTACCCCTGAGGTCTCTTTTATATCTTGTCCATCTCAATCTAAATCTGTGCCCTCACGTTCTGGACTCCAGACCCCAGGGAAAAGACTTTGTCTACTTATCCAAGAGCGTGAAATACTGAGGCTGGGAGTGCTTCTGGTCAATTGGCTCAGAGGAAGCGTGCTGGAGCTTCAATGAGAGGTCGATGTGTTAAAAGCGTTCTAAGAGATTTTCCTTAACAAAGTAGTATTTTGTTACTTTGACAATAAGAACTGCTTTTGCTCACATCGCCCCCATATCAGTCTCTTGTTCCAGTAAACACTCCAATCCAGCGTGCACTGCTTCCATTCCAACACAGAAACGTGTCTTATTCTCGCTTCATCTGGGATAATCTGAACTGACAATGTCATTTTTTGAATGGAGAAATGCAGGAGGGAGTTGGTAGTGCAGCGGTGATCTATTGGGCGAGTAATCTTTGGAGACTGGAACGTGGCAGCAGCTGTTAGTTAAATTCGATGAATAGAATCTGGAAAATACACCCAATCTCAGGAACACAGACAATAACTTTATATTACTGAAAACTCATTCATTCATGTCCCTTCGAAAGGGAAATCTGCCGATTGTAATGAGTCCTGTCAACATGTGACTCTGGACCCACAACAATGTTGTTCAGCCATGAATGCCCTTTGACTCAGTTCGAGGTGAATTAGAATGAACAATAAATGCTCTTCAGACCAATGGTAGTCATATTCCGTGGGAGATTAAGGAAGAATAAAAATGCATGGACAACAGACGAAGTAGGAATCGTGTCTGTGTGGACACGAATTCAACTGATTATCAAACTGAATAGACACAAGGATACCCACAGCGCCAAGAAGTCAGGGCAGGAAGGGATTCAATTTCGCGCTGAGGTGTAAACTCACTTACTCAGTCACAGTGCGCATAGGTCATTCACCACTCCCATATGTGAGAAGTGATCCCTCACGAGACCAACTGGCAGAGTCACCAGCAAGTTTACAAATTACAGCAGGAGTTCGATTCTGCTGTTATTGCAGCCTTTAATCCCAACCAGCAATGACACCTGTTCGCATGCGTGTTTCCAGTGTAGTTCCACTGTTTTCTGATGTATATCAGTGATTTAGACTTAGTTGTAGGAGCCATGGATTAGAACTTTGCTGATGATGCAACAATTGACTATGGTGAAGAATGCTAGGGACTGCAGCGATGTATCAATCAGGTGGAAAGTTAAAATGCTGAATGGAATTGAATCCAGATCAATGAAAGTTAATGAATTGGGGATAAGAAACAATAACAGTGAGTATTCTGTGTGGTGTCGACGGACAAAGAGATCATGGAGTGAGAATTCACGATCGCTAAAGTTCAATGGACAGGGGAATCATTTGGACAGAAGTACGTACTGCAGATTTTAGTAATCAGAATCAATATTAGAGTGGAGCTGATGAAGCACAGCAGGACAGGCAGCATCCGAGTTGCAGAAAAATGACGTTTCGGTCAAAAGCCCTTCATTAGGAATAAAGCTGCGAGCCTCGAGGGTGCAGAGATAAACGGGAGGACTGGGTCTGGGAAGAATTTAGCTGAGAGTGCAATAGGTGGATAGAGGTGGGGTTAAAGGTGATAGGTCGGAGGAGAGGGTGGAGCGGATAGGTGTTACGTAAGATAGACAGGTGTGACAGGTCAATATGATGGTGCCAATCTAGAAGCTTGGAACTTGGATAAGGTGGGCGTGGAGAGATAAGGAAGCTGGTGAAAACCACATTGATGCCCTAGGCTTGAAGGGTCCCAAGGTGGAAGATGAGGCGTCGGGTGTTGAGGGAATGGCGGTGGAGGATGCCCAAAAACTGCATGTCCATGGGAGAGTAGGGGGGGGAGGCGGGGGGGGGGGGGGGCGGGGGAGGCAGTTGATGAGTTTGGTCATGTGGAGTTGGCGTTGAATGTTGTAGGTGTACTGGAAATGTTTGCTGAAGCGCTCTGCGAGAAGGTGTCTGTTGGCCCCAATGTAGAGGAGACCAACAGATGCAATAAATTACATGTGTGTCATGCAGTTGCACATTTGATGGATGTGGGAGGATCTATTGGAGCCTTGAAAGGATGTGATGGGGAAGATGTGGGTGCAGGTTTTGCAATTCCTGTGGTGGCAATGGAAGGTGCTGGGGTGAGGGGGGTCATTGGAGGGCGTGGACTTGACTAGGTAGTCGTGCAGGAAACAGTCTAAGTGAAAAGTGGGTAGGAGTGGCGAGGGAAATATATCCCTCAAGTTCAGTGTTACTGACACCTTTTACAAACCCACTGACTCCCACAGCTGTCTAGATTATACCTCCTCCCACCCCATCACTTGCACAAATGTGATCCTATATTCCCAATCCCTCCACCTCCATCGCATCTTTTCCCAAAGGAGAAGCACAGCGTTTCAGGCAGCATCCGAGGAGTAGTAAAATCGACGTTTTGGGCTGAAGCCCTTCGTCAGAAATACAGTCAGAGGGCCTGAAGGTTGGATAGATAAATGAGAGGAGGTTTGGGGTGGGGAGAAAGTAGCATAGAGTACAATAGGTGAGTGGGAGAGGAGATGAAGGTGATGGGTCAGGGAGGAATGTGGAATGGATCGGTGGAAAGGAAGATAGGCAGGTAAGACAAGTCATGGGGACATTGCAGAGCTGGAAGTTTGGAGCTGGCGTGAGGTGGGGGAAGGGTAAATGAGGAAACTGGTGAAGTCTACATTGATGCCCTGGGGTTGCAGTGATCTGAGGCTGAGGATGAGGTGTTCTTCCTCCAGGCGTCGGTTGTGAGGGAGTGGCGGTGTAGGAGGCCCAGGACCTCCATGCCCTCGGCTCAGTTGGAGGGGGAGTTGAAATGTTGGGCCACTGGGCAGTGTGGTTGATTGGTGCGTGTTGCCCAGAGATGTTCCATAAAGCGCTCTGCTAGGAGGCGTCCTGTCTCCCCAATATAGACTACACCGCATCGGGATCAACGGACACAATAAATTATATTGGTGGATGTGCAGGTAAAACTTTGGTGCCGGTGGAAGGCTCCTTTCGGGCCATAGATGGAGGCGAGGGAGGAGGTGTGGACGCTGATTTTGCAATTATTGTCGTGGCAGGGGAAGGTGCCAGGACGGGAGGATGGGTTGTTGGGGGGCGTGGAAATGACCAGATAGTCACGGAGGGAACGGTCTTTGTGGAAGGCGGAATGGGATAGGGAGGGAAATATATCCCTGGTGGTGGGGTCCGTTTGGAGGTGGTGGAAATGTCAGCGGATGATTTGGTTTATGCGAAGGTTGGTAGGGTGAAAATTAAGCACCATGGGGGTTCTGTCCTTGTTACGGTTGGAGGGGTTGGGTCTGAGGGTGGAGGTTCAGGATGTGGACGAGATGCATTGGAGGGCATCTTTAACCACGTGGGAAGGGAAATTGCGGTCTCTAAAGAAGGAAGCCATCTGGTATGTTTCATACTCTATGCTACTTTCTCCCCACCCCACCCTACTCTCATTTATCTTTCCACCCATCAGGCAATCTGCTTGTATTCCTGATGAAGGGTTTTTGCCCGAAACTTCGATTTTTCTGCACCTCGGATTCTGCCTGAACTGTTGTGCTTTTCCAGCACCGCTCTAATCTAAACTCTGGTTTCCAGCATCTGCAGTCATTGTTTTTACCCTCTGCTCCCAAAGAACAAGTTCCACCACAGAACATACCAGATGGCCTCCTTCTTTAAAGACCGGAACTTCCCAATCTATGTGGTTGAAGATGCCCTCCAACCCATCTCATCCATGTTCCGTACCTCCACCCACGAACCCCAAATCTCCAACCACAAGGACAGAATGTCCCAGGTCCTCATCTTCTATCCCACCAACCTCTGCATAAATCAAGTCATCTGTTGACAGTTTCGCCATCTCGAAACGGATCCCAATACTAGAGTTAGGTTCTCCTCCCCCGCCCTATCCACTTTCCGCCAAGACTATTCGCTCTCTGACTACCTAGTCAAGTCCACGCCCTCCAATGGCCCACCCTTCCCTCCCAGCACCTTCCTCTGCCACCGCAGGAATTGAAAAACCTGCTCCTAAATCTACCCTCTCATGTCTGTCCAAGGCTCCAATGGAGGCTTACACATTCATCAAAGTTTCACCTGCACTTGCACATGTCATTTCTTGTGTCTGTTGCTCGCGATGCGGTCTACTCTAAATTGGGGAGACCAGACGTCTTCTCACAGAGCACTTCAGAGAATATCTGCAGGGCACCCACAAGAATCAACCCCAGTGCCCTCATGGTCAAAAATTTCATCTCCCCCTCCCACTCTCCCGAGGACATGCAGGTCTTGGGCCTCCTCCATCGCCACTGCCTCACCACCCAATGCTAGGAGGAAGAAAGCCTCATCTGCTGCCTCGGGACCCTTCAACCCCATGGCATCAATTGGGACTTCACCAGTTTCCTCATTTCCCCTCCCCCTACCTTACCCCAGTTACCACCTTCCAGTTACCACCGTCATCCTAACCTGTCACACCTGTGCATCTTTATTTCCACCTATCCACTACACCTTCTTCTCTGAAATATCATGTTCACCCCCCACCTCCATCCACTGACTGCACTCTCAGTTACCTTCTCCCCAGCCGCGCCCCACTCCCATTTATCTCTCTATCCAATATGCTCCCAGTCTCATTCCTGATGAAGGGCTTTTGCCTTAAACGTTCATTTTTCGTGCTCCACAGATGCTGTCGTACCTGCTGTGCTTCTCCAACACCACTCTAATCTTGAAGGGAATCAGATGATTAAGAGGGTTTTCGGATATTTTCTAGTGTTAACCACTTTAGCAACTACCAGTTTAGGGAACAGCTAAAGGACCGAGCACAGGTCAGGTCACCACATAAACATTTTTTTAAATTGCAATAAAACATGGAAGGCTGAAGTCTGCAACTTTGCCCATCAAAACTGTTTCACCAATGAATTTATCACTGATTCCTTTGCAAGTCAGAGTGCTATGGGCCTTGGAGGGGAACTTGCAAATGGTGGCGTTTCATTGCATCTTCCAACCTTGTCCTTATAGTCAGTACAGCTGTTGAACTTTGAAGGTTCTGTCAAATATGCCCACATGACTTACTCCAGTTCATCCTGTAGTTGGTGCACTCTGTTGCAATTGTGCCTAAGCGGTGAAGAGAATGAATATTGCAGGTATTGAAGAGGGTACAATCAAGTGACTGCATTGTCGTGGACCGTGTCCTTAAATGTTACTGAAGTTACACCCATTGAGGCAAATGGAGGGAGTCTCATTTTTGCCTTGCAAACGATGTAGGATTCACGGAGTCACAAGTTGAGTTTATAATCAAAAAATGTCTACCAAAGGACATGTTTTTGTTGTCAAATTGTTTATATAGCCAGTTTCCATCTGTTTATTTTTCTAAATACTAGCTCAGTGGACAATTACACGGGAAAATTTGGTTACAGTAAAGCCATTGAATGTCAGTGGGATATGATTAGATCCTCATTTGTCAGAGATATCAATACTGTATTTCGTCCTTGTGTGGACCAATCTGATTCCAGTCGCTTTCTGATTTCAAGTTCCAATTCCCATCTGTGCTTGAAATTTCAACCGTTTCTTCACATAAATGTCTCCGCCTGCCTTAATAATATGTAAGGATTCTGCAGGGGACAGCAGAGATTAATGAACATGTTGTCAACACTGGAGAAAATGGAGCTTCTTGGAATGATTGGTTAGGCTTGGATTATTCTCCTTGAAACAAGGGAGACGGAGTGCAGCTCTATAATCACGTAATAACATTTATGCACGTTCAATATTCATGGGATCTTGACAGGGTAGTTACTGGCAGGTGATTTACCCTCTGGTATGAGGAGTTTACCCTCTGGTATGAACTCAGAATTAGATATTGCCTATTTAATTCAGAAATGGGGAGTAATTTCTTTGCTCGGGGCCAGGGAATCAGCGGAACTCCTTACCAAAACTGTTGTTGAGGCTGAGTTGCTGTATATTTTCAAACTGTGGCAGACAGATATTTAACCAGAAAGACGATGAAGCTTTGTCGAGGTAATGCAGGAGAATGGAGTTGAGGATTATCAGATCAGCCATGAGTTCATTGAATGGTGGAGCAGATTCTATGGGCTGAATGGCCGACTTCCAATCTTACATCATTTGATCTAAAGCCTTACTTTATTGATAAATCTAGAATTCTGAGGGGATGGGATGAAGTGATAGAAAATGTTTCCAAACTGATCAGACAGATCAGGAACTCGGCTCATAAGCTCATGATCAAGAAATGTGCTGTGGCCTGGAGACAACAAATGGCACTGGGCACCCAACAGATGGGTATGTGCAGACGCTGTGATTGCTAAAACAAAATGGTGGATCTTATATTTTTGCCAACTTGGCGTCATGCTGGATGATGGATCGCGGTATGATTCATGCAGCAAAAGGTTGTGAAAGAATGAAAAGTTCATTTCATTGGAAAAGTTTCCTGTGGTTCCAAGTCCAATTGACTGTTTGAAATACTGATCAGAAATTTGTGTCGAATGTTACATTAAAATTCACAATCCTTCTGGATAAACTATTGCACCCAATCTCTCCTTATTTGTTTCACTTTCGTTCGATGTAAATTCATAGAAAGTCACTATGGAATGAAAGGAGAAAAGAAACGTTTGCATTCCTTTTCATTATCCCAATTTAACTTACAACAGAATCAAATTGCTTTATTTCGACTTTGATGAGGTATCGATTTATCACCAATCTCCGATGCAATGAAGGACAAGAGCAAGATTCTCCATCTAATGTATACTAAAGATGCGAGGTAGAAAGGGAAACCACAGCTGCGTTTGATAGAAGTAACAGCCAGAGTAGGATTCAAATCCACACATGCACCATGAAAGAGCATCCCGTCGCGTTAATCTCTGGGCCACTTAAGTCCATGGAAAAGGGGCTCACATATGACCACATCAAGATTACATATGGTGCACCTATTGGATAAGAAATTCCCTGATCGGAATCGAATCCACGCCATTATATTTCTGCTTTCAGCGGAATGATGATATCAGCAAAATCCAAGGAATTGACCTCGTCCTTGGAAGGGATACCTTGTCCTTGAATTATTCCGAGTCGGAACTGTCTCAGAATGAACCAGCAAACATGAAATTCCCGTCACATTCACACGCACATTTAGTCTTGACGCATAATTTCTTCAGACAGTTTCTCTCTCACGGGAAGAAGTATATATGGAGAGAGAAGTGAAGGTGATGTTTTAGCTTGATAGTCTTTCCCATATGGCTGAACCTGAACTGGGTAAAATTCCCGGAAATGCAGTTATGTTCGTTTCATTTTATTAATTTTGCTGCAACTTCACTCTGTTCATTGCAATGATCGGAAGTGAATTGGATTTATATGATTGGAACGTTTAATGTTGTATTCAATTTTGCTCCGAATTTATTTCAGCTTAAAGAAAATACTGATGAGAAAAACAGAAGGTTAAACTACAAAACAAGATGCCAGTTTTGATGCTCAGTTACTTTGGCAGATTTCAGTGGGTATCAAATGAACCCAACATCATGGCGATTGTCCTCCCATCTTTAAGCCATGGGATTAAAGCAGGAAATCGATCTCTAAGAGACGGGTCACTTCCTGTTCATTATGGAATAGCTTTCCTTGACAATATACAAAATCTGCTCAGTTCCATTTATATGATTCATGTGGAATATTAATAGAAATCTTTCAAAACTCTCAGTTATTCTTTTGCTGAATCCTATTCAGCTGCATACGTTTGCGATAATTCTTTCCATCTGAAGTCGTCCAAATTAGACATTGTTTCCTCGCACCTTTCACACCCCACACCCCACTTTTACACTTCTACCCAGCCACAGGTTGTCTCTCTCCTGGTGAAACCCACTGCTTGTGTGTCTCTAAATGTGCCTTGCCAAATATTTTGGAAACGGATTCTCTGAGTGTCAGAAATTCTGCTCCCATTATTTCTTTGTCCTTCATCAATGGTTTTGAAAGCATGACGTTCAGAAATTTGCGAACTTGAAAGAGTGCATTTACCACCTATTTACTCTATCCAAATCTCACATACCCTGGAAAACTTGCATTCGGTTTTCCTTGGTTCAGTTTCAAATTTTCCAAAACACAAATAACTAAAATGCCGTCAGCATCATCTCTAATGTCTTAGCACCCCAGTCAACGCTGGCAGTGTCCTCTCTGATAGAATCACAGATTCCCTACAAGGCAGAAAGTACAATTCAGCCAATCGATTCTGTAGGGACACTCTGAACAGCATCTCAACCCAGACCTAGCTCCCCTCTCTATCACCGCAGGCTTCTGGCTTGTAATTTCAAATAAACCTGCTGCAATAAAACCTGGCATCGTGTGACTGCTGACCTTATCATTGCGTTGCCCATGGCTAATTCACTTAACTTACTGAAGTCACTCCCTGGACACATCAGCGCAATTTAACATGGCCAATCCACCGAACCAACAGACTTAAGAGCAGTGCGAACCTCTGTAGTGTACCATCACATTGAACACTGTCTGTATCATGTGTAATGGCTTTACACACTGGTAACTCCGCCGAGTGAAAGCAAGTTGCGCTCATCAACCCGAATTCAATGCATCCAAACGCGGTTCTACGCTGTACAACCTCATTAGTGCTGCTAGAAATGTTTCTGAACTCAGATCTGAATGGGTTTACTCTGTTTCCTTCCTCGGATTCCTGCTTTAAATACACACATCAGTCAGGAACAACTCTATATAATGGTTTTCATTCCAACACAAGCACAATGTGCAGTTTGTGGAAGTTACGTGTTTTCACTTTCACTGGCACTCTCTGTCCAGGAGCTGCAGCCCTGCCCAGCTGATTCAGACAGCACTGTCCTTCCTGTGACATGTCCCATCGAGAATGGAAGGCCAAGCATGAATAACCTCTGTGGGGAACAGAGCGACAGGTTTAAAACCATTACGATGCCCCCAGCGGAGAATTGAGCCCTGTGACAGGAGGGGACACTAACCACGATACTGTGGAGGACAACAACCTCGAGGAAGACCCTTCAGCCTGTTGTGGCCGCACTTGTCCAACGCAACTGCTTAACGACCTGAATCAAGTTTTCCATCGTTTAGCCCATAGTCGTATATGTTTTGGCATCACAAATTAACATCTCAATTTCTTTAAAGTTAGAAAGATTCCCGCCTCTCTGACCCTTTCCGCACATCTACTCAAACGTTTCTGCCTTTTTCCGAAATCTCTTGGCCCCAGTGTTCGATCTCTCCATCAATAAGAAACGCTTCTTTCAGTCTGTCCTATCCGTATCCCTCATTATTTTGCACATCTCAGTCATGTCTTCTCCAATCTCCTCTGCTCGGTGACAAACTACCCCAGTCTGTCCAATCTCCCCTCATAAGTGAAACTCTTCAGCCCAGACAATATCCCAGTGAATCTCTACTGCAACGTTCCCAGTGCGACCACATCCATGCTGTACTGTGAATTGCAGAACTGCACACAGTAATCCAGCAAGAGCCGAATTAACATTTTTTCTATTCTGTTACAGTATGAGGGCGTCGCTGGTTCGGCAGTATTTATTGTTATCCCTAATTGCACAGCGGGTAGTTGAGACTCAACCATATTGTAGTGAGGCTGAAGTCACATGGAGGCCCGAACATGTACAAATGGCAGTTCTATTCCTTAAAGGACGTCAAATGGTTTTATTTTTTTCAACAATTGAACATGAATATATAGGAGTTATTAGATTCGTAATTCCAGATATTTATTGAATCCCAATTCTACCGCCTAGCGTGGTCGGAGTCAAACCCGAGTCCCTGGTGTCTGAATTAACAGTTCAGTGGTTAGTGGTAATAGCGCTTGGCCATTGCAGAAAAGCAGTGGAACTGATCTTATCCAATGAAGTCGCTTTTCCCCGATACTGTCCTGTGCCATTTTCCTCAGCTTGACCCCCACCCCCCCACCCCACTCCCCACCAATAATCTCTGGTCCATGTCGGTAAAAGCTGCTGCATGAGTATTGATCTCACAACAGTGGTAACCAAATGGATCAAATGGTCTGCAGGTCCCGATGGTGGAGCTGGGGCACGTTCACCCAGCAACAATGACCGCAGCCACACAGACTGATCGGGATCAATGTGAAAGTCTGTATTAGATTCTACAATGCCTTAAAGAAATAGGAAATGACTCCACAAACACATGATGAAAGAGCAGGGCTCCGAAAGCTAGTGCTTCAATTAAACCTGTAAGACCATAACCTGGTGTTGGGTGATATTTAACTTTGTACTCCATAGTCCAATGTTGGCATCTCCAAATTAATGAAATGGGGGTATGGGACGGAAATTTCGGTTAGTGGTCGGAGGAGGAAAGAAATCTTGAGAACGGGTGGATTTGAATTCTGACAAATGAAGCACAGAGATGTGACCGAGCAGAGCTTGAAGGAAAAAAATCACCTTGGAGAAAATCACCATGTTAAAACAACTGATTCCTTTGTGTTTCATGAAAGACTGGGACACAGAGCAATTACTGTCGTGACTCGGATTCAAACCGAGGTTGCTGCGGGCCACAACACAGAGTACTAACCACTATACGATCACGGCACCCCACCGACGGACACACTAACCACTAGCAATAATTAAAGTATCATTAGAAATGCTAGGCAGAGCACCAAATGCAAAATATCAGTGCTTAGCGAACAGTGGCAGATATATGGGAACTCAGAATGGGCTGACCGTTTAACATCGCTGCCCACAGAGGCTGTGGTGAATCCATCGTTAATGTGCTGAAGGCTGAGATAAATAGATTTCTCCAAAATATTAAAGACTCCGGGGACAGTGCAGCTTTTGTTACCACCAATATCGTTTATGGTTGCCGTTGCTCCCGGTGCGGTCTCCTCAACATTGGGGAGACTGGACACCTCCGAGCAGAGCGCTTTAGGGAACATCTCTGGGACACCTGCACCAATCAACCACACCGCACTGTGGCCCAACATTTCAACTCCCCCTCCCACTCTGCCAAAGACATGGAGGTCCTGGGCCTCCTTCACCGTCGCTCCCTCACCACCAGACGCCTGGAGGAAGAACGATTCATCTTCCGCCTCGGAACACTTCAACCCCAGGGCATCAATGTGGACTCCAACAGTTTCCTCATCTCCCCTTCCCCCACCCCACCCCAGTTCCAAACTTCCAGCTCAGCACTGCCCCCATGACTTGCCCTGACTTGTCCGATCTGCTTATCTTCTTTTCCACTTATCCACTTCAGCCTCTCCCCCGACCTATCACCTTCATCCCCTCCCCCACTCAACTATTGTACTCTATGCTACATTCTCCCCACCCCCACCCTCCTCTCACTTATCTCTCCACCATTCAGGCTCTCTGCATTTATTCCTGATGAAGAACTTTTGCCCGAAAAGTCGATTTTACTGCGACTCGGATGCTGTCTGAACTGCTGTGCTCTTCCAACACCACTGATCCAGAATCTGGTTTCCAGCATCTGCAGCCATTGTTTTTACCAAGCTTTTGTTGAAATGTATGCTTCAATAGCAATGCAGTTTAACATCGGCTACTTCACGAGTTACCCCACACAAGGTAGTAACCACTGCTGCCACATAGTCCCAGTTCCTAGCCCCAGAATCAGAGGAACTGAGTGGCGCAGTCGCGAAGATCCAACTTGAAATCGAGATGGGAATGAGGTCGCAGAGATACTCGAGGGCTCAAGTGACACAACCGGAGAATGCACGGTATTTCTACGATGGTTTAGAGGCGCAAGCAATTCCGAGGTTGGGAGTGCTCCTGGTCAAAGGTGGGGCAGAAGGGAATATGTGTTCCCGTTTATAATAACAGCAATCTACAGTGCATCTTGCTGAGACAGCTGAGTGCCACAACTGGAGCGTGGGCAGCTGGTTTGAAGTTTAATTTTGCCTCACTATTACCCAGTTCCCTGGAATGAATTGCTTTCACCGTTTTTATTTCCAATTGTTTGATATCTCCCTGCAGTCTGCGGCTTTCTTCCTCATGGTTAATTGCATGATTAACTGTTGTATGATCTGCACACTGCTAAATCACGGCCACGACAAGTAAATATGAATCATTGATCTATATGAGAAAACAGTGGGACTCACAGCAGGCATGTTTCGTAGGTTTGCAGGCGACGCCAGAATTGTAGACAGTGAGGAAAATTATCTAAGTTTCAAAAGGATCTTAATCCAATGAGTCGTTGGACTTAAAAATCTAACATGGAGTTCAATCTGAATAAATGGCAGGTATTGCATTTTAGTACAACAAAAAGAATATGGCTTTGCATATGTTGGAGAACATGGAAGCTCGGTGTGCATTTACATAATTCCTTGTAGTTTGCATTACCTGCAACAAGGTGGTTCAAAGGTATTTGGCACACTTCCCTTCATTGCTCAGTCCTTTGTGTATACTAGTTGGGACGTTATGTTGAAATTTTCCAGGACATTGATGAGGCCTCTTCTGGAATATTATGTCCAGTTCCGGTCGCCCAGTTGTAGGAATGTTATTATTCAGCTGGAGCAGGTTCCGAAAAGGTATACACGCATGTTGCTGTGTGTTGCAGGTTTGAGTTATAATGAAAGGCTGGATAGGCTGAGACTATTTTCAGATTCGAGATTGAGGTGCTGGAAAACCACATCAGGTAACACAGAATCCGAGGAGCAGGATAATCATTTTTTTTCGTGCAAGTGTCGTTCATCAGGCTTTTCCCCGAAACGTCGATTCTCCTGCTCCTCAGATACTGCCTGACCTGCTGTGCTTTCCCAGCACAACATTCTCGACTCTGATCTCTCATTTGCAGTTCTCACTTTCTCCTAGTTGAGAGTGTTTTCACTCCAGGTTAGGGGTTTGAGAGGCGACCTGACAGAAGTTTATGAATTATTGAGAGGCAAGTCAGAGTTAACGATAGCTGCCTTTTCCCAGGATGGGGATTTCAAGGCGAGAGGGCATATGTTTAAGATGAAAAGAGAGAGATTATTTTTTTAAAAAAGACATGTGAGAATTTTTTTAGGGAAGGTGTTTTACGTTTAACTTGCTGAGGAAGTGATGGATGAGGGTATGTTTGCAACATTTAAAGGACAATTGATTCCAAACATGAATGGGAAAGTGGGATTTTTAAAATAAATTTATTCATGCCTAGTACATCAGTTATTTCCCAGAGGACATTTAAGAGCCAGCCACGATATTATCCATGTGGAGTGTCCTGTGGGACAGAGCAGATGAATATGACAGTTTGCTTCCCGTTCTGGCATGAATGAATCAGATGGGATTTTCCACACAACTGATTCAGGTCATCACAAGACTCTTCTATTCCAGGTGCGCATTGAATTCAAGCTCCACTATCTGTCATACCAGGACCTGAACCCTTTGTCCCCAAAATATTACCAGGTTTTTTTGGATTAACATCACAGTAAGAAAACTACAAGGGCATTATAACTACTCAACGGGTACAGGAGGAGGCAGATGGGACTAGATTAATTTGGCAGTATGTTCAGCATGGATTGATTGGACTGATGGGCCTGTTTTCATGCTGTATGACTCTATAATTGACGCTATGGAATAAATAGCTGGTTGGGATTAACAGCAGCATTGACAGCATAACCGAACACCTGATGGGATATGTCATCCTGCTGGAGTGTCCGGAGGTTGTTTTGCTCAGTGACCCCTTCCCACACACGGGACTGGTGAACGGTCTCTCCCCAGTGTTACTGATTAAATGAGTTTCCATTTCTGTGGTTAATTGAATCCCTTCCAGCAGTTCCCACATTGCCCTGCTTTCTCTGTGGTATCAGTGCCCTTTTCTTCTACACAGGGTGAACGATCCTTTCAAATTGTGTCCACACAGATACAAATCCCGTTTTCCATGTTGTGAATGTGTTTTCATTGTTTCTCATTCACCCACAGGGTGTGAGCATGACTGGTCAGGACAACATTTGTTCTTCGCCCCTCGTTCGTTGCTGTCTGGCTACACCATAAACCGGGGTGTGATCCCAGCCTCGGGTGTCTGTCTGTGGGCACTCTGCACATTCTCTGTGTGTTTGTGTTTTTATTTCTCCCTCTGACCTAGGATTTGCCAGTTACAGGGATCAAAAATGGAAAATGCAGGCTTATGGGATAGGGAATTCCGTGGGGTCTGGTGAGATGCGCTTCGGATGGATGTCTGGACTGGAAGGGCCGACTAGACTTCTTCCCACACAGTGGGGAGTCTTGGATTAAGGGTCAGCTCATGTTTCTTTCTGGTCCTGGAGTCTCTCGTCGGCCGGACTGGGTTAAGACGGGAGAATCCCCTGCATAAGAGACATGAATGAATGGGATTGCAGGAAATTATGGTCATGATCTCTGTTCCTGAGGTCAGGCTTGCATTTCAGGTTTTATTCGTCGAACTTAAACATCACCCTTTCCGTTTTCCAGTCGCCAAGGATGACAAGTTTAAAATATCACCCCAACACCACATTCTCCAGGTTGAATTTTGACTGTGTGGAAGAAACTGATACTGAGCTGATGAGAGCAAATGTAGCTGCCACCGCCAGTGTCGGAAACACAGATCCAAATAGAAAAATCATCTTTTAAACCCAGCACTGCAAAGTTAAGGGCTCAACACGCTCCAGTTGTGCCACTCAGCTGTCTTAGAAAGATGCACTGGAAATCGCTATGATAGTATAAACGGGGGATACCATTCCCTTCAGCAGGAGTACACTCAATCTCGGAATTTCTTGCGCCTCTGTACCATCATAGAAGGACAGCACGCTCACCTGTTGCATCACTGGAGCCAGAGAGTAACTCTGCGCACTCATTCCCATCCCCATTTCCGGTCGGATCTGGGCGGCTGTGCCGATGTTAAGCTAAAATGCTATTGAAGCATACATTTCAACAATATCCTGTACTGTCTCCCGAGACTTTGATGTTTTGTCGAAATCGATCAATCTCAGTTTTCAACATTCTCATTCAAGGGATCTCCACAGCCTCTGAGGACATCGAACTGAAAGATTCAGCTCATTCTCAGCTCCCACATGTCTGTCACTGTTTGCTAAGTACTGATATTGTACATTTGCTGTTTTTCCAACATTTTCTCTGCTACTATACTTATTGCTGCTTGCAAGCATCCTGTTCTGTGTTTACTGTGATCGTGGTTGTCGGTATTTTGCATTGTGACCACAGCAACCTCGATTTGAAACCAAATCACGGCACTAAGTGTTCTCTCCGTTGTCCTTTTTGTGACACATGATTAGAAATTAATTGTTTTACCTTCAAATTCCGCTCTCTTACATCTCTGCGTTTCATATATCAGGATTCAAACAGACCCGTTGTCAGAGAATCCTCTCCCTCCCACGATCATTAAACCTCCTTTCCGTCCCTCCCCCCATTTCTCTGAGGCAATGCACAATCTATCACTCTCTTTCACGTTCATACTGTTCTGTCTGTCCTGCTGCTGCGGTCACTGTTGTTGCGTGAAGGTGCCCCAATCCCAAACAAGTCGATCCATTTGGATACCGCGGTTGTGAAATCAATCCCTATGTAGCAGCTTATGCTGACATAGGCCAGAGACAATTGGAGGCTCAGGCTCATGAAAAGGACGCAGGGCAGTTTTGGGGAAAAGATATTTTATTCATAAAGATCATCTTTTGTGGTTTCTGCGATGGTCTCGTGTCAATTTCATAGTACTGATAATCCCGAGACCGAGGTAATAGTCTGGGTACTCGGGTTTGAATCCCATCGTGCTAAGATTTTAAAATTTGATTCATTAAACATCTGCAATGAAGAATCTATTGACTTCTATAGATCCATTGACAATTGGTGAAAAACAAATCTGTTTCAAAAATGGCGTTTTGTGATGGAATCGGCTATCCTTTCTTGATTTGGCCTGCATGTGATTTCAGACTCATAGCAATATGGTTGAGTCTCAACTGCCCTCTGGGCAATTCGGAATGGTAATAAATTCTGCCAAGCCAGAATCGCCCTCATACTAATACAGAAATTTTAAAACAAATGCTCATTAGGTTCAAGCAAAAGTGTTGTGTGCAGTTTTGCCAGTCACATTATCGCAGGCATGTGATCACACTGAGAAAATTGCAGGAGATATTTACCGGGATATTGTTTGGGCTGAAGAGTTTCAGTTGTGAAGAAAGACAGGACAGAGTGGACTGTTTGTCGCAGTGCAAAGGAGATGGAGAGAAGATATGATTGAGTTAGGGTATGGACAGGGATGACTGAACGAGTTTCCCACTGATGGAGAGATCGATCAGCAGGGGCCACCGATTTAAGGAGAAAGGCAGAACGGTTTGAGAAGATGTGCGGAAAAGCTTTATCAGCCAGCTGGGGATTGGAATTTGGAATACACTATCTGCATTGTTCAGAGCGGCAGAAACCCTTACGACCTGAATAAATATTCAGATGTGAACTTGTGATGCCAAGATATATTAGGCTGTGGGATAAACATTGTGAAATGGGATTCAGTTCATTAAGCAGTTGCTTTTGACAAGTGTGGCCACAATTGTCTGAAGAGCCTCCTTTGACACACTTGTCTTCGGTAGTGTCCCCGCCTGTCACAAGGCTCAATTATACGCTGGGGACAGTGTAAATATTTTAAAACTGTCGCCCCGTTCCCAAGTGCGAGTATTGATACTTGCCCTTCCATTCTCGATGGGGCATGTCACAGGAAGGACAGTGCTGCCTGTACCAAGGTGGGGAAGGGTTGCAGCTCTCAGGGAGGCAGAGTTTCAGTGAAAGTGCAAATACGTGACTTCTGCAAACTGCATCTTGTGTTGGAATGAAAACCATTTGACAGAGTCTTTTTCCGGATTGAAAAGTCTACTGGAAACATGAAGCTGACTAAGAAACAGGGTAAAAGTATCCAAATATGATTGCAGAAACAATTCCCGCAGCACGAACTGCTGTTCGGTCTGAGGGTTAGGTTGATTGGCCAAGTTAAATTGCCCTCTCGTGTCCAGGGAGAGAAATAAGTACGTTAAGTGAATTAGCCATGGGTAACTCGGGGAGAAGTTCAGAATTCAGAGGACGCCAGTTTATCGTCCAACAGGTTTATTTGACATCATATAGGGGAGGGATGCCCCTTCTTCAGGTGAAATATAAGGGAATAGGGCGGGGAGATAGGTCTGGGTGAGATGCTCTTCAGAAAATGGAAACTGGATCGATTGACTGAAAAGCTCTTTCTGCACTGTAAGATTCTATGATTCTATCGGAGAGGATAATGACGTGTTTACTGGGATGTAAAGCCATGACAGACGATGCTGACGGGGTTTACTGAGGATGAGATTTTATTCACTTGTTTTCTTGGAAAATTTAGAACAGTTATCCCTGAACCAAGGAAAACTTATTGGGGTTTTTCACGTTATGAAATGTTTGGACAGAGTAAATAGGTGGAAAATTTAATCTTTCAAGTAAGTAAAAATCTTAACATCAGGCATTCAAAACCTTTGATAAAACTTTGAAGGACAAAGAAATGATGAGAGCAGAATCGCTGTCACTCCCAGAATCTGTTTTTCAAAGCATTTCGAAAAGCACATTTGGTGACACACAAGGAATAAATTTCACAAGGAGAGACAGTGTGTAGCTAGGTAAAGGAGCATGGGTGGGGTTTAGTTGGTTGGAAGCCGCGGGGAAATAATGTCCAAGCTGGTTGACTTTAAATGTGAAGACATTTCGTGAACGTGTGCACCAGAATTCTATTCGGTTCCAAAACTCTGGATTTTGAAAGATTTGTCATAATATTCCACCAAAAGCATTATAAATGTCCCAGTGGCTCAGTGGTTAGCCCTGTTGCCTAACAGCACCACCGTCCCAGGTTCGATTTGAGCCTCAGGTGGGGTTTGCACATTCCTCCTGTGGGTTTGCTCCGGTTTCCTCCCACCGTCTAAGATGTGAGTCCGCCCGAACATTCAACGAACTCATGGTTGATCTGATAGTTTTCAACTCCTTTCTGCTCACTTACCTCGATAAAGTTTCATCATCTTTCTGATTAACTATCTGACACAGCCTGAATGTACACAACACCTCAAACTCAACAGTGGTTGCGGCAAAAATGCCACATACTCTCTGGCTCCTGAGAAAAGAAATTACTCCTCATTTCTGAATTAAATAAGCAATATCTAATTCTGAGATTATGTCATCTGGTGCTCTCCTCACATCATAGGCAAGCCACCTGCCTGTATCTCCCCTGTCAAGACCCATGAATATTGAACGTTTATAATGGTTATTGTGTGATTATAGAGCTCCCCTCCACCTCCCCTGTCTGAAGCAGAATAATCCAAGCCTAACCAATCGTGCAACGAAGCTCCATTTTATACAGAGTTAGCAACACGTTTGTAAATCTCTGCTGCCCTTCACAGCGTCCTTACATATTTTTAAGACAGGTGGAGAAATTTTGGCGAGGAAACGGGTTGAAATTTCAGGCACAGACGGGAATTGGAACTTAAAATCTGAAAGCGATTGGAATCAGATTGATCCACAGAAGGACCAAATGCAGAAATGATTACGCTGACAAATGAGAGTCTAATCATATCGATTGACATTCAATGGCTTCATTCCTCTGTGTAATCGTCCTGGGAGCTAGTATTTAGGAGAAATGCAATCTGACCGCCCGTATAAAGAAGTTGACGATAAAAACATATCCGTCAGTCGACTTTGTTTGATTATTAACTCAACTCTTGTCTCAGTGAAGCCTTCACCGTCCACAACGCACAAACTAGATGTTTAACAGAACTCTCCATTTGCCTAGGTGGGTGCAGGTTCGATACCACTGAAGGAACTGGGCACCCTCCTCGACAATGCATTCACATAACGTACATTGTTCAACACCGGAATATTTATCCCCTTAGCTGCTAAGGCACAATTGCAGCAGAGTGCACCACCTGGAAGATTCACTGCAGTAAGTCATCCAGGCTTTGTTGACAGAACATTCAAAGCTCAAAAACTATACTGATAATAAGGACAAGGGTGAAGATGCCTGAAACGTCACCATTTACAAATTACCCTCCAAGGTACATACCAGCATGACTTGGAGAGGAACCAGTGGTAAATTCATTGATTGGTGAAGCGGTGTTGTTGGGCAAAGAGCTATACTTCAGCCCTCCATCTTTTATCGTACAATTTTTAAAAATGTTGATTATTGCATTTACCAGACTTCTGATCATTTCTTTAGTTGCTTCCTAAACTGGCGGTTGCTAAAGATCGAATATCATCCTCAGCCTGTGGTCAACAAGAGAAAATATCCAAAAACCCTCTCGAACAACTGATCTCCTTGTCCAACAATCTTCAGAGATCTCTGAATGTCCACTCCAAGATCTCTTTGTTCCCGTATACCACTCAGAATCCTCACTGTTATTGTTTAAACTCCCCAAATGCATTAGCACTTATTGGTCTGGATTCAATTCCATTCGCCGTTTTTCCCTTCCACCTCATTGATACATCCCTGCGATCCCTGATATTATTCATCACAGTCAACTACACGAACAATTGTTGCATCGTCTGTAAACTTTTACGACAACTAAGATTGAATTATTGATCTACATCAGGAAACAGTGGTACTACACTGGAAAAAGGCATCCAAACATGGTTCATTGCTGAATGGGATGAACACCTGCAATAACAACAGAATCGGACCCTTGCTATCATTTGTAAACCTGATGGCAACTCTGCAGGTTGGTCTCCTTACTGATTCCTTCTCAAATGTGGGAGTGGTGAATGACCTGTCCACATTGTGACTGAGAAGTGAGTTTACATTTCAGCGGGTAATTTAATCCCTTCATACAGACCCCGCCCCCATTGACCTGAATGCATGGCAGCGAGGGTATCCTTTTGTCTATTTAGTTTGGATAATCAGTTGAATTTGACTCCACGCTGAGACGACTCCGATTTTTTCCCCGTCATCCATGTATCTTTTTTATCCTTCCTTATTCTCCCAAGCAGTGTGGCTATCATAGTCTGAACAGCATTTGTTGTTCATTCTTAACTCTCCTTGAACTGAGTCAGAGGGAATTTATGGGTGAACCGTACTATTGTGGGTCTGGAGTTATATGTTGGCAGGTCTCGTTGAGGAGGGCAGATTTCCCTTTTGAAGGGACATGAATTAATGGGTTTCCAGCAAATTAGAACGTTTAGTCAGTCTTCCTCTGAGCGGGTTTATATTCCAGATTTTATTCATCAAATCTAATTACCTGCAGCTGCCATGCTCCATTCTCCAAGGGTTGCTGGCCCAAATATCACTATTGCATTTGCAGATGACACGAAGATTGTTGGAGTTGCAGAAAGCATAGCGGACCGTCAAAGAATGAAGGAGAATGTAGATAGACAGGAAAGTTGAGTGGAGAAGTGGCAGGTGGAGTTGGGTCCAGGTAAATGTGCGGTGATGCATTTTGGGAAGTCTAATTCTCGAGCCAAGGAAACGGAAGATCCTTGGGCAAAGTTGATGAGCAGAGAGATCCGGGAATTCAGGTCCTTTGTACCCTGATGGTGCTGCACAGGTGGATCGAGTGGACAAGAAGTCATTTGGCAAGCTTGCTTTCACCGGACGGCGCATTGAGTATAAAATGCTGCCTACAGTTGTGGTTGCTAAATTACCAATACGATGTGGACGTTTCGGACAGTATGCAGAGAAGATTTATGAGGAAGTTGCTGGTCTGGAAGATGCCTACTCTGAGGAGACATTGAGGGGGACCTGATTGACGTCTATAAATCATGAACGGTATAGCCAGGGTGGATAGAGATAAGCTTTTACCCAAGTTGAGGGATTAAATAATGAGAGGTCACACGTTTAAGGTGAGAGGTGAAAATTTTAAGAGAGATAGACGTTGGAAGTATTTTTCTCAGAGGGTGGTAGGTGCCTGGACTGTGTTGCCAGCAGAGGTAGTCGAGGCAAGCACGGTAGATTCATTTCAGGTGCGCCTGGACAGATGCATGAGTAGGTTGGGTGCAGAGGGATACACATGCTTAGGAATTGGGTGATAGTTACAGACAGTGGATTTGGCCCAGTTCAGGCTTCCACTTCCAAAGGGCCTGTACCTGTGCTGTAAAGTTTCTACGTTCTTTGCTCTTCATTGTTCACTACAATACCAACTTCATGCTTCATTGCTGCATCTCAGAGAATGACATTGTCAATTCCAATTATCACAGAGGGAATGAGAATATGACATGTGGCTGTGTCGGAATTAATGTGATGTACGCTGGATTGGAGTGTTTACTGGGAGCAAGAGGCTGATGTGGAGACGATGTGATCAAAACAGCTCTTACTGTCAAAGTAACAAAACAGCGCATTGTTAAGGAAAATTTCAGAGAATGCTTTCAATTAATCGACTTCTCGCTTAAGGCTCCAGCATGCTTCAGCTGAGTCAATCTGTAGTGCGGGTTAATGCTGCTGTTGTATCATAATAATCTAATAAACGGAGACAAATATCCAACCTTTGACCAGGAACACTCCCAGCTTTGGCGTTTCATGCGCATCTGTGCCGTCATAGATGAACCACGTGCTCACCTTCAAACCAATCAATCCATTTCGATACCGTAGTTGTGACATCAAATCACATGTAGCAGCTTTTACCACATGGACCAGAAATTATTGGGATATCAAGCTCAGGAAAAGGACACAGGACAGCACTGAGGAAAAGAAAATTTATTCGAAAATACCTCTTTCTGTGGACTTCCATATCATTTATTTCACTTGCTCATTTCGCTCTATCTTGTCTATTGTGTGCAATTCTGCAATTTGCATGATAGCACGGATATGATAGCACTGGAAATGATGCAGGAGAGATTTACTAGGGTATTGTCTGGATAGAAGAATTTCAGTTATGAAGAGAAATTGGATAAACTGGGGGCGTTTATCTTCGAGCAGAAGAAGTTGGGAGTAAACATGATTGAGATGTACAAAATAAGAAGGAATATGGATGGCGTAGACTGAAATAAACGTTTCTCTTTGATGGTGAGATCGATCACGGGGGGAGGGGTAGGGTGGTATAGATTTGAGAATATAAGAGGAAAGATTTCAGTGAATGTGCAGACAAATGTTTTGAAACAGCGGTTGTTTTAAATTTGGAATCAGTGCATGCAAAGCTTGGAGAGGCAGTAATCCTCATAACTTCTAGAAGCATTCAGATGTGAATTTATGATGCCAAGACATACAGAGCTATAGGCCAAGTAATTTAAAAAACAGTTTGGATAGTTAAACGAATGTTAATTTCCAGTATTAACAAATAGGCGCCTTTTTGCATACAATTCCTGAGGAGTACCACTGCCTGTCACTGCGTGAGACCGGGTTCAATTCGCTTCCAGGATGGGCGCTTGCATATTTTGAGGGCTCAGTGGGTAGAACTGCGCCTTTCAGCGCCAGAAACTTGCCTTCGATTCCAGACTTGTGTAACTGACTGTGTGGAATTTGCACACTCCTTTTCTCTCTCTCCCGTGTGAGTTTCCTCTGGCTGCTCCGAACCCTTCCCAAAGTGCAAAGGTGTGCAATTCAGGTCAATGGCAAACCATATCTGAATGGACTGTAAATGTTGTAAATCAGAGTCAAAGGTCAGAATTGCAGCTGGAGGAAAACAGAATGACCATTTCAGGTCAACAGACTCTTCCTCGGAACTGTTTTTAATTCGCAATGTTAACTCTGATTTCTCTCCTCTGAAGCTGTCTGACTCGCTGAGCTTTTGGAGTAATTTCTATTTTTGTAGGTGGATCATAAATGCGGTTTTAGAAAGATAGAGTGGGTGAGTGTGAATCTCTTGCACAGCACAGTGCAGACTCAACTGGCCAAATGGTTTCTGTACGCACTGTGTCTAATTCCATTAACTCTGAATCTGTCCTTTGTCCTTTTTTAAGTCTTTGGTTTTCACATCTCTCCTGTCATGTGAATTGCAGAGCAGGACAATCGACGTTTCGGGCAAAAGCCACCACCAAACAGTTACCACCTGAGCCTGGAAGATGAACGCCTCATATTCTGCCTTGGGACCCTGCAACCACACGGGAGAAATGTGGATTTCAACGGCTTCCTCATTTCCCTTCCCCCCACATTATCATAGTCTGAAGCATCCAACTCAGCACCACCCACTGGACCCATTCATCTCTCTCCCTCTGACTTATCACATTCTCCTCGCCTCCATCCACCATTTGCTTTCCCAGCTACTTTGCAGTCAACTCCAACCCCCTCCCATTTATCTCTAAGTCCCTACCGACAAGACTCATTTATGATGACAGACTTATGCCAGAAACGTCGATTCTCCTGCTCCTCGGATGCTGCCTGACCTGCTGTACTTTTCCAGCACGACACTATCGCCATGGCGAAGATCGACGAGCTTAGCTCAGGCTCTTTATCTGAGAGCGGAGAAGGCTGAGTGAGGAAGGGATTAAGATGCACATTAAGGGGATCGGTATGTGTGATATGAGTAAACTTCTTATGGGGAGAGTTAACAACCAGTGATCTCCGTTAAACGCAAGCGAGAGGATGTTCAGACGAGATATAGGGAGAACGTTTTCACTCTGAGAGTTTTGTTTGTTTGGAATTCACTGTTTGAACGTGTGGTAAAACTATGAGTCATCAAAATATTTCAGGAGTATTTAGCCGAATACTTGAGAAGCTAGAACACACATGGATAAAGACCAGGTACTGGAAAGTGGAGTGAAGATAAACAGATGTCTGATGAAAAATTCGAACACTGTAGAGAAAATGCAGAGAATGAAAGCATGGGAAGGGTAAAGGCATGGAAACTACTGGCGATCTATTACAAAGGTCCGCGAATGCTACACTCATCAAAAGTTTACTGGGGCAGGATGGGGCCATTGTGGCAGGGTGGGATAAGAATAGTAGAATGCTCCTACACCAATTAGCAGAGTCAGACTGGGCTGAAAGTTTACTATGGCAGGCTGAGATAATAACAATTAGGAAAGTCAGATTCGCCTACTAACTACCATCATGGCAGGTTGGGACAAGTCGTGACAATAAATACTTAAGACCTGACTTTAAATAATAAATTGATAGTAGAGTCAGCCTGCTTGACACGCTTGTAGGAGGATATGATATTAAATATCTAATCAGTAGTTAGGAGAGTCAGCTTGGGAAAGGAAAACATTGTGATAGATGCGGTAGCTAAATATCTAATCATGACAGATTAGTCTGAGATAGAAGATCATTGTAGCACAGGTGGCAGTATAATACCTTCTAGTGACAGTCGAATAATATTAAGGAGAATTAGGAGAAAAAAAACAGTGGCAGAAGTAGAACGACAATGGGAACTAACACTATTGGTTTATTGTATAGCTGGAGTGAGGTAATTCTGATTAACACAATTGGGCATTCTGATAAGCTAACAAAACATGATTAAACAAAAGGTATGAAGTGATGGAGTTTAATTCAGATACATGCGAGCTGCTGCATTTTGAGAAAGCAAATCTTAGCAGGACTTATACACTTAATGGTAAGGTCCTAGCGTGTGTTGCTGAACAAAGAGACCTTGGATTGCAGGTTCATAGCTACTTGAGAGCGGAGTCGCAGGTTGGTAGGAGAGTGAAGAAGGCGTTTGGTATGCTTTCCTTTATTGGTCAGAGTATTGAGTACAGGAGTTGGGACGTGATGTTGCGGCTGTACAGGGCATTGATTAGGCCACTGTTGGAATATTGCGTGCAATCCTGGTCTCCTTCCTATCGGAAAGATCTTCTGAAACTGGAAAGGGTTCAGCAAAGATTTACAAGGATGTTGCCAGAATTGGAGGATTTGAGCTATAGGGAGAGGCTGACCAGGTTGGGGCTGTTTCCCCAGGACCGTCGGAGGCCGAGGGGTGGCCTTATAGCGGTTTACAAAATTATGACGGGCATGGTTAGGATAAATGGACCAAGTCTTTTCCATGGGATCGGGGAGTCCAGAACTAGAAGGTGATAGGGTGAGAGGGGTTTACGGTGAGAGGGAAAAGATATAAAAGAGAACTAAAGAGCTTTTTTTTCACGCAGAGGCTGATAGGTGTATGGAATGAGCTGCCAGAGCATGTGCTGGAGGCTGGTACAATTGCATCATTTAAAAGGCATTTGGATGGGTATATGAATAGGAAGGATATGAAGGGATATGGGCCGGGTTCTGGCAGGTGGGTCTAGATTGGGTTGACAGAAGGGTCTGTTTCCATGCCGCATATCTCAATGACTGTGTGACTCTATGCCATAGACCATGAGGTTCGGCGGCATTCAAAAATTTGGTTTCTGAATGTCACGATTTTTGTTTGCAAATAAAAGATCTACTCATTGAAAAACTCCCCACATCTCCTGGTGATTGTCGACATTTTCTCCACGACAACCGAAAATTTGGGTGCAGTAAAATTGTGGCGACTGCACCTCTGTGGCGCAATGAGAAGTGTGTTAGATTTCTACAACTTTGGGAACTTTGCTATTCAATGTTTGTGGTGTCTGTAAACACCAAAATTGGTGTTAACTTCAATTTTCAGCTGAATCATTGATTGTTGTGCTGATTCATCGCCAATTCCTGTCGTCTGGAGTTCTCGTCCCTGCTTCTGACCAGAGGCAATTCCTTACCTTCTTGGTTGTGAGTTTTTACGGAATCATATCGTTTGAAACATGATCAGACCAGAATCAGATGCTCACCCGCAGAACCTGCAAATTTCGTTCAGAAACCCACTGTTTGTAAACACATTTCCCTCCCAAAGTTGCACAGAAATTTTCGATTGCTTAAATGTATTCCGTTGTGTGACAAATGCTTGTGGAGGAGCTGGGGAAAGACATTGACTTGTTTGGTCAGCCATGATGATATCAAACGGCGGGTAGTACAGGTGTTTGGAATAGCCTCCTCCTGTTCCTCTCTTTCTGTGCTGTTTCTTACAGAGGGTTTTCAACAATAACTTGATGAGGGCAATGTAAATCGACACTACGGAATATCAAGCACCCCCCCCCCCCACCCCCGCCTTTATCCCACTGCTCTCACAGCTGGAATAGACAGCTCCTGTTGCAACTTTAGATCAGACAGTGGAGGATTCTTTCAGGCGCTCTGTCAGACTGTATGCTCCTTCACACAGATTTCCAACTGCACACATGGAACTAGCAAACGTCTGGATATTGGCGATTCAGGGACAGATTTCCAATCTGATGGGCTGCAGTTCTGGTCACATGAATTTCTTACATGCTGAGACTTTCTGTGCATTCTTCCTACTTTTCAATTTTTACTGTAATTGAATTTATTCTTGCATACCATTCTTACATCTTCAATATTCATGGAAACTGTGCAACGTGTTCTTGGATGCAGGAATGGTGAAGCTTATTGATGAATGCAAAATGTTTCATGTTACATGTATTAACTTTCAGAAGGAAGTTGTTGAGGTTTAATTGATTCGAATGCTGTGCCGATTGAAGCTGATCGAAGGAAAAGCCCTGCGACAGCGGCAAGGTAATATTGTCTGTAAACAACGCAGAAACCAACGGACCTCATTTTTCAATGTAGTCTATTTTTAACACTTTTGTGTCCCTTTTGTATCCTTTTCGTGAACTTGATGCTTCAATAATCACAAGTTCATGTCAGTTTCACCTTGTGTGCATTAGCTGTAATTTCAGAACCAGACGGTTCAGGGAAATGAAGCAGGGTGAGTGACTGAGGTACCAGTGGGGCAGCACATCACCACCAAAGATCCCACAGTGTTGTGGTTCAGTGGTTAGCACTGCTGCCTCAACAGTGTCCCAAGTTCGATTCCAGCCTCGGTGGACTGTCTGTGTAGAGTTTGCTCATTCTCCCCGTGACTGCGTGGGGTTCCTCCGGGTGTTCCATTTTCCTCCCACAGTCCAAAGATTGTGCAGATCAGGTGTGTCGTCCATTCTAAATTGCCCATAGTGCATTTCTCAGAGGGGAAATAGTTCTGGTTGGGTTACTCTTCGGAAAATTGGTGTGGGCCTGTTGGTCCGAAGGGCCTGTTTCCATACTGTAGAACATCTAATCATCACAGCAGAAGTATAGCAGTTGAGTTCACGTTCCCAAAGGATGTGTAGGTCACGTGACAGGCTTGCTGACTGCGGCTCCAGTAGCGCAATTGGTCAGCGCCTAGCACTTAAAGGTACATAAAATGCCAAGGTTGTAAGTTCAATGCTGATCTAAAGATGCAGTTACTGACATTGACCAGGGATTATTGAAGTATTAGACTGAAAGGGAGCTGAAAACAATGTTGAGTAACGTAGCATTTATTTGAAAACTCCAGGTTCTGACGTGGGGAAAAGTTTTGTCTTCAGGAAAAATGCCAATTATTAAATCTGAGACAGTGAGAGAATTAATACCACGCTATTGGTCTCACTTTTCTCATAAACCAGTTAGTCAGCAGACTGAGCTAACAGACTTCCATTTAATGTAAAGATAAACCAAACAGCTCAGTGCATTTACATGATATAATATTTCATGTAAAATGAGCTGCTGCACCTTCCAACTCCACCAGCACTTCTTATACTTAACATTTTCAGTTGCATGTACTTTGCAATTTCTTTCCTTTGAATATTAATCAATTTTAGACTATTTCCCTTTTGCATCCCCCTTCAGGCAGCCCAGAATCCCTGTCGCTGTTTAAACTCCTTGTGTGCCTGCACGCACTTTTCAAATATTCTGGAATCAACTGCTAAAATGCTTTTATTTATGAAAATTCATCTCCGCATTCAATAACGCTCAGAATAAAGATTACCAACTGCAAATATCTTTATCTTGCCCCGCGAGGTTTGAAGCTCTAACCTCTAGATTCCACTCACCTAAACGAGGGAATCTCCCTCGTATTTTACTCTTAACAACTTCACATCAGCTGGATAACCTCTCTTCGGACACAACTAAATCTTTCCTGATTTCTCTCGCATTATTCTTTATCTATGCTACATCCAATTAAACCCCCTGTATTCTTTTCTAGTGGATTTATCACCCAGTAAACCTCATTTCCATCGTTTTACCGACATGATATCAAGTGAACCATTGGCCATGTCATTCCTAACGTCTTTATATTTCAATAAACGCTGCTAGTGTCTTTCATGATGTCTTTATATCCCAGTAAATTTCAACCTGAGAAAGGATGCCGAGTCCAATTCAATGCAAGAAAAACTCACCACGAAGGTGTGCAATCTTATTACCGACACAGGAAAGGTGGAAGCAATTTCAATAACAGCTGAATCGATTGGTTGCAACAGAATCGGATCAAATCCCAGTCACATACTTGACTGTTGTTCTTATAGTTATTTGTTCTCTACGTGTGCTGGAGTAACACAGTGAGGGATCAAATACTATTGCCAGACAAACATAAGGGGGCGTATGAAATGCTGAAGTTGTGAGATCAGAGCAGTTTTTATTGACATAGGCCATTTATTGTTCGAATATCAGTCTTAGGAATTAGACAGAGAGCGATTTTGAACGAAATTTGAGCAGGGAAGTTTACCGCATGATGTAACACCAAATTGTGTGGTTACTTTGGTGTTTACCTCATTTGTGTGTTTTGCCTCTTTGGAAATTTTGAAGTTATCCCCTCTATACAAAAGTTCCGTGCTTTTGCACCATTATACAAAAGATGCAGTACAATAATACCTAACGCTGTTTCAGTCTACTTGTCCAGATATTGACTCCTGGAAACAGCACTGTGCACTCTCCTCGAGTCTGGAAAATAATTTGCTGCATTCCCACTCTTATGGCTCTTGTCATTACATCGGCTTCTGTTGTTCACGGAATTCGATTCCGCAGATCTTGTCACTGAGTCATTTCTTTGTATGTGTTCAGATCATGTGAGCAGAATAACACAGTCCATAACCCAGAAGTCAGACCATACTCAGGGAACCGTACTCGGCTCTTGATCATTTCATGAACACCAGGAAGAAATATCTATGCTCTTCAAAATTTACAAACCTGTTTTTCAGAAGCAAGATAAACAGTTCCAGGTTTCTGCTTTTGTTGTCTCACTGACCAAGATTGTAAATGCTGGAACCAGTTGAGACTGTCCGCTCTCCCACATCCATTTTCTCCCCAGGAAGTGTTAAGTTGATGGTCTGAATTGGATTCATCTAAAAAGAAGAATATTTTTATCCATTGATTTCTGGTTTATGGGCCACTAGGCTCCCGCTGGGCCTCTGTATATCGCACTGACGACAGCAGTTTTCAGCCGTGTTCAGCTTTTTTGTGGCAAGTACCTTCGAGGATGACATCAAAAGATGTTCGCTGTGACTGTGTGTTACTCTACCAATGGAGACAGCTCTATCAATGGAGGCAGCTCAGTCCGCTGGGATGGGATAATTTCTGCAGTGTGTCCTGCGGATCAGATACAGAGCACTTTATCATTCAGATCATACAGAGTGAGAGCGCTCGAAAAGGCCAATTGGTCACTGGTACCTGCGTCAGCTCGGGAGTTATAAAATATGGGTTAAAGCAGAAACTGGGGATTTGATCAGGTTTCAAGTGTTTACGTGAGGCAGAAAGCAGAAAAAGATAGACTGTGAAGAGATTGGGATCTGACTACAGGAGCAGTACATAGGTTGTACAGCGCAGAGGAGAGCTTTGAAGTATTGAATTCTGATTGATGGGACGATCATGCTTTCACTTGGCCACGCTGCAGCAGAAGATAATATGCCAATGTCTCTTGGAATTGTGATGTCGCAGGCAAATATCACCGTTTCACTGCTGTAAGTTCCTTTTTCCAATGTGACGACAGTCTGTATGTAAAATAGCTTAAATATTTAATCCTTTCTCATAAACAAGTCCATTCCATCTCATTGTGTTGTATTGTCTTCTTTCCACTTTACCTGTTATTGTGCCTGCACTGAAGTTGATTTGCTCCTTCTGCGTGTCTTTTCCAGTCTGGGTGATATGATGCAGTTGTACTGATCCACCATCTGACAGAATTTTCCACTTCACTTCAGCCCGCCCTAACTTCGCTATCGGATACCATTCCCGTTGTTTAGGTTTAAGCGCTCGTCTCAGATCAAGCCTGTCCTCACCCAAAATAAATGCAAAACTCAGTCCCACTGTGATCACTGCAATCCGGGATATCTTCACTCCGAGGTCATTGATTATTCCTAGGAGAAAGTTGGGACTGCAGATGCTGGAGATCAGAGTCGGGAGTGTGGTGCTGGAAAAGCACAGCAGGTCAGTCAGCATCCGAGGAACAGGAGAATACACGTTTCAGTCATAAACTCTTCAACAGGAATAATGCTTGTGAGTCGGGACTGAGAGATAAATGTTAGGGTTGTGGGGTTTGGGGGATGAAACTGGGAAAGCGATAGTTGGATGAAGATGAGGGAGAAGATGATAGTTCAGAAGGAGCAGAGATGGAATGGGTCCAGAGGGCGGTTCCAAGTTTGAGGCTTGGAACTTGGGGGAAGGGAAATGAGGAAACTGTTCAAATTGATACTTATCCTGTGCGGTAACAGTGTCCCAAGGCGGAATATTTGGCGTTCCTCCACCAGGCATTGGGTGGTTGTGGTTTTGTGGTGATCGAGGCCCAGGACCTTTACGTCTTTGACTGAATGGGATGAGGAGTTGAAGTGTTCAGTCACGGGATGGTGAAATTGGTGGCTGCGAGTGTCCCAGAGATGTTCTCTGAAATGATCTGCAAGAAGGTGTCCTGTCCCCTTGATGCAGAGGAGACAACACTGGGTGTAACGGATGCAGTAGATGACATTGCAAGCGGTATAGGTGAATTTCTAACGGATGTGGAAGGATCCCTTGGGGCCTTGGACGGAGATGAGTGAAGTGGTGTGGGCGCTGTTGTTACCCTTCCTGTGGTGGGAGGGAAAGATTTCAGTAGTGGGATGTGGGCTTATTCGGGGTTGTAGAACTGACGAGGGTTTCGTGGAGGGAATGGCCTTTACAGAATGCTGATAGGGGTGAGGAGGGAAGTATAAATCTGATGGTAGGGTGTGTTTGGAGATGGCAGAAATGGTGGAGGCTGATGTGTTTTATGCAGAGGTTGGTGGGCTGAAAGTTGAGGACCAAGGGCTTCTGTCCTTTTTGCGGGAGGGGTGGGGTTGAAGGGCTGTGGTGAGTGAAGTGGATGAGATGCACTGGAGGGCATCGTCAACCACGTGGGAAGGGCATTTGCGATTATGGAAGAAGGAGACCAATTGGGACGTTCTGAGGTGGAATTGATCATCCTGGGAAAAGATGTGGTGGAGGCAGAGGAATTGGGAATAAGGGATTGCTTTTTTACACGAGGTGGGCTGGGAGGAGGTGTAGTATTGATAGCTGTGGGAGTTGGTGGGGTTGTAGTATATGTCTGTCATTAGTGATTCGCTGGAGAAGGTGATGGACAAGTCCATGAAGGGGAGGGAAGTTGCCAAGATGATCCAGGTAAAGTTGAGGTCGAGGTGAAAGATGCTTGTAACGTTGCTGAACTGTTCAAACTCCTCGTGGGAGCACGAAGTGGCGCCACTGCATTTATCAATGTCGCGGAGGAACAAGTGGAGAGAGGTACCAGTGTAACTGCGAAAGATGGACAATTCCCGATATCTGACAAGCTGGCAGGCATAGTTCGGTTACATGCGGGTGCCCATGGCTATCCCTTTGGTTTGGAGGAAGTGGAAGGATTGGACGGAAAAGTTGTTGAGGGTGAGGACCAGTTCAGCCAGGTGGATGAGGGTGTCGATGGAAGGGTACTAGTTGGGATGGGGTGAGATGAAGAAACAGAGGGCTTGGAGACTTTCATCATGGCAGATGGATGAGTACAGGGACTGGATTTCCAAGGTGAAGATGACGCGTTGGGGGCCGGGGAAAAAAAAGCCTTGGAGGAGATGAAGTGCACAGCTGGTATCACAAACGTAGGTGTGAATTTCCTGGACTGGGGAGACAGGAAGGTGTTGAGGTAGGAAGAGATTAATCATGTCGGACAGGCGCAGGCTGAGACAACAGGTCTTAGGAAGGAGGTAGAATCGGGCAGTGGTGGGTTCATGGACAATGAGGTTGGAGGCAGTGGGTGGGAGATTCCCCAGAGGTGATGAGATTGTGATTGTCTGGGAGATGATGGGAGGTGTGGCTGTGATCGGGCGCAGTAGGAAGAGGTGTCAGTGAGGTGGCGCCTGGCTTCAGCAGTGTACCTCAAGCCGTCGCACATGCCTCATTCCTGATGAAGGGCTTATGCCCGAAATGTCGATTCTCCTGCTCCTCGGATGCTGCCTGACCTGCTGTGCTTCTCCAGCATCACACTGCCGACTCATTCATTATTCCACTTTTATTTCACACTGCCAGGTGCGTGCTGCCTGATTGCCTCTAGAAAGCATTGTTCTCATAATCTTGCACAACATCTGCCAATCTCAAACAAAAGAGAAATTGTTGTAAAACCTCAGCAGGTCTGGCAGCATCTGGCGATAGGAAGAGGTATCCTCGAGATGGTATTTGGCTTCAGTGGTGTAGAGGTCAGTGCGCCAGACTACCACTGCGCCCCCTATATCTGCTAGCTTGATTGTGAGGTTGGGATTTGAGCAGGGGATTGGAGGGCTGCGCGTTTTGAGGGTGAGAGGTTGGAGTGGGGGAGGGGATAGACAGGTTGAGGCGGTGAATGTCCCAGAGGCAGTTGGAAATGAAGAGGTCGAGGGCAGGTACTAGGCCAGCACGGGGTGTCCAGGTGGATGCAGTGTGTTGGAGGTGGGCTAAGGAGTCCTCGGAAGGTGGGCGGGAGTCCTGATTGTGAAAGTAAGCTCGGAGGTGGAGGCAGAAGAAGAAAGGTTTGACGTCACAGCGTGTATTAAAATCATTGATGCATGGACGGAGGGGGATGAAGGTGATTCCTTTGCTGAGGACTGATCGTTCGTCCTCAGTGAGGGGAAGGTCTGGATGAATGGATCACAGTTAACGTTTCAGATCAATGCGCCGTCACCTAACCTCTCGACAGTCAGCCGTGCACATTTTAACTGCACATCCACTAATATCATTTATTGTATCCGTTGGTCCCGATGCAGTCTCCTCTATATTGGGGAGACTGGACTCCTCCGAGCAGAGCGCTTTAGGGAACATCTCCGGGACACCAACACCAAACTACCCGACCACCCTGTGGCCCAACATTTCAACTCTCCCTCCCACTCTGCCGAGGACATGGAGGTCCTGGGCCCCCTTCACTGCCGCTCCCTCACCACCAGACGCCTGGAGGAAGAACACCACATCTTCCGCCTCGGAACACTTCAACCCCAAAGCATCAATGTGTATTTCAACAATTTCCTCATTTCCCCTTCCCCCACCTCACCCCAGTCCCAAACTTCCAGCTCAGCACTGTCTCCGTGACTTGTCCTGACTTGTCCTACCTGCCTATCTTCTTTTCCGCCTATCCACTCCACCCTCCCCGTTCCCCCGACCTATCACCTTCATCTCCTCCCCCCCTCCCAATTGTACTCTATACTACTTTCTCTCAATCCCCACCCTCCTCTAGCTTATCTCTCCACTCTTCAGGCTCTCTGCCTTTATTCCTGATGAAGGGCTTTTGCCCGAAACGTCGATTTTACTGCTCCTTGGATGCTGCTTGAACTGCTGTGCTCTTCCATCACGAATCCAGTTTCAGATCCATTGGTCCGTCCCTCCACAGATCTGTCAGAAATACTGAACTTTTCCAGCAACTTCTGTATTTGATTGATTTTCAACATCGGCAGTTCTTTCGTTTTTTTTTCTTATTTTCTACCAATATGTTTTGGCTAAAGATTATGTTGAATATTTTGAATATGACTGCGATAGAATAGCCAGATTTCAAAAGCCCGCTACTGCTA
This sequence comes from Chiloscyllium plagiosum, assembly GCF_037043375.1. Taxonomy (NCBI): domain Eukaryota; kingdom Metazoa; phylum Chordata; class Chondrichthyes; order Orectolobiformes; family Hemiscylliidae; genus Chiloscyllium; species Chiloscyllium plagiosum. Next base: position 116,504,744 of record NW_028270156.1, read on the forward strand.
CTTGGTTCACGTGACCAATGTCTTTCCACTTGATCACTGCGCCCTACAGCTGCACTGCAGATAAATTAACAAAATTATGGCATTCTCTCGGTTTGGTAATCAGGAGCGAGATTGTTTGAATTGTTGAAAAAGTAAGATATACTGATAAAATACAATATATTAAATGGGGAACCATAAGGGAAAGAGAGAACAGTGAAAGATAGTGTTCTGGCAAAATTTAAATGTCATTGCACACGATTCAGAAAATGCTAGCATTCACAAACATACCACAATGTGGAATGTAACTTTCAGGACACGCAAGCAAGCAGATTGCAAAATCTTAGTCTGAAAGTTTTGCAGCATCAGTTTTAGGTTAAATGAGTGCACGCAAGGGTTTCAGTGCTGTAATGATCTCATAAACTGTAGAAGGAAATCCTTGCCTTCGAGGATACGTGCGGAATGTTCACTGATTCATCTCAGGAATGGCAGGACTGTCCTCTGGAAGCATATGAGTACAATTATTCAATGCTCCTTGGAGTTTCGAATAAGAGGTGAAGGGAATGTCTACATTCACAAATTAATCATTCAGTGGAACTCAATACAAGGACACATGAAGTGATAAACAAAGTGGGCAAGAACACGGAAATATGATACACAATAGCTCCGACAATTTCTATGTGCAAAGTGTCGATTTCAGACCCACGGTGGCTTTTGGTAATGATATTTACTGTCCAGAACCAGTCTGCACTGTTCTGACTCGAGCCCTACTGTGATGTATTTGAACTTCAGTTACCTTTAGAAATAGCTGACACTCACTCAGATCATGGAGATTTAGAGAAATCATATTTAAAGCAAATAGTTCATCTTGTAACTGTGAAATCTTTAGGTCATCCTCAGTGGGAGCATTGTGTGTAATCCTTGTCCTTATTCTCCAATAAAGACATGTGAAGAGGTTAGGAAGGGCACAGACGCTGCTTACTGAATAGCAAGATATTAGGAAGCCCAGCGACGGGGTGTACTGAGACATAAAAACATCAGAAAGGATAGAAATGATTTCATCCGCATTATGGACAGAATGACGGAGTTTATTCACGACATGTGGAAATGCTGGACCAGAAACACTCAAGTTTAAAAGTAAACAAAAGAGATTTTCTCATAACGTGTGGTTTGAAGTGACTAAATTGGGGAAATTCCGTCTTTCGAGTGAATCAACAATTTTAGGTGGAGCTTCAAAACCATCAGTGAATGATTAAGAAAAGATTGGATGAGAGTTTCCACTCAATAAAGTTGCTGAATTCCTGAATGACTTTCTGGAAATAAAACCTAGATTTATGACTTCATCGTGTTTTAGAAAACACACGAACAAACATGCAAGGAGGGAATTTACCATTGAAAGAAAGGAAAAGTGTGGGTCTGGATTAATTTCGATTTGGTTGTTTTCAGACACAAAGACATTTCATGAACACGTTCAGCTGAATACAATTGAGTATAAAAAGTTCCTGGATTTGAAAGATATAGCGAATTATTCAAAGTGAAGCATTGTAAATGGGGCTGAAGTCGTAAAATAACTGCAGACAGAAGTTACACCCCAATGAGTGGCAATTGATTTGTCACTTGGAGACACAACACCTACTTTAAAGATTTGACCACATTCACATGACGTTAGGTGTATTTCACGCTTTCTTATGCCCACCACCAAGTCTACTCTGTCTTTTTTGTATTTTTAACCCTCTGTACTGCTCTGCAGCACACCATTCCAGCTGAAAGATGTTCAGACTAAAAGTGAATACAATATTCAGACGGTCCTATGCGATCAGTCTATTTTTATTATTATTACAATGGCCATTGCGAGTTTGCAACAAACTGCATAACATGAAAACAGATCAACATCTATTTTCCCGGAAATTAACGCAGTGCACATGGGAAACTTCATCCGTCTGCTGAAAAATCACCTTCGGCTCTCCCTCCACACATGTCTCTTCACGTTTTAAGTATTTGCAATATGTTTTTTGATCAAGGAGTCAGTATCCTGAAAAGGTCGTTTCTCAATCCACAAAAACTGGTACTTTCCCATAAACGTGACATTGCTCAATATCACCTTCTATCCGTACCCCTCAGCACGACAAATTGAAGCTGCTCCATGTGAAGCTCAAACTTAAAACTTCGGCAGAGCGCAGCCCACTATACTTGCACAGAGATACCATGCACTGATCACCTTCAGCACTGGAGCAACACATTAATGCTTACCTCCACATTCCTGGTTGTACATTAACTCGGTAAACCGAGTTTCTCCGATTCCATGGCTGGTCACTGCGATCATACGATCATCTTCACCACTGGTTCTGACCCCGTGTTAGGCAAGTGGTGAGCTACTCATTGCAAAGATGTAAAAATGTACAACTTCAACTTTTGCCTTCACTAACCCATGAGCCTTTTATTTTGTTTCTCATCTGTAGAAATCCTAAAGCCTTCATCTTGAACAGACTCAATAACAGATCTCCATTGTGTCTCTGGCATCAAATTCCAAAATGTAAACCCCTTCTGAATTCTTCCACCGCAGTCCATTGTTTGGGAAGTTTTCCTGTTCAGGGGAATGCACTTGCCAATGTGTCAACTGCTGCTCCCAGCATTCGCTCTGGCACTGCACTCATTTTCCTTCTGACACTTGCTCACTGTGTTGCTGTGATCATACAGTGACTTGGTGGCGCACGGCCAGAAAAATGATACAGATCAAGGGTTTTGCATTGTTGAATTCAATTGTCAGTTTAGCCTTATTTCGGATTTTGAAATTGTCTGTTGTGTACACAGGTGCATGTCAAAAATATCTGAGTGGAAGAAAGGTGTTCTGCGTAATGACATTGAGCACTATGCACTCTCCTCCAGTCTGGAAAACAATTCCTCACAGACAACGTTACACCTCCTGCTGTCACGGGCTCTTCATTCCATTGACTTCAAATCTTCATAGAAATCAACAGACCTTGTTATATCGTCATTTCTTCATTTTTGTTCAGATCACTGTGAGCAGAGAGTCACAGTGGGATTGTGTTTGCCCCACAACTCAGAGGTAAGACGATATTCTTGGAACCGTCCTGTACTATTTATCATTTCACCAATACCAAGGAGAAATATCTGCTGCTCAGCATAATTTACGCAATTCACTTATTCATAATGTCAAATGTTCCCCTGGCTTAGGTGACGAAGTGGCCGAGAGGTTAAGGCGATGGACTGCTAATCCATTGTGTTCTGCACGCATGGGCTCGAATCCCACTCTCGTTGCTGTTATCAAGGATTTTCAATTTTGCTATCTTTGGATGATCACAGCTGTCCAATGGTCTGTTTATATGCATCGACGCTATAATAAAATCTCAAAGAATAATTTGAGTCTGTTGCCTAAACTACAGTGAAATGTAGATTGAAATGGGACAATGAAAAGGAACGCGATTGTCTTTTCCAAGTCAAGTTGCTGTGAACTTTTATCGTATGAAAGAGATCCAGGAGAACCAAATAACGAGAGATGCGAAGTGCATGTTGATGCATGCGATTCTTAATGAGTGTTTTGTCAGATGAGCTGCTTTTAATGGCATGACGCAGCAGGGAACATTGGGACATCAGACTGGTAGAGCCAACAGCAACTGGACGTTTTCTATTGACATGGAGCAGGGAGCATTGGGACATCAGACTGGGAGCTGCAACTTCAACTATAGTAGCTTGTATTGACATGGAGCAGCAAGGAACATTGGAACGTCAGGTTGGGAGCTCCAACCTCTCTTGGAGCAGCTTGTATTTGCATGGAAGAGGAGGGAGTATTGGGACATTAGGCTGGAGGAAAGGGTATTCAACTATTTTAATCTGAAGTAAATTAGGTTTCAACACCTCAGGTGTTAACTGATTTATGAAGATTCTGTCATGGGAAAATAAGTAATTCATTAGATATTAAAGACAATTCCTGCAAATATTCAACTCAGGAAAACGCATTGGTACAGAGAGAAATGGGAGAGATGTTTCAAGTCTTTGACCTTTCTTTTCTGGCCGACCTTGCACTAGATTACATCACCAGAAGGACGTTTTCACTCATTTCATGTCATTCAGTTTTCTGCAAATACGGACAGGTCATTAACATAATCTAAATCTGAAAATTAATGGGAATATGCGATGTTATGATTAGGCTGGAGTTTACCTCTAATTATGGTGAAAACGCAGCAAAGTAAATTGCAATTTCCTTGATCAGCAGTGACCTCATTGATTGTCAGATCAATTATTTAGGACAATGTGAAGTGACTCATTGATGGTGATTCTCTTTGTTCTTTGTTCACCTTGTGACTGTTACTTTTATTGCTCCTGTCATTGTTAGCATCACAGCTCTGCAGCATGTAAAATCTCAGCTGTGCATCTGGCCAGTGGTACAGCCATTCGTATAGCTGGCTACGGATCAGGCGGGTGCAGGTTCGACTTTTGCTTGGCGCAAGCGCATTGTGGAGATTCAGCACACATCCAAACTAATCTTTTTTGTTACACTGAGGTGGATAATGTTTGAAATTTTCATCTCCAGGACCGAAAATGCTTTTACTGTCTACGATCAATTAAACATTACCAAGGGTATTCAAAGTTAAAAATCACATGGCATCAGATTGTATCGAACCAGCATATTTGGAAGCACCAGTGTTCCATGCATTGTTTCTTCATCAGGTGGTTGTGAACTGTTGGACTCTAATATGGCTTTGTCAAATTTTTAAATTTGTCCACCCCAGTCCAATACCAACACATCCAAGTCATGGGTAGCATCGACACCACGAACGGTCGGTTAAAGTCCAGATGATCTTCCACAACATCGCGCATATTGACACAAGCATCAAGTTTCTGCAGAAAGACACCTACCTGATGAAAGAGCGGCTCTCTGAAAGCTAGTGTTTCCAAATAAACCTGATGGACTATGTCCTGATGTTGTGTAATTTTTAACTTTGTCTACCCAACTCAAACACTGGCACTTCCATATCACAGACAACGTCAGTCATGTCGCAGCGCTGTCAGAGAATGCAATCCTGGAATAGCCCAATACATTGCTCATAGGTACGTTTCATTTTCAGAAACCAACCCACTCAATCGCTGCAGCTCCTTTGTATGAATAGCACAGAAAAGAAATAGCTGACACTCAGTTTTGACAGTTCTTTGAAACTCTTTTGAAAGTGGAATCAGAGGAGAATGAAGGATGAACTGTCGACGGTGTAGAGAGAAGGAAGGCACTTTTCCATTCATTCAAGGGCTGGAGTATTGACTGATCTAAGGCATGAAACAGATTCCTGGTAAAGCTGCTCTCTCTGCGTCAGGAAGAAGAAGTCCTGATTTCCTGAACGCTAATGAAATCCAGGCCACTCAGTCAAAGCGCCGAATACTAACTACTAGACCACCAGGGATGAGGGCAGAAGCAGTTTCACAGTTTCTTCAAAACGCGGTTTTTGGAATTATGTCACTGCAGATATATTTGCCCTCCAAAATGATTGAATTATCGAATGTTTACAGCACAGAAATGGGTCCCATCATCTCACTTCCCAGCACTTGGTCTACAACCTTGTAAACTCTGACGTTTCACGTGTTCATTTCAATGCTAATTTCTTTGGAACGTTTTAATCTCGTAAGACACAATAAATTGGATTGAAGTTTGAGATGGGAAAAATGTGTTCACACCCGGTCGGGGAACTGAATCCCATTTTTACCCACAGGCTGAAGCACGCAGACGCATTTCCCCAAGAGTGATACAGGCCTCGGGAGAAAACAAGCAGAAAGTAACATTTCACCCACTTGGCTGATATTGTCCCATTTCAGACTTCAACACCAGCAAAGAAAGGAAGCATTCAATCCCTCCCGTCCCAGTGTTCCTTGCCCATTCTTTCCCCATCTCTCTCTAGTATATACTGTCTCACCTCGTTATTGCTGGCAAACTGGATCACTGCTCACGCCCGTTTTTTCCTGTCCTGCCGAACCGTTTTCCTCAAGTTATTGGAATTAAAAACAGGAATGGGCTATTTGAAGCTCTTTTCTAGTTTACAAGACCAGTGTTATCACCACTGAGCCAGCACATTGCCAGCTCATTAGAGAAGGTCTCGTACATCAGAAACTGAAATACAACAGATCATTGGATAGCCTCAATATTGTAAACCAACCAACAAGACCGGAGTAGAGCCGAAGTGATCATGCACAGAAGAATGGCAGAATAGAATGACGAATCTCATGGTGTCCAGGGTGGTGTTAACAGAAATCGTCCCAGGTAGTATAGTGATGAGGATTCAATAATTTCACTGTCTTGGCTTGTTAAAGGTTAACGTTTACAGTAATCAATATGAATTACTGCATGATCTTTCCAAGCAGAATGATGTTGTGCAGCATTGCGAATCGCTTCCCTGCATGTTACAGGTCCACATCAGCAATGTCAGCTGCAATTGCCTGACGTTCAATCAGTTTAAATCAAGAACGGAGAGGGCGTCACTAAAATGGAAGGGGAATGGTGGTTTGTGAGAGTTAACTGCATGCCTAGTGGAGCCAGGTTTAAAGTAGATAATGAATATTGGTTGTCCTGTTTACCTGATATGCTGACCACTCCGGATCAATTACCCACATTGTCTGCCCTTTGTGTGATGTTCTTTGTACATTTCACCTCGGTTCAGTTTTCCGAGGTCCACACATTTTTAATTTGGCACATTTTACTCAGGTCGGTTTTGCAGCTTCATATTTAGGCCAACGTTTTTAGGAACAGAAAGACACCATTCAGACCATCAAGTCTGTTCCTGTATTGAATGGTTTCATGTCAGATCTGATAACCTTGAACTGCACTTTCTTGCCTTTCCCCATAACGCTTGATGTCTTTGCCGTTTGAAGATCTGCCGATCTCAGCCTCATTACACCGAATGACCCTTCCTCAACAGCCTTCTTATACAAGAAAGTCCTCGGATCCAGAACTGTCTGAGAGGATAAATGCTTCCTCATCTTTGTTTTAATTGTGAGTTCCGCATTATAATACGAAGTTAAATATCACACAACACCAGGTCATAGTCCAACAGGTTTAATTGGAAGCATTAGCTTTTGGAGAGCTGCTCCTTCATCAGGTGGTTGTGGAGTTCACAGTTGTAAGAAACAGAATTTACAGCAAAAGTTTACAGTGCGATGTAACTGAAATTATATATTGAAAAATATCTTGATTATTTGTTAAGTCTTCCATCTGTTAAGATGACTATGTTAGGTTCACTTCTTTGTTATGTGATTCACAAAACTTTATTTTAATAGTTACATTATTAGATAAACTTTAACAATTAGTGTCAGTCCACAAGGCACTACGAACTGCTGCAGGCAATCACACATAATCCGAGTTCCAGACCCGGAATCGTAGAAACGGTGTGAAGCAGCCACGAAGATCCAATGGGAAATTGGGATGGAATGACAGGAGAGAGGCGCGTGTATTTCCGAGGGTGGGATTTCTCCTGGACAAAAGCGGGACGGAACGGAATACTTGCCAACATTTATAATATTATAGCCATAAGTAGTATATGTTGCTGAGACAGCCGATTGGCGCATCTAAAGTGTGTGGAGACTTTAACTTTGAGGTGAAAGTGAGGTCTGCAGATGCTGGAGATCAAAGTTGAAACTTTATTGCTGGAACAGCACAGCAGGTCAGGCAGCATCCAGGGAACAGGAGATTCGACGTTTCGGGCACAGGCCCTTCTTCAGGAATGAGCAGAGAGTGTTCAGCAGGAGAAGATAAAAGGTAGGGAGGAGGGACTTGGAGGAGGGGCGTTGGAAATGTGATAGGTGGAAAGAGGTCAAGGTGAGGGTGATAGGTCGGAGTAGGATGGAGGCGGAGAGGTCAAGAAGAAGACTGCAGGTCAGGAAGGCGGTGCCGGGCTGGAGGGATCCGGCTGAGACAAGGTGGGGGGAGGGGGGATGAAGAAACTGGTGAAGTCCAAGTTCATCCCCTGCGGTTGGAGGGTTCCCAGTCGGAAGATAAGACGCTCCTCCTCCGACCGTCGGGTTGTTGTGGTTTGGCGGTGGATGAGTCCAATGACCTGCATATCCTCGGTGGAGTGGAAGGGGGAGTTGAAATGCTGTGCTACAGGTTGGTTGGGTTGGTTCGTCCGGGTGGCCCAGAGGTGCTCTCTGAATCGCTCCGCAAGTAGGCGGCCTGTGATTCAGAGATTCAGAGAGCACCTCTGGGCCACCCGGACGAACCAACCCAACCAACCTGTAGCACAGCATTTCAACTCCCCCTCCCACTCCACCGAGGATATGCAGGTAATTGGACTCATCCACCGCCAAACCACAACAACCCGACGGTCGGAGGAGGAGCGTCTTATCTTCCGACTGGGAACCCTCCAACCGCAGGGGATGAACTTGGACTTCACCAGTTTCTTCATCCCCCCTCCCCCCACCTTGTCTCAGCCGGATCCCTCCAGCCCGGCACCGCCTTCCTGACCTGCAGTCTTCTTCTTGACCTCTCCGCCTCCATCCTACTCCGACCTATCACCCTCACCTTGACCTCTTTCCACCTATCACATTTCCAACGCCCCTCCTCCAAGTCCCTCCTCCCTACCTTTTATCTTCTCCTGCTGAACACTCTCTGCTCATTCCTGAAGAAGGGCCTGTGCCCGAAACGTCGAATCTCCTGTTCCCTGGATGCTGCCTGACCTGCTGTGCTGTTCCAGCAATAAAGTTTCAACTTTAACTTTGAGGTGGCAAGGTTCGAAAATTCATTTTCCTGTTTGGATCAGTGTTTTTGACATTGGCAGTAGCAGCTGCTTTTGCTCGCATCAGCTCAGAATCAGTTTTTTGTTCCCAGTAAATATTGCAACCTGGAGAAGGTGGTGTTGTGGTTATATAATAAATTAGTCATCCTTGGGGACTCAGACACGGAACTGGTAATGCTAAAGTTCGATGAATAAAACCTGGAATTAAAGCCTGACCTCAGGAACATAGAATATGCCTTTAATTTCATGCAATCGCATTCATGCATGTTCCTTAAGCAGGGGATGCTAGTGTCTTTTCCCTATCCTGCCAACTTGTGGCTCCAGGTCCAGAACAACATAGCTGACTCTTAATCCGAGAATGTTAATCGTGTGGCGAAGCAGGCCATTCGGCCCTTGCAGTCAACACCATCCCTCCGAAGCATTCCTATCAGACCCACACTGCATACCTATTCCTTTCCCCTTCATTTCTCATGGTTGATCCCAGTAACATGCACACCTTCAGACTGTGGGAGGAAACTCACACAAGCAAAGAGAGAATTTGCACACAGTCACACGAGACTGGGATAAAATCCATGTCTCTCATGCAGCAAGACAGCAGCGAATTAGGGAGAACAACAAATGTTGTCCTGATCAGTGACATCCACACCCTGTGGGTATATCAGGAAGAATAAAAACACATTCACAACATGGACAACGGGACTTGCGTCTGCGTGGACATGATTTGAACCAATCGTTCCCCCTTGGGTAGATACAAGGACACCGATATCACAGAGAAACCAGGGAAATGCGAGATTTAATTGACTGCTGAAGTGGAAACTCATTTATTCAGTCAAACTGGGGACAGACTGAACAGTCCCGTGTGTGGAAAGGGCTCAGTGAGCAAATGAACCTCCGAGTAACCAGCAAGATTACATATCAGAGAAGGAGATCAACTGAACTGTCAATGCTGCTGTTTCTCACAACCAGCTGCCATTTCCATAGACTCATAGTCATAGACTCACGCAGCATGGAAACAGGCCTTTCACTCCTACCAGCTCATGCTGAACATCATGCCAAATTAAAAGAGTCGCATCTGACGGCTCCTGTAACTGCTGAGGCTTAATAATGCCGTCGTGATATTATTTATGCATTGTTTATACTAATGTCCAGATATAATTCTGTAGACACGGGTTCAAATCCTGGCATGCCAGATGCTGGAATTTTATTTCAATAAATACCTACAGCTGAAGAGTATAATGACGATGTTGAATCAGTTGTTGTCGATCTGATTCACTAATGCCTGTTAGCGAAGAAAACTGCCATACTTATCTAGTCTGGCTGGGATGCGATTCCAGATCCCAAAAATCGTGGTTGGTTCTGAACTGCTCTATGGGCAATAAATAATGGACTGGGCATGAATGAATGGCTTTTTTAATCCCACTGAAACTTTCCAATTCACTTATCGATCTAAATATTCTGTAAATGTTGTAAATTTCCTTTCAGTCATTACTGCCTCAGGAAGTGAATTGCACACATGAACCATCCTCTGTTAAAAAAGCTTCTCATGCCTTATTTTAAATCTCTCTCTTTTCACCTTAAACCTTTGCCCTCTCGTCTAAAAGTCCACCTCCTTGGAGAAACGACAGTTACAGTTAACTCTATCCGAACTCTTAATAGTCTATTACTTTCTATCAGGTCACCTTTCAAGCTCCCGTGTTCGAGAGAAAATATTCTCAGCCTATCTAGCCTTTCATTATAACTCAATCCTTCCCCACTAGCAATATGCTGGTATACCTCTTCTAAACCTACTTCTGCTGAAAAAATTTCTTGCTATTACTGGACGACAAGAATTGGACGCAGTATTCAAGAAGACGCCTCACCCAATGTCCTATTCAACTGCAACATAATGTACCAACTCCTATGCTCAAAGGACTGAGCAAGGAAGGCAACATGACATTTTTTAACCATTCTGTCTGTATGTGAAACAAACGAAAAAGAATTATGTACCTGCATCCCCGGCCACCGTGTTCCACAACACTTTGCAACGGCCTATCACAAATAGTGAAATTGGAGTAGGCTTTCACGAATTTCTGAAGGTGATTGCACAAGGGATCAAGTGGTCTCGAGGGCTTAGAGATACATTCTAATCTTGACCGGAGGTGGGAATATAAGAGCAGGGAAGTGATGCTAGAACTTTAGCAACTGCCTTTTAAGAGAAGAGTCAGAGGACCGGCCGCAAGTCTGATCATTGCATTAATCTTTTTTTTTCGGAGGAATGATAAAATAAAGGATGGAGGGCTGAAATCGACCATGTGGCCGATCATGTCTGGGTCAGAACTCAATCAGATCTTCGCTGAAAATGCCCCAAGTCAGGCTAGCACGTTCCTTGTAGGGGAACCTGCAGATGGAGTCATTCGATGCATAAGTCCATAAGACAATAGTAGCAGGAATTAAACCATTCAGCGCAGTGAGTCTGCTCTGCCATTAAATCATGGCAGATATCTTTCGAAAGCCAATTCTCCTGCTTTCGCCCCATAAACCTTGATCCCCTTGGCAACCACGCTGCTACATATCTCAGTCTTACATACAATCAAAGACCTGGCTTTCACAGCCTTATCTGATAATGAATTCCATACATTCACCACTTCCTACCTGAATAAGTGTCTCTTATTACTTTTCTCAAATGTCTTCCCTTTTCTCCAAGGCCGTTCCTTTCGGTTCTAGTCTCTACTAAAAATGGAAACACCTTCCCAGTATCCACTCTGTCCAGGCCATTCACGATTCTATAAGTACCAATTAGACTTCCTCTTATCCTTCTGAACTTCGTGGGTATAGACCCAGAGTTCTCAAACGTTCCTCATGTGTCAAGCTTTTCATTCCTGGGACCATAATCGTGAATCACCTCTGAATACACCCCAGGACCAGTGCACCCTTCCTGGAATTTGAGGACCAAACGTGCGCACAGTAATCCAGATGCGGTCTGACTAGACCCTTATAGAGCCTCGGAAGTGCATCCCTGCTTTTATATTCAAGTATTCCAAATCTTCCTAACTACAGATTCGATCTGCAAGTTCACCTTGAGAGAATCTTGGGCTAAGACTCTCAAGTATCTTTGCATTCCAGACATGTGAACTTTCGCCCCATTTCGACAATAGTCTGTATCTTTATTCTTTCTGCCAAAGTGCATAGCCTCACACTTTCCCACAGTTTGCTCCATCTGCCACGTAATTTCCGACTCGCCCTACATGTCCATATCCTTCTGCAGCATCCCCGCCTTCTCATCCTACCTGTCCTTCTGTCTTTGCATTGTCTGCAAATTGACACACATTGCCCTCGGGTATTTTATCTAGATCGCTAATGGAGACAATGACAAGTTGTGGTCCCAACACAGCCTTGAGGAACGCCACTTGTCACCAGGTGCCATCTTGAGAAGGATTCTTTTGTTCCTAATCACTGCATTCTGTCCTGCGCCTAATCACTGCGCCTTGCTACTGACATCATGGGCCCTTATCTTATTCAGTAGCCTCCTGTGCGGCAAATATCAAAGGCCTTCATAAAGTCCAGACACATAACACCTATTGGCTCTCCTTGGTCTACCTTCCTTGCTACTTCTTCAAAGAGGAAATCGTCCAGATTTGTCAAGCATGTCTTCCCCTTGATGAAACCATGCTGACTTTGCGTTATTTTGACAGACACTTACAAGTATTCAGAAATTTCTTTCAACGCAATGGATTCCAGGACCTTATCCACAACCAAGATTCGGCTGATTGGTGTGTAAATTTCCAGCTTTTGTGTGGTTTCTTTTTAAAATGGGGTGTCACGTTTGTGATTTTTTGGTCCTGTAGCACGCTTCCTGATTCTACCGATTCCTGAAAGTTCTCCACTAACGCATCCACTATTTCTTCAGTTGTCTACCTTATAACTCTGGAGGTACTCCACCTGATCCAGATGATTTATCCACCTTCAGGCCATTCAGTGTTTCTTGCACTTTCTCAATGATTGCCACTAGACTCACATCTGTTCCTCCATTCTCTTGTATGTTTGGGTATAACTCATGTCTTCCACTGTGAAGACTGGCACAATATAATTTTTCAGTTCCTCAAATATGTCCTTGTTCCCCACTACTGTCTGTCAAGTGTCATTTTCCAGTGGCCTATTGTCCACTTCTACCTCTCTTTTGCGTTTATATGAATAAAGAAACAACTTCAGTCTTCCTTTATATTAGTAGTTAGCTTACATTTAATCTTCTCCCTACTCATTTGTTTTGTTATTGCCCTTTGTGGGTCTTTGTGAGCTTCCCAGTGCTCTGATTACCCACTGCCCTTCGCCACATTATATATTTTCTCTTTTGCTTTTATGCTATCGATGGCTTCCTGAGTCAGTCATGGTTGCCTCAACCACCCTGCAACATACCTCAATTTCCACAGGATGTGTCTCTGATGTGTCTGCTAAATTACTCTCAGACAGTCCTGCCATTGAACTTCCACTTTCCTGCTTTCTTGCTAGGTTCCTTTCTCACCAATGTCATCCAGCTTCTACCTCATGCCTCTGCAATTGCCTTTATTCAACTTTAGTACCGTTACTTCTGATTGTATATTCTCCCTCTCAAATTACAGGGTAAATTCAATCATATTATCATCACCGCTTCCTAAGAGTTCCTTCATCTTCAGCTCCCTTGTCACGTCTGCCTCATTGCACAACTCGAAATCCAGTATTGCCTGTTCCCTACTTGGCTCCACCACAAGCTGCTCCAAAAATCTATCGCGTCGACATTACACAATTGAATTGAATTTATTGTCACGTGTAGTGAGGCACAGTGAAAAGCTTTATCTTGCGATCAATACAAACAGATCTCAGTGTTAAGTAGCATAGATGTATAAATAATATGTAAACATATACTAGGTTGGCCTTTGTGATTGTCCAGGCCGAGTTCACCACTCGCTGTAGACATCTCCGATCTTGAATGGTACAGGTGCCATACCAGGTACTGATACATCCAGACATAATAATCTCAATGGCGCACCTATAAACGTTGGCTAATGTATTCGCAGTGGTGATTCAAGTGATCATCGATTTTTTTTAAATTTCGACCACCTCTAGAGAGATACCATCACCAGACATATATCCCTTTTCAGTCCCTGTCCACCATCCACAGGGACCATTCCCTGCAGGAAACTCTGTTGCACTCTGCCTTCACTCCCAACACCTGAAACAACTGGCCCCATGGAGTCTTCCCCTGCATAGCTGCTTTTGTGACACATAAATTCATCGAGTCTAAAAACCCGAGCAGGAATAGGCTGTCCGACCCTTCAAGCCTACTCTGCCGTTCAATGACATCATTGCTGATCTTTCTAAAGACTCAAATACGCTTACCCGCCCTCTCACTGTATCCCTTATTTCATTTATTGTTCAAAAGAAGTATCACTCTTCAAAAACTTTGTTGCACTAGCGTCAACTTCTTCGCTGGGCAAGGTATTCCATATATGAACATCCGTCTGTGTGAAGAAGGGCCTTCTGAACTCAGTCCTAAATCTGCTCCCTCTAATCCTGTGGCTATGCCCTCCTCTCCGAATTTCACCCACAAGTGGAAGCATCCTTTATAATTCTCTCTAATCTATTCTGTTCAATGTTTTATATTTCAGTAAGATTGCCCCCTCATTTTTCTAAATTCCAAAGAAAATAATACTAACCTACGAAGTCTCTCTTTATAGGCTAACCCTCTCAACACCGGAATCAACCCAGTGAACCTCCTGTGCACCCCTTCCCCACCAGTGCCAGTACGTTTGGTCTCAAGTAAGGGGAACAAAAGTGCACACAGTACACCAACGATAGCCTCACCAGCACCTTGTACAGCTGCAACATAGCATCTCTGTTTGAACCTTCAGGAACCTACGTTACATCTGTCCAATTTCTATCGCGATGCCCTGCTATTTCTTCCTTGATAATACACTCAAGCATCTTCCCCACTGCAGAACTTAAGCTAACTGATCAATAATTACCAATGTTTTATTCATCTCCATTTTTAAACAGTGGTGTCACACTAGTTCTTTTTCCAATCTGCTGGGACTGCCACGCTGCCTAGTGAATTTGAAAATTGCCACTCGTGCACTTGCTGTTTCTCCCGCCATCTCCTTTAATACCCTGAGATGCATTCCCTCACGGCCAAGAGACTTGTCCATCCTCAGCTCCATTAGCTTGCCTGACACTACCTCTTCCATAATAATGTTTGTTTCCAGGTCCTCACCTACATTTGTCTCTTTGCCACTTACTGGCATGTTATTACTATCCTCCACTGTGAAGACTGACACAAAATACCTGTTCAATGCCTCGGCCATTTCATCACATCACATAACTAAGTGCCCCTTCTCATCCTCAAAATTACCAAAGTTTAGTTGAGCCACTCTTTTTTTCTTTTTATATTTATATAGGAACTTTTGCTATCCGTCTTTGCTAGTTATTTTTCCTCATCTTTAATATTTTCCCAATCTTCCAGGTTCATACTGTTCTTTGCCGTTTGGTATGCCTTCTCTTTCACTTTAATAGCCTCCCTTATTTCCTCAGACACGCAGGGCAGATTATCCCTTTACTTACAGTCCTTCCTTTTCACTGGAATATACTTTTGCTGAGTACTTGTACAAAAAAATCTTTGATGGAAGTCCTCCACTGCTCGATATCTTTCCCACCATATAACCTTTGTTTCCAGTCTACTTTAGCCAGGTGCTCTCTCGTTCTATTGTTGCGCCCCTGCATATGCACAGGACCCTGGTATTGGATTTTATCTTCACACTCCCAATCTGAATATTCAAGTTCTGCCATACTGTGATCACTCGTTCCAAGAGGATCCCTAACTATGAGATCATTAATTATTTCTGTTCCAATACGCAGGACCAGATCGAGGGTTGCTTAATCGCTCGTCGGTTCCATTGCATACTGTTCAAGGAAACTATCACGGGTACACTCAACGAACTCCTCCTCAAAGGTACTGTTACTGAGCTGCTTCGACTAAGCTACATGTCGACTAAAATCCCTGATGATAATAGCCGACCCATGTTTACAGGCATTGCTGATTTCCTTGTTTATTGCCTTCACCAATGTGATGTTATTATTTACTGGCCTAGAGACTGCACCTATCAGTGACTTTTTCTTCAGAGAATTTCTTCTTTCCACGCAAATTAATTCAAACTCATTCTCCATCGAACTTATAGCATCTTTCCACACTGCCCTGATGTCGGCCTTGTATAACAGAGAGACACCGTCTTCTTTACACTGCTGTCTGACCTTCCAAGTAATCTAGGACTCCTGGATATTGAACTCGCAGTCGTGGCCATCCTTTTGACGTGTCTCTCTAATGTCTAATAAATCATTTTCATTCGTGTTGATTTGTGCCATTAGCTCTTCAACCATGTTACAAATGCGACGAGCATGCAGGTGAAGTGCTTTTTGTTAGGTTTCTTGTCCTTATGATTTCTGTAATAATATCTCCTTTTGCTTGTTGTCTCTCCTCACCTGTCCATTGACGTCTTCTCTCCTCTGTTTCCAAAGGCCCAACACGCCCAACACATGAACTGCACTTTACGCAATCCAATCCACTGCAATCACTGCTCGCAATGTGGTTTCTACTATTTTGGGAAACGAAGTTTGGACTGGGTGACCACACTGCAGAATATCGAAGTTCTGTCTTCAAGAAGAGTTACAGCGAACCTCAGCACATGCTGGAAGCACACCACCTCTGTTTCTATTTGGGGAGTCTGCAGCTTTCCAGGCCTCATATCAATTTTTTTTTAGAGCCTCAACTCTCCCATATCCTATCCCCCTATCCCACACGCCAGGCCTTGTTGTCACTTGGCTTTCCATAACACTCTACATAGTGTTCGCCACTAACAGTCTCCATTAACAGCTATTCACCCTGCTAGCCAGATCATCATCGATTCCTTTGTCCAACTGTTCTTCTCCCTATTTGAACTCTATCCCGATCTCTCGTTTACTCCTTTCCCTCTCCCAACCGCCACTATATCTTCTGCAGATAGACCAACATTTTCCAAGCTATCGTCAGTTCAGAGGAAGAAGCACTGAGAGGTTCCTGATCAGTTTCATCTAGGGACTGAGACAATATTGGAGGTTTTGAGAGTCTTAAACGTGGACAAATCCCCAGCTCGGAGTGAAGTTATATCTCACGTTGCTCTGTGAGACAAAGGAGCAATTTTAGGAGTATGGACCAAAGTTTCACATTCCTCTTTGGCCACAGGGAATTTGGTCGAGGACTGAAGGACTACTAAATGGGATCCACTTTTTAGCAAGGCAGTTAGAAACAAACCAGGGAAATACAGTCAAGTGAGCATCACAGGAATGGTCGGGAAACGTTCGTAGAAACCTCTGAATGAGATAATTAAGTCGGACTTGTCCAGGCAAGGTTTGATGAAGGAGTCAGCATGGTTTTGTCCGAGGAAGTGATGCTTAACAGATATGTTTAAAAGTTTTGGGGAAGTGATCAGATTTTTAAATGAGGGGAGTGAACATGATGTACTGTATGCGGGTTTCAGCGAGATCCCACACGGGAGACTGACAACAGGGTAAAAACATAAGCAATTCACGTCACGTGGTGTCAGAGAAATTCATTCCAATGGATCAGAGACCAGATACAACGCGGGCAAGCAGCTTGATTAAACAAATTGACATTGTGGGAAAGAAATTGACCAGGCTGACACAGAACTGATTCTCCGCACTGATGGCCAGAATGTTCTAACCCAAGCAGTGGGTTCAGACAGTTTTCATAGGGGTACAACACAAAGGTGATAATTGTAAAGCAGTAACAGTACAGTGGTGAAAATTGTAAAGCGATTAAAATAAGAATAAACTGAATGGAATTTCAACAAACGTCTGGCCGTACTAATTCATTTGTAATTGAGACTGGATATTCCAGCCATCTCCTGGAATAGGTGAGAATGTCTTCTAGAGTATTTCCTGTCTCCACGAGTATGTGTAAATTTTCCTTTTCCTGGCTTTCAGTTCTGTCCATTCTACTCCTCCTGGAAGCAAAGTCTTCCGGGGTCTCTCAGTCTGCCTCTTTGTTTATGCGCCACCGGTTTATATGGGAAACGAGCCTGCACTTAGGGTATTCGGACTGAAGTGATAATCGAGGTTAAGAGCTTACTGTGCAGGCTGCTTGAGGAACGTATTATCTGGTCTGGGAGTAGATTAGAATGTCTGGATTCTATATTCGCCTCTTTGACCAAGACTGAGGCATTGTGGGTGTGTTCTATGTGTGTTGGCAGGCATGATTTCTATGTTTCGTTGACATACTTCTGTATTTTTATGTGGTTATGCTATGGGTGGGTCGTGTAGCAGATTTTCTCCCACAGTTCACCCTTATTTTGTTAAGACCGTTGAAAAAGTGCAAATTAGCCTGGGCCAGAGATGCTATCAGGTGGTGGGGGTTGGTGTCAGAGAGGCAGTAGTCAGTGTCTGAATCTGACCGAGCGTAGTTTGTGTCAGGGTAGAGGATATCACTCCAGAGAACTTGAACAAGCTGGGTTGTGAGGAGGGCAGGTGTAACAGTGCTTGATAAAACCGGCAGCAGCACATATGGAGACCCATAGCCAGGATAATGATACCCACAACCGCAATATGGGATCTTAGTTTCTCCAGCAGTTCAGTGCCCCGAGAGGCAAGCCAGAAGATTGCCCAGGTCCACAAGTCCCAGTGGGACTCCGGTTCATTTGGGGCAGCAGCAGCCTGTGGAAAGTGGTGTGTCAGGTCGGTTATATTTTCGCTGGAGTCAGGGATGTAGATACAGCAGTCTGTGCCAATGAAGGTGCAAGTGCCCCTTTTGTGGCCAGCTAGTATTCCAGGGCCATTCTGTTTTTTAGGGCGACAGTACGAATGGCGACAGCCTCTGCATTCAGCTTGGCAAGAACTTCAGCCGTAGCATGTTATCTTCTCTAGCATGGTGGCCAGCTAAAGTGCTTCTATGTCGAGGCGCAGGGTTTCGTAATGGACACAAAAACGGGGGAGGTGGATTTCTCGTCTAGGGCAGTGAGGGTACGTTTTCTGTGGGAATAAGCTTCTGGAAGGGAGCCGACTGGGAGTGGTAATGGAGTGGTACCGCATACCCACGTGCCAGCCCATGACAACGCCAGCCAGGGTATGCCTTGTGACAGCAGACAAAGTAAGTGTCATTTTATGTTCTTAGGTTTGGGTTCCTGTCCAAATATTGTTGAAAATGGAATTGTGGCCACACATGTTGTGGCCAAGTAAATCTAGGATGCTGCACTCAGCTACAGACCAGAGTGCTCCAGGGGTCAAGAGCAGTGAGTTCGTGCATCAGCTCCACCCAGCCACCCATGCGGATGGCTGGCATCTCGTTAGGCACATGGTTTCTCTGCGTGACACCCGTGCGGTGGTGTCAGTGATGGTCAAGGTTGGGTGTTCATGTGTGAGGTTCTGGACTGCATAGAACCATCCTGTGATTCTGTCTAGGTGGTATCCTGCGGATTTCCAGTAGTCTGAGCTATGAGCCACACGAATGGCCGGTCTGGTTAGCAGACTGAGCGTTGTGATCCCAGGGACCTGTCCAGTTTAAGTCACAATGATGCCATCTCTGCAGTGTTAAAATGGACTGCGCCCTGGGGAATGCCGCTGTGGGAATATTCAGGGATACGGGAACAGACCCAGCAGCTGGTCTGGTTTACCTTTGGGCACAAAGGTGGTCATGTCAAGGAAAATGCTCACCCACGGCTCACGGTGGATGAAGTGCCCTGTGTGTGCCCTGTTACTGATCAGCGGTGAAGTGCAGGTCAGACCAAATGTGATTATCCCGATGGCTGCAGGGAGCAGCTGGATCCCTCTATGGTGTCGGGAGCTGTATCCTGTTCTGCTTGGTTGTCCTTCTGTGGAGGCGGAGCCCTCTTTCACCGGGTCGCATTCTGGTCTCCCTTGGAGCGTGACAGCTGTTGTGGTCGTGAGACAGGTCATGAGTGGTCCTTTCCATCTAGGGGAGAGAGATTTTTTCTGCGCGGACTGTCTCCTTACATAGTGACCAGTTTAAATGGGTGAAGTGGTTCCTGCCGTGGGGTGGATATGGCAGCTTTTTATTGTTTGCCTTTTTTTTGTTGTACCCCCACACTATAACTAACTGCGGTAGTGCTTATTTTTTCTCCAGCACCCATGTTATGTGTGTGCAGGTTTGATACACAGTGAAAGATTGAAGGTGTATGAATCTTTATTCAGTTTCCACCAGCAGGAAGATAAGAAGCACCCAAGTACATCGCAGGTTTTAGCAAATCTTGGTTTAAAGTGATCCTTCTACTAATGGCTTGAACGTAATCAAAGAGAATTTCCTGTGTTAAGAGCAGCGCTGTGTCATTGGCTAGTTTTGGGGGTCCGTTGGCTATGGGCATGGGACGTTCCATTAGCACTTCAAATAGTGTAATTTCCGACATTCGGTTTCCCTGTCCACTTACTGTGTGAAGCACCAGTGGCCGGCCGTCTGGCCAAGCCAGTCCTGTGTCCCGAGTGATTTGGGGAAGGTGGTTTTGAGGGTGCTGTTCATTCTCTCCAATATTCCTGATGACTGGGGGGTGGTAGAGAATGCGGTATCTCCTGGATATCCCGAGGGGTCACAGTCAGCAGTAATGAGCTTCGCGGAGAAATTGGCACCATCCCCTATATGATTCTATGCACCCTGGGATATAAAACTCTTGAAATAACGTCCTGCAGGATACATTTTATCACTGCTCTGGCGCCTTTTTTTTTTGATGGGGAATGACTCTACCCATTTTGAAAACATGTCGACAATAACTAAGTCAAATTTTTATCCCTCCTTCTGAGGCGTGTGGGCAAGATCAATTAGAAGATAAGTGAATGGACCATCAGGAACTTGAATGTAGTCACGTTTGGCCATTGGCTTCCCTGAATTTTTCGGTAGACAGATGAGGCACTGTGACTGCAGAGCTTAGGCAGCTGCAGCGACTCCCGCTGCATACCAGGAATGGCTGACAGCATCTTGCTTGTGTGTTCGATTCTGTGTACCACCAGGGCCAATAAGTGCAGGTGGGCTTTCAGTTAAATGATGCAGCGGTGGGTAAGAACCTGTAAGAACGGTGATTGTACGGCGCCAATGCGGACCCATGCGGCCCTTTCTTCTGGAGTGGCGGTTTGGCTGTGCTGTTGGGACTGCATCGACAGAGTCGAGGGAATCTGGCGGTTTCACCACCCTGGGGGTCTGCAGGGCATACGTGGCCAGGATTAGTGCAGATTCCTGGGTGGCTGCATCAGCTGAGGCATTTGCTTGGGTGACGGGATCGGTGACAGAGTTATTGGCATCACATTTTATAATTGTGAAAGCGGCAGGTAGCAGAGCTGCTTGTTGGATGTTGGCAATGAGTGCAGCATATTGGAGTGGTCTCCCTGCTAAGCTGATGAACACCCTCTGTTTCCATATTGTGCCAAAGTCCGGAACGACTCCAAATACACATCAGGAATCTGTGTAGATATTGGGTGTGCTACCCTGTGCCAGGAGGCAGGCTCTGGTGAGAGAAAAGAGCTCTGCCGCCTGTGTGGAGACCCCATCTGGTAATGCAGCTGATTCAAGAGTTGTAGTGGGGGTGCAGATGGCTTGTCCTGGTAATGTGTATGGCCGGAAGGAAGAGCCGCTGGTGAAAAGAATCTGGTCCGGGTTTTCTCAGACCGATCAGGACACCTGCTGAACCAGGCGAAAGTGAGGACTGCAGATGCTCGAGATTAGAGTCAAGATGAGAGTGGTGCTGGAAAAGCACAGCAGTTAAGACAGCATCCAAGAAGCAGGAAAATCAACGTTTCTGGCAGGAGCCCTTTGTCAGGAATGCTAAACCAGGTCCAAGCAGTTGTGGTTGTCTGCAGAATCGTGTTAGGTGTGCGGAATTAGGGTGGCGGGGTTCAAAGCTAGGGCGCAGTGTCGGGAAAGGTATGCCTAGATCATAAAGCGACCTCATGACCAGTTCTCTGAGTTGGATTGCCGCTGAATTAAGCAGTCGGGAGAGTGACAGTGAAACCAAATCAGTACACGGGTGATCTAGCACAATGGAGGTGGCCTTATACACTGTTACTGTGGCTGCTTCCAACGTGCACAAACATGTGGCATTCTCGTAACTAAGCATTATAAAACGCAACAGGGCGACGGAGATCCCCATGAAGCTGTGTTAAAATGCCAGACGTGAACTCTTCTGACTTGGTTACATAAAGATAGAAGGCCTGTGAGTAATCTGGGACTCCAGAGCAGGAGTGAAGATTTGTTGTTGCTTCGGTTAGTGAATGCCCGTTGCATTTTGGGTGTCCACTTCACTCTGGCTGGCTGTTTAGGGGAAGCCGCCTCCCACAGAGGTGCATCAATAGTACAATGGACAGGAATCCAGGGCCTTCAGTAGTTTACCAGCCCCAGAAACACTTGCAGCTGCCTGTTTGTGACAGTCAGGGGAATCTGGGTGATGACAGCTAATTGCTCCATGGATAGTGCTCTGAGGCCATAGGAAAGATTGCACCCCAGATATTAGACATTTTGCTGACACAACTACATTTTCTTGATAGACATCCTATGCACATCCTGTGCCAGACTGCAGAGCAAGGCCACCGTAAACTGCTTGCATGCAGTAGCGGAGGTGGAAGCCAATAGCAGGCCATCCGCAAATTGGAGGAAGGTGCTGTGGCCTGGTAGGTGAAGTGTGGACAGGGTGAGGAAAACTGCAGCAGCATAAACTGTGGGCCTCTCCGAATACCCTTAGGGAAAACCGGTCTATGTATTTTGGCAGCCGCCATATGTAAAAACATAAAGGTTCAGGGGGCAACTTAACGGAGAATGAGGCTGAGCAAAGGTCGATTACAAGAATATCAACTGGGGGAGGCGGGGATACTGGTCAGGATAGCATTTGTGTCCGGCACTACTGGGAAGCAGGGAACAACAATGTCATTGATAGCCCTAAGATCTTGCACAAAGTGCCATTTTCATGGTCTTCCAAGCTTCGGGATTGGTAGGAAGGGAGCGTTACATGGGCTGGTTGTGGGCACGAGGATTCCTTGGTGAAAAGGTGATTCAATAACTGATTAGATTCCCAATACTGCTGCGGGTGATACGGGTGTTCTGTGGATTGCTCGCTGTATGAGAGTAACTGTACGTGTTTGGGAGGACAATAGCTGGCCTGCATGGTTCTATTGCTGTGCCCACAGTGATTATGGGAGATCAGCTCATAACAGTTGGCTCTCGGAGGAGGAGGCAGCGCCTGTGCCTTGTTTTGTAAAAGTAGCTTGTAGTAATGCGGGGGCACAGCGCACACAAAACTCGCCCTGTCCAATCAGTGTTAGCTCTACTAAGGGGTCTGTGTCTTGCCCAAAGCGTGTGAAATGTATTGTTTCACTACAGCGATGAAATAACAGTCTCTCTTCGGTTCCAGTGAAAACTCAACTTGTCGGGAACAAAACAGCAGCAGTAGAGATGCTTGAGCCTACGATTTATCGTGTGGGCGGCGAACATGGTCATGACAACATGGACACTGATCCCTTTGAGAGAGTCTGCACTCTCCCACGCCGCAGTTAATTCTTCAAGTAGCAAACCCACCAGTTCTGGGTTTTCTTTTGTTTGCTTTGAACACGGCACTTAAACACGCTGCAGCTTTGCTGTTGACCCTCAGAAATGACACTGGTGGGATTGGAAGCGACGCCCCCTTCGAGACTGGAACCTGGTTCCAGCGCCTTAGACCACTCGGCCACGGTAACACCCGAAATCGTGCCATCTATTTTCATACATTTTCAATTGTGCTCCTGCAAACAACAGAAGAAAACTCACAGGGAAAGCATTCTGTGATCCCTGTCCTGCTCGCATCGCAGCTGGGATATGCCCGACTACAAGGTCAATTTTGCAACAGATAAAGTTAGCCCATCAAACCACACAAAAATCAATGGAAAGCTGAATCTATCTTCTGAGACTCTATTCAGCTACAAATGTATATGCTAGTGTGAGAGAAAATGTTCAGTCATGATTTGATAAAATAATCATGACATTACTGGAATGTCGATTCTTGCTTTAGTAAATTATTTCGCCCATTGGTCGAAACAGATCAACTTTCACATTTACACAGAACAAGAAACACACCGGACTACAGGGAAAATGCACAAAGCTGAGCAGGCCGTGTTCCACATCATACCGTGCAGCATCGTTTCAGTCACTGTGTCTGTATTGCAGAATAAGCGTCACAAAGAATGTTCTCTACCTGAAAAGCCGCGGTAGCAGTACAATCCGAGAAGACAGATCACAATGTCAGCATGCTCATTCCTCGGTGCCGGTACGAGTTGGCACTTTCCTTGTCTGTTACATTAACCGTGCAACTTGCTGCGGAGATGTCTCCACCTGGATATGAGCTACATGGCTGCCAACTGAGTTGGAAACCTGTGTGGGAATCGATGGGAAGCGACTCAGTAAAAGTTATTAGAGGTGCAGTTTCTGTTCACGTCAATGCAAAAGGCAGTTTCTGAACATATTTACAGAAGTCAAAAGGAGATTCCCCCCCACCCCCCCACCCCATAAGATGTCAAAGAGGTGCTAACTGCCCTTGAGTGCTTTTTGTTCTCGATGTGAAGAGCTCTCACGCCTGAGTCACCTTCACGTCTCTGGTTGCTGAGTGAATCACAAAGAAGGAATTTCACCAGAGCTGCAACTGCCTCACTTCCCCACTCGCCCTCCCCGTTTACATTTTCCTGCTCGTCAGTGATTTAAAGAAAACCAAATGGATGCGATGTCATTCTGTAGCCTCTCTGTCGATTCCTCCGTTTCAGTTCCAACATGACTTAGATCTCGGGGCGCACCTTAATATTAGTGACGCTATGACAGCACAGGTCCAGAGGTTCCTCTGAGATTCTAAATTCAGTTATTGCTGTTGCTGACGGAATGAGCTACTAACGTGCAAAAACGTTGAATAACGGCAGACAGCTTCCAAATGAGGCCTGTCAGAGAGTACTTGGGGGTACATTTGACAGAGGGGCTACATTAGGAATCCTTGGTGTACCGTGACACCAGCACATCAGCGTTCTCCTTGGCTTTGAAATGGGCCACCTGCGCAAGGAATGCACATGTGTTACTGTTTTTTGTGGAAGGATTAGAAGACGGGAGCTACAATCTTAAACAGAATGGCATATGTTCAGAAGCAGGTTGGAGAAACACTTAACAAAGTTTCACCAGGGCTTTTTCTGCCCAGTTTCGAACTGGGGACCTTTCGTGGGTGAGGCGTATGTGACAACCACTACACTATAGAAAGAAGCTGAACTGGAAGCAAAATGTTGGGAAATGGCAATTGTTTAATTTTGGCGATGTGGTCAGCATGGACGAGATACACAGAAGACTCTGTTGCCATGCTGTGTACTTCAATAACGTTGTGTCGCTTACACCCCCCCTTAAAGGATTACTATTAGCGGGGCTTGCCATCGCTCGCTGTGGCGCAATAGTTTAGTCTCTTCGACTGTTCAACGGAAAGGTACCATTGTGTAAAACTGCAGAACTGAAAGACTTCCTTACTTTTGTCCCGATTGATCATACTTCGTGAAATATTCCTGGATCCTCAGTTGAGGATTGTTGCTGCTGGAAATTATCTCACAAACTGTGATATAATGTATTGAGCGGATGGCAAAACAGTCACGATTTAACACGGAACACAAACAAAAATGACAAACCAAATGCATTTTCAGACACAGCGAAGCATGAATGCAGAATTTGAGACAGTCCGAGGGCATGAGCCATAAACTAATCTCACAACGAACAGTAGGGCAATTCCAAATTATTCTTTCAAGCATACGGGAGCCTTAGTGCACCTCCACTTCCCAGAAAGTGCTGAAAAGAGAGAAAGAAAGAGCACAATAAGAATGGGCCATAGAAAGTCAATTTCATCTATCACATTCTCAATTAGATTAGCTTTCCCTTCCACCGTCTCCAGGACAGAAAAGAAGGAAATAGAAGAAATTTAAGAGCATATGACTTCGCAATTCATTGGAATAATTTTCCCTTCCGCCAGAAAATTAAATAACGACGAGTAGAGTCACCACAGGACTTTGTTTCACAACAGCGACGAAACAACCGTCTCTCTTCGGTTCCAGTGAAAACTCAACTTGCCTGGAACGAAACAGCAGCAGGAGAGCTGCTTGAGCCCGCGATTTACCGTGTGGAAGGCGAACACGTCATGACAGCACGGACACTGACACCTTGGAGAAAATCTGCACTCTCCCACACTGCAGTTTACTCTCCAAGAGACAGACCCGCGGTTGCTTTTTGACAACGGCACTTTAACACGCTGCAGCTGATGCGACAGAAATTGGAGCAGTGGAATTCAAACCTCCACCACCTGCCAAATTGGAACCTGAATCCTGCGGCTGAGGCTGCTTGGCCACGCTACAGAGCCCTGACCTTCTCTGAGTAATGAAGGGTGCTCTGTCTGATCCGCAGGACACCCTGCAGGATTATCAGGCAGCGCCATCCTCCCTGTGACATGTACGTGCTGGCTAAGTTTCTGTTGTGTAGATGTGTCCCGGTTTTGCCGATATCACCGTTGTTTAACTCCCTACATTCTGTTGGTCTAACTATGATTCCACTCAGAATCACAAATGTGTCACAAAACACCTTAGCTGTGCTGGTTCTCCACAGAGATAAATGTGTTTCTATTTTGGTATCATTCTCTTGCCTTCTCCCTGCAATTCTCCACACTTTTACTTTCAACATAAACATCGAATTAGTTTTTAAGTAACTCCATTGAAACTGCGTCTTTGTTCAATGTCAGGCAGTGGCTTACAGACCCTAACCACTGCCTATGTGAAAACGTTTCTCCTCATGTACATTTTTCTTCTTTTACTAATGACATTAAATATCTGCCGATTCGTTCTCGATCCTTTCAGGCGTAGGGAGCATTCTCCCTTCCTTATTTCCTCTGTCTATCCCACTCATGTCTTGGAAAGGTTTAACAAGGCCAGCTTTTGGCCTTCTGCTCTCCAAGGAAAACTACCCCAACTTTCCAAACGACCTTTATTGTTGACATTCGTCATATACCAGACCATTCCCATCAACCTGTTCAGCGCTCTTTCCAATCCTTTCCAGTCTCCACTTCCTGAAGTTTCAAACCCAGAACTGTGCAAACATCCAGATGGTGGAATTATTCAGAGTGGGATTGTGTGGGTGAACATCCTGAAATACTTGTTTCACTTTCACCGCATGTGGTACTGTGCCATGCTCACTATCATGACACTTATTACCCCTGAACTCAACGTTATTTCAAGAGGTGCAACTTCATGATTTACACCTTGTTTTTATCAAATAGTTGATAGGGCGACCGAGCAAAGTGAAATCAAACAACCAAGGCTCGATGGCGACCTGAATTAAGAAATTCTCACATGCCAGTATTAACTCAAGCTACTAAGCGACGATCATGTCCCTAGACAAGTGATATTCTTACGTTTCCAACACCAAACCAGCTCAAAGTCACTCAAATATTACTACATTACACTTTGCTCTCGGATTTCTAAGCTCCAAACAGTTTCAAGAATATTGCCTTCTTATTCCGTCTCCTTGTTCACGGGACAGTGCTGTTTATCCCTTCCACTTGGACTCCATCGGCAAAGTATTCAGCTATTCCCTCCAAATGACAGGCAGTGTGAGGGGAGGCAAGCGTGGATGTGCTCTCAAGCTCGCTCTGATCGGCACAGCCAGTTCCATCAAGTGCTGGAAATCCGCAAGTTTGTTTGGGAACTTCCTGAAAATATCATTTATCTGAGAGTTGTCTGTTGGGAAAGACAGAATGTACTCCGGATTCTCTACCGTAGATAAATTCATGTGAGGGTATTTTTGTGCAGCCTGTTTGCTGTTCAGAATCCATCTTCACAGCAATCCTGCAGAAAGACTTTTGTAACAGTGACATCGGTTTCTACGCTGCAATTGGGCAGCAGTTAACACCTGTCCCAGATGAAGAGAATGCGAATGAAACCCTCAGTCACTGAGAGTCATCCCCAAGACCCTGAGCTGCGGGGCTGCAGACAGTCTAACGCGGAAGGGAGGGTTAAAACGAAACATTGTTTCACCATCAGCCACTCTGTCCCAGAGACAGGAGGAGGGACAGCATCAACGTGTGGCGTCACTCACGCGCCGACAGAAGCTGTTCAGCCCATCGAGTCCATGGAGACTCTCTGTCGCTTATATATCTCTGTGGTTATTGATAATTGGCCATCTATGTTATAATAATGCGGAACTGAGTCAGTGTCATAATGCTGCCTCCAACAAATTGATCCAATTGTCACTCACGGCTTTTCATTTCACGGGGAGGACGGTGCTGTTCGAACCAGCATAGGGAATAACTGCAGGGCGTCATGCGCATAGAGCACTCTACAACTGATATACCTCAACTTCACCAGTTTATTCCCAGCTCTGGCAAATGATTTTGCGAATCAGATCAGAGCAGGCCGACAGAGAACAGGAAAAGAGCTTCCAGACCTTCACAAGTGTGTTTCCTCACCTGTGTAAATTTGGAGGGTATATCAGTACGAAGTATTCATTTCAGATACATTGAGTGAAAGGAAGCGGAAAGTGAAACAACATGCAATACGTAGAATGGAGCTATGTTATATGGGAACACTAGCGGGGACAGTACACACACGGAAACTGGAATTGTCAACGAGCAGAGGATGTTTTCAATCCATTAATTTCGGGTTTATGAGCCCAATACGCTCCAGCTGGTCCGCGCTGTTAGCGCTGACCACAGCAGTTTCCCGCAGCCTTCAGCTTTTCGTCTGGCGTGCGGCATGGCAATCAGTGTCGTGGGAGAGAAACGGGAACGCGCTCTACAGCTCCATATCAAACACGGGTTTAGGGATCGGGGAGGCGGCTAGAGGGAGTGGGAGTTATGCAAATTCTGGAAAGCTGTGCAAAAGGGAGATAGCACATGCAAAAGGAACCCATCTTCTTTTGGGAACCTTGTGCAAATAACGCCATCTGAAACAGATGAAACATTCTGAAGCAGAACTGCAGGGAAAGAGAGAGTCTCTCGCAGTCATCGGGAACTGTGTCTGTGTCCTCTTCGAAGTTAAAGCGTGGGCTCTGCTGTCTGAATCAGCATGGGATGTTACTGCAGCATATCCTGTCGCTTAGGCACACTGCACCTGATATATATAAACTTTATCACGTTACCCCAAGCACAGAGAATAAATTTCACAGCTCACATCATCCCAGAGTGACAGGGAACAGAAGAAAGCGTTTCAGACCATCATCGTTACACCCCTGGGAAGAAAACGAATGTCGGAGTGCAGACAATCTCGACTCATGCTGTTGTTGTTGTCTGTGTGACAACAAGAGCAGGTACCAGGAAATGTTTGTCTTGCTTCTTAAAACAGGCATAAAAATTTGCAGAGCATAGGCACACCTACCTGCTGTTAGTGAAATAATGAACAGCAGAGTACAGTTCACAGAGTATGGTCAGCCCTCTGGGTTATGGGCTCAGCACTCTCCAACTGTGACCCTCTGCTCACAGGATTTGAGCACAAACAAATGACTCAGTGACAAATTCTGTTGAAACGGATTCTGTGAGGAATTGAAAGCGATGGAATAAAAAGCCGCTTGAGAGCGGGATGTAACATTATCTGTGAAGGGATTGTTTTCCAGACTTGAGGCGACTGCGCAGTGCTGTTTCCATGGGTCGATATCAGGATAGGTAGATTGAATCAGCGTCGGCTGTCATTGTAGGGAGCCCTGTCGCTTAGACACACTGCACCTTTTGTACAATGGTGCAAAAGCACGGACCTTTTGTGTAGAGGGGACAACTTCAAAATCGTTCATGTGGCAAAATTCACAAATGTGTGAAACAACAAAGCCACCACAGAATCTGGTGTTACGTGACGGGGTAAACCCCTCTGCAAATGTAAACCGACAGAACAGAAAGGATTCACCCCGTACTGTATTCTGTTAAAATTCAAGGGGCAAAGAACTATTCCAAAGATCATTATTTAAAGTTAAAAATAACAACTTTATTGATTTTTTTAACATTTGACAGAGAATACTCAACTTATAACTACTTACAACTCATTTCTCTAAACCTTGTGCTCTACAATACCTTCCCCAACCCCGACCCCATTAACATTTACAAAAAAAAATCAATTTACAAACCAGCTTGTTGTCGAATCTTCTCTTCGTGTCTTTCTCTGTAGATTTTTTTCTCCAGGTCGGTGTTGATGCTTCTTTTTTATGCAATCTATTTCTCCAGATAGGCACCTCTTGTAGATTTTACTAACATCCTACATCAGTTGATCTTTTATCAGCTCTCTTTGCTGTTCTTTGCCGCGCTGGGTAACTTCAAAATGTCCGTTATTTGTTCCACAAAACGTCGGATCCTTTCATTGGTTTTAACATTGTAAAAATACCACATTCAAACTTGATTGGGGCATAATTGAAACTGATTGGCCGAATTCACATTTGTTTTTGTATCCATGTAACACAGCTCTTAGTTGTTTCGACCTAATGTTATGTTGTTACCTTGTTCTAGACTCCTTGTGCTAGCCAGACATTTCAGCACCATTAAAAGAACATTACACCATAACTTCATACACTGGCATTTGCCAAGACCGTCTATTTCGCTCAACATCGCTCTCTGTCAATCTCATGTGCCTGAGATTTGAACAATATCTGGTATATGTTAATAAAAACTGCCCTATTCTCATAACCTTAGATTTAACACACCAGGTTATGTATGTCTTACAATATTAATTGATCCTTTACTGTGTTACTTCAACACATGTTGAGAAGGAATAAAAATGAGAACAACAGTCACCTGTGTGACTGCGATTTGACCCAATGTTGCTGTGGTTAACCGATTCACCTGTAAGTAAAATAGCCTGTGCCAGTAATGAGACTGCATCGGTTGAATTAGACCCAGCATCATTTCTCAGGACGAAATTTACTGGGATATAAAGACGTCATGAAATAGACGGGGGTTGGGTGTGGAATATAGTTAGGAAGGATATGGCCAGAGTTCCCTTGATACAAAATCGTTAGAGATGATGGAAATGCGGTTTACTGGGAGATAAAGCCACGAGAAAAGAAAAGAAGGGATTTAATTAGATGGTGGAATAGACGAAGCATCACGCGACACAAATCAGGAATGACTGATTTGTGTCCTAATGGAGGTTTTCCAGCTGATGTGAGGTTCGAAAGGATAAATAAGAGGGAAATTCCCTCGTTCAGGTGAATGTATAATTAAATGTTAGAGCTTCAATATCAGTGAGGAACGACAAAGAAGTTTACAGCAGGTACTTTTTATTCTGAGAGTTATTGAAATCGGAGATGATTTTTCAGCAAAAGAAAACATGTTAGAAGATGATTCCAGCATATTTGACCGGCCACGTGCAGACACACAAGGAGCGAATTTAACAGGGACAGGGATTCTGAGCTGCCTGAATGGGAGGCAAAATGGACGCACTCACAAATTATTTAGCGTTCATCAGAAAGAAGTTGCTCAATACCTGCAACTGAACATGTTAAGTGTAAGAAGAGCTGGTAGTGTTGAAAGTTGTAGCAGCTGATTCTCCGTGAACGACTACAGATTGTTAATGTCCTGAGCTGTTTGTTTTAGCTTTGCATTAAACGGAAGCCAGTATGCTCAGTCCGTTGACTAACTAGTTTATGGTACAGAGTGAGACTAACAACGTGAGATTAATTGTCTCAGGTTACCATAAGGATCATCAGCTCCTCCGCTCACGTGATCTGCAATACAATGTGAGTATAGTGAGTAGGAATGGACCTGTCGATGTCAAGAACATTATCATTGCCATCTGTTGCCTTGAACATTTGGTCACAATGACCAGGAACGGGACTGATTCCTTTTAATACTCACTCATCTACGTTCGAAAACTCCAGCGACAAGACTCATCCTTATTCCAGTTTTAACCCTTTGTTCCACACAGCATCAAAACTATTTGTCATGACTTTACCAGATTCGGTGACAACATTCAGTCTACCCAAAGAAATAAATCTAATTCCTTTCGAACGGTTTAATGAGCTGTGTGACTTTGCAGCAAACAGGATGATATGAAAAGAGTTTAACAGCCGATTCAAGAATGTAATCCAGTGCAGTGTTAGAGATTTGAAAAAGGTCATCAAGCTAAAATATCACCTCTGTTTCTCGATCCACAGATGGATAATTACTTGGGGAATATGTGCAGTTTTACGGTTAACAATTGATATCTTTCCGAAATCAGAAACTGGAGTTTAAGAATAGATGCTGCTTTATTCGACATTATTCTTCAACGATGCTTCAGTCTGATGCTCCAATAATTCCTGATTAACGTCAGTAAAAGAAGCTTTAGATAACGATTGGAATTACAGCTGCGGCGTTTTTACATGCTGTTAAGTACCAAACGCTGATCAGTTGCTCCACTAGAGCCGCCGGCAGCAAGCCTATAATGTGCCCTAATCGTACCTCTGGGACCTTCGACCCACCTGTTCTACTTTTGCTGTGGTTCTGAAATTAAAGCTAAGGCAGAGGAGGAGGAACTGATATGGACCTGTGACTTTTCGAGCATCAGGTTCAGGAAATGGGACATAGAAAAACGTTGTGCAAAATAGACTTGATTGAAAACTGGGTTTCTGTGGGTCACTGCATTGTTTACAGACAATGTTATATTATAGCTGTCACAGGACTTCTCATTCGGTCGGCTTCAGTTTGGCACAGAATTCGATTCAACGAAACTTCACTATCTTTCTTCAGCATGTTCCTACAGACAACAAGAAATATACTGCACTCATCATTAATGTTCAACATGGTTACATCCAAAGACATGTTGCACAGTTTTCATGAATACTGAAGATATAAGAATGTTATGCAAGAGTAAATTGAATTTCAGTTTAAATTGTAAAGTGATAAAAATCC
The DNA here is from genome assembly GCF_037043375.1 of Chiloscyllium plagiosum. Lineage (NCBI taxonomy): Eukaryota > Metazoa > Chordata > Chondrichthyes > Orectolobiformes > Hemiscylliidae > Chiloscyllium > Chiloscyllium plagiosum. Next base: position 116,537,340 of record NW_028270156.1, read on the forward strand.
AGAGTAAGATCCAGAATGCCCGAAATTCATGATTATTACTGTGGCCAGAACTCTAGCCAGGCAAAGGGGAAATCTGCCCCTGAATCCCCAATATCCACACGGCCGTTCGCTCCATGTGTCCAGTTGGAAACCTGTGTGAAGGAGAATGCAGCTTGACAGAGTGCCTGGGAGAATCCTCCACTGTCTGATCTAAAGCTACAACAGGAGCTGTGTATTCCAGCTGTGAGAGCAGTGGGATAAAGGGGAGGACCTTGGTATTCCGTGGTGTAGGTTCACAGTATCCTCATCATTTTATTGTTTAAAACCCTCTGTCAGAAACAGCACAGACAGAGAGGAATAGGTGGGGGGCATTTCACCCGCAAGCGCTACCCCGCCATTTGATATCATTATGGCTGACCGAACACGTCAATGTCTTTTCCCAGCCCATCCACATCAACCTGTCGCCCAAAGGCGAAAAGATACTGAATATACTGAAACACTGTGCAACCATGGGAGGGAAATGTGTTTAGAGACAGTGGGCTTCAGCAGTTGGTTTTGTGAATGAGCAGCGTATTCTGGACTGATCATATTTCAAATGATGCGCTTCCCTCAAAACTCACCACCAAGAAGGTGAGGAATCTTCTCTGGTCAGTAGCGGGGACGAGAACTCCAGACGATGGGAACTGATGATGAATCAGCAGAACAATCATTGATTCAGCTGAAATCTGAACGAAGCTCCGATTATGCTGGGATTCAAACCCACAAGCTTTGAATCACAATCTTAACAATGCAGTCGAAGTCCAACACGACTTTCATTGTGCCACAGAGGTGAGCAAGCCTACATTTTACTGCACCCAACGTTACGGTGTTCAAGTCTTTCATCAAGCATCTATTTTTCCTCGCCCCACTTTCCAGTAGCTGGTCCTTATGCTCTAGCTCCTCAAGTTTTTGGCTAAATACTCCTGAAGTGTTCTGAGGACTCTTTGATTTACCACACGTTCACACAGTGAGTTCCAGACAAACAACACTCTCAGGATGCAAACGTTCTTCCTAAATCTTCTCTGAAAATCCTCTCTCTAGCGTTTCATCTATATCACTGGTTATTAACCCTTCTCATTAGAATTCTATTCCTATCACACGTATCTATTCCCTTTCTGTGCACGTTAATCAATTCCTCTCTCAGATTTCTCCGGTCTCAGAGTAAGAGCCCCAATCGAGCTCATCTATCTGTGCAGTGACGAGAGTGTAGTGCTTTAAAAAAGCACAGTCGGTCAGGCAGCATTCCAGGAGCAGGATAATCGATGTTTCGGGCATATGCCATTCGTCAGGAATGAGACTTTTGTGTGGGGTTTGTGGGAGGGGATAGGGTTGATGGTCAGGTAGCTGGGAACGCGACAAGTGGCTGAAGGTGAGGGAGAAGGTGGTAGTTCAGAGGGGGATTGATGGCCGGGTCCAGAGAGCAGTGCCGAGTTGGAGGCTTTGGACTGGGATAATGTGGGGGGAGGTGAAATGAGGAAGCTGTTGAAAGACACATTTATCCCGTGTGGTTGTAGGGTCCTAAGATGGAATATGAGACGTTCTTCCTCCAGGCATCGGCTGATAATGGAATGGCAGTGGCTTGTGCCCGAAGCATCGATTCTCCTGCTCCTCAGATGCTGTCTGACGTGCTGTGCTCTTCCAGTACTACACTGTCAACTCTGAGCTCCAGCACCTGCAGCCCTCACTTTCGCTTGTCTTCGCAGGGGGAATGGTCGAGCTTTAAGGAGGTATGTGTTTGCGGGAGGGAGGGAATTCTCCGAGAATGGTGAGTCTGGATCCTGTTTATGAGTCGCAGAGATGTGTGAGAGAGAGGGGTTTGATGGAAAAAATATAATCTCAAAGAATTCTTTCATGTAAAATCAACTGATTCCTTTCTGTGTTTCTTCAGCATTAATCACAAGGAGTAAAATGCAGTGACTCGGATTCGAACGATCTTCCTGCGGCCACAATGCAGAATATTTTAACATTCAAACCACCACTGAGTCATGCAAAGACCCGCGTTTAAAAATAGCAATAATTACAGTGACAGAGGATTCACAGATATACAGTAGGAATATTACGTGAGCGACTGCAGACATGTGGGAATTCAGAATTAGCTGAATCTTTAAATTCGATATCACCAGACGCTGTGGTGGTTCCATCGAATACTGCATGTTGAAGACTGAGTTTGATAGATTTCTAGAAAAAAAAGGTTCAGGGGATGCTGCGGGATATTGGTGCAATGTATGTTTCAATAGCAATGTGTTATGAACAATGTGTTAATAACAGTTTCTTCACCAACTTCCCCACACAAGGAAGTACACATTGCTGCAGTCAGTCACATAACTCCAGTTCCTGGAACCAGAATCAGACAAACTTTGTGGCACAGCCGCGAATACCAAACTAGAAGTGGCGGTGGAAAAAGTGAGGATTGCAGATGCTGGAGATCAGAGCTTAAAAATGTGTTGCTGGAAAACTGCAGCAGGTCAGGCAGCATCACAGGAGCAGGAGAAACGACGTTTCGGGCATAGGCCCTTCTTCAGGAATGAGGAGTGTGTGCCAAGCAGGCTAAGATAAAAGGTAGGGAGGAGGGACTTGGGGGAGAGGCGTTTGGGAATGCGATAGGTGGAAGGAGGTTAAGGTGGGGGTGATAGGCCGGAGTGAGTGTGGTGTCGGAGAGGTCAGGAAGAAGATTGCAGGTCAAGAAGGCGGTGCTGAGTCTGAGGGTTGGGACTGAGAAAAGGTGGGGGGAGAGGAAATGAGGAAGCTGGAGGAATCTGCATTCATCCTTTGTGGTTGGAGGGTTCCTGGGCGGAAGGTGAGGCGCTCATCCTCCAGGCATCCTGTTGCCATGGTCTGGCGATGGAGGAGGCCAAGGATCTGCATGTCCTTGGCGGAGTGCGAAGGGGAATTAAAGTGTTCAGCCACGGGGTGGTTGGGTTGGTTGTTGCGGGTGTCCCAGAGATGTTCTCTGAAACTTTCCACAAGGAGGCGGCCTGTCTCTCCAATGTAGAGGAGGACACATCGGGTGCAGCGGATGCAGTAAATGATGTGTGTGGAGGTGCAGGTGAATTTGTGACGGATATGGAAGGATCCCTTGGGGCCTTGGAGGGAGGTGAGGGGGAGGTGTGGGCGCAAGTTGTGCATTTCTTGCGGTTGCAGGGGAAGGTGCCGGGAGTGGAGGTTAGGTTGGTGGGGAGTGCGGAGCTGACGAGGGTGTCGTGGAGGGAGTGGTCTTTTCGGAACGCTGAGAGTGGTGGGGGGGAGTATATCCTTGATGGTGAGGTCTGTTTGGAGGTGGCGGAAATGACGAAGGATGATACGATGTATCTGGAGATTGGTGGGGTGGTAGGTGAGGACCAGTGGGGTTCTGTCCTGGTGGCGATTGGAGGGGCGGGACTCAAGGGCGGAGGAGCGGGAAGTGGAGGAGATGTAGTGGAGAGCATCGTCAACCACGTCTGAGGGGAAATTGCAGTCTTTGAAGAAGGAGGCCATCTGGGTTGTTCGGTATTGGAATTGGTCCTCCTGGGAGCAGATGCGGCAAAGGCGAAGGAATTGGGAATATCGGATGGCCTTTTTACATGGGGCAGGGTGGGAGGAGGTGTAATCTGGGTAGCTGTGGGAGTCAGTTGGATTGTAGTAAACGTCCGTGTTGAGTCGGTCGGCCCAGATAGAAATGGAGAGGTCGAGGAAGTGGAGGGAGGAGTCTGAGACGGTCCTGGTAAATTTGAGGTCAGGGTGGAATCTGTTAGTAAATTGAATGAACTGTTCAACCTCCGTGTGGGAGCACGAGGCAGCGCCGATACAGTCATCGATGTAGCGGAGGAAAACGTGGGTGGTGGTGCCTGTGTAGCTGCAGAAGATGGACTGTTCCACATATCCAACGAAGAGGCAGGCATAGCTGGGTTCCATGCGGGTGCCCATGGCTACTCCTTTGGTTTGGAAGAAGTGGGAGGATTGGAAAGAAAAGTTGTTCAGAGAGAGGACCAGTTCAGTCAGTCCAATCAGGGTATCAGTGGAAGGGTTTTGGTTGGTTCGGCGGGAAAGGAAGAAGCGGAGGGCTTTGAAGCCTTCGTGATGGGGGATGGATATGTATAGGGACTGGAAGTGGCGGTGGACATGAGCACGTGATGCTATTCTGTGGCACTAGTGACATAATTGGTCAAGGGCCAGTCATAGAGTCATAGAGTTATAGAGATGTACAGCATGGAAACAGACTCTTCAGTCCAACACGTCCATGCCGACCAGATTTCCCAACCCAATCTAGTCCCACCGGCCAGCACCCGGTCCATATCCCTCCAAACCCTTCCTATTCATATACCCATCCAAATGAGTTTGAAACGTTACAATTGTACTAGCCTCCACCACTTCCTCTGGCAGCTCATTCCATACATGCCCCACCTTCTGTATGAAAACATAGCCCCTTAGGTCTCTTTTATATCTTTCCATTTTCAACCTATGCCCTCTAGTTCTGGACTCTCTGACACCAGGGAAAAGATTTTGTCTGTATATTCAAGTGCGTTAAATGCTGAGGCTGTGAGTGCTTCTGTTCAAAGGCGGGGTGGAAGGAATATTGGTCTCAATTTATTACATTATTAAGATTGAGCAGCAGCATTACCCCGAACTGAGAATTGTCTCAGAAGAAGCCTTAAGTGAGAGGTCGACGTATTGAAGGCATTCTAAGAGATTTTCCTTAACAATACGGTATTTTGTTGCTTTGACAGTAAGAACTCCTTTTGCTCACATCGTCTCCACATCAGTCTCTTGCTCCAGTAAACACTCCAATCCAGCATACATTGTTTCCATTCCAAGACAGAAACGCGTCCTATTCTCTCTCCATCTGGGATAATCTGAATTGACAATGTTATTATTTGAATTGAGAAATACACAGGGAGTTGTTCGTGCAGCGGCGATCTATTGGGCGAGTAATCTTTGGAGACTGGAACGTGGCAGCTGCTGTTAGTTAAATTCGATGAATAAAATCTGGAAAACAAACCCAATCTCAGGAACAGAGACAATAACTTTAATATACTGAAAACTCATTCATTCATGTCCCTTCGAAAGTGAAGTCTACCGACCGTAACAAGCCCTGTCAACATGTGACTCCAGATCCACGACAATGTGGTTCCCCCATGAATGCCCTCTGACTCAGTTCAAGGTGAATTAGAATGAACAACAAATGGTCTTCAGACCAATGATAGCCACATTCCATGGGAGAATAACGAATAATAAAAATACATGAACAACGGGGAAAATGGGAATCTGTGGCACTCGAATTCAACTGATATCCAAACAAAATAGACACAAGGATACCCGCAGCGCCAAGATGTCAGGGCCATGGGGTGACTGCAGGAAGGGATTCAATTCCCAGCTGAGGTGTAAACTCACTTGCTCAGTCACAATGCGCACAGGTCATTCACCTCTCCCATATGTGAGAAATGATCACTCAGGAGACCAACTGACAGAGTCACCAGGAAGTTCACAAATGACAGCACGAGTTCGATTCTGCTGTTATTGAAGCTTTTTATCCCAACCAGCAATGAACCATGTTTGGATGCCTGTTTGCAGTGGAGTGCCACTGTTTTCTGATGTAGACCAATGATTTAGACTGAGTTGTAGAAGCCATGATTTGCACGTTTGCTGATGATACAACAATTGGTCGTGTCGTTGACTTTGGTGAAGAATGCCAAGGACTGCAGGGATGCATTAGTCAGGTGGAAAGGTAAAATGCTGAATGGAATTGAATCCAGATCAACGAGTGTTAATGAATTTGGGGAGAAGAAACAATAACAGTGTGTATTCTGTGTAGTGTAGGCGGACAAAGAGATCATGGAGTGGACATTCATGATCGTTGAAGATCAATGGACAGGGGTATCAGTTGAATGGAAGTGCGTACTGTAGATGCTGGAGATCAGAATCAAGATTAGAGTGGTTCTAAAGAAACCCAGCAAGTCAGGCAGCATCCGAGGTGCAAAAAAAATGATGTTTCGGGCAAAGGCCCTTCATCAGGACTAAAGATGGGAGCCTCGAGGATGGAGAGAAAAACGGGAGGGCTGAGTCTGGGAAGAATTTACCTGAGAATGCTGTAGGTGGATGAAGGTGAGGTTAAAGATGATAGGTCGGAGAAGAGGGTGGGAAGGATATGTGGGAAGGAAGACAGACAGGTGGTACATGTCAGTAGGATGGTGCCAAGCTTGAAGACTGGAACTCTGATAAGGTGGGCGTGGGGAGAGGAGTAATCTGGAGAATACCACATTGATGCCCTGGGGTTGAAGGGTCCCGAGGTGGAAGATGAGGCGTCAGGTGATGAGGTAATGCCGGTGGAGGAGGCCCAAGGCCTGCATGCCCTCGGGAATGTGGGTGGGGAGGGGTAGTTGATGTGTTTGGTCACGGAGCGTTGGGTTGAATGTTGCGGGTGTCCTGGAAATGTTCTGTGAAGCGCTCTGCGAGAAGATGTCCGGTGACCCCAATGTAGAAGAGACCGCATCGTGAGAAATGGATGCAATAAATGACATGTGTGGAAGTGCAGATGCACATTTGATAGATGTGGAAGGCTCCATTGCAGCTTTAGAAGGATGTGAGGGGGAAGATGTGGGTGCAGGTTTTGCAATTCCTTCGGTGGCGGGGAAGGTGCCAGGAGGGGAGGGTGGGTCATTGGAGGGCGTGGACTTGACTCGGTAGTCGTGGAGGAAACGGTCTTTGTGAAAAGTGGATAGGGGTGGAGAGGGAAACTTATCCCTCGAGGTCAGTGTTACTGACACTTTTTGCAAACCCACTGATTCCCACCGCAATCTGGATTATATCTCCTCCCACCCTACCTCTTGCGTAAATGTTATCCTCTATTCCCAATTCCTCCACCTCCATCGCATCTGCTCCCAAAGGACCAGTTCCGCCAGAAAACACATCAGATGTCCTCCTTCTTTAAAGACCGGAACTTCCCCTCCTTTCTGGTTGAAGTTGCCCTCAAACGCATCTCATCAATGTCCCGTACCTCCGCCCACGAAGTCCACACCTCCAACCACAACAAGGTCCTCATCTTCTATCCCACCAACCTCCACATAAATCACATCATTCGATGGCAGTTTCGCCACCTCTAAACGGACCCCACCCCTATCCACTTTATGCCAAGACCTTTCGCTCTGTGACTACCTAGTCAAGTCCACGCCCTCCAATGATCCACCCTTTCCTCCTAGCACCTTCCCCTGTCACTGCAGGAACAGCAAAGCCTGCACCCACATCTACCCCCTCACCTCCATCCAAGGCTCCAATGGAGGCTTCCACATCCATAAACGGTTCACCTGCACTTCCACACGTGTCATTTATTGTATCTGTTGCGCCCAATGTGGTCTCCTCAAACTGGGGAGACTGGATGTCTTCTCGCAGAGCACTTCAGACAATATCTCCAGGACACCCGCAAAATTCAACCCCAGTGCGCCTTGGCCAAACATTTCAACTCCCCCTCCCACTCTCCCGAGGACATGCAGGTCCTGGGCCTCCTCCACCGCCATTGCCTCACCACCCGATGCCTGGAGGAAGAAAGCCTCATCTTTCGCCATGCGAACCTTCAAAGCCATGGCATCAATTTCGACATCACCAGTTTCCTCATTTCCCCTCCCCTACCTTTCCCCTGTTCCCAACTTCCAGCTCAACACCGTCCTCCGACGTGTCCCACCTATGCATCCGCATTCTCACCTATCTGCTCCACCTTCTTCTCTGACATATAACGTTCACCCCCCACCTCCGTCCACTCACTGCGCTCTCAGCTACCTTCTCCAAAGCCCCACCTCCCTCCCATTTATATCTCCATCCCTTATGCTTTCAGTCTCATTCCTGATGAAGGGCTTTTGCCTGAAACGTTCATTTTTCCTGCTCCTCAGATGCTGCCGGACCTGCTGTGCTTCTCCAACACCACTCTAATCTTGTGGGGAATCAGTTGATTGAGAGGGATTTCGGAGATTTTCTGTTGTTGACCACAGGTTGTGGATAATGGCAGAACTTTAGCAACCACCAGTTTAGGGAACAGCTAAAGGACTGAGCACAAGTCTGGTCACCGCATAAATCAACATTTGTCTAAAATTGTAAGATAAAAGATGGAAGGCTGAAATATGCAATACAAGACTGTTTCACCACTCAATGAGTTTATCACTGATTACTTTCCAAGTCAGGATACTATGCGCCTTGAAGGGTAACTTGCAACTGGTGACGTTTCGTTGCATCTTCCAACATTGTCCTTATAGTCAGTAAGCTGTTGAGCTTTGAACGTTCTGTTAAAATGCCCAGAAGACTTACTCCAGTGCATCTTGTAGTTGGTGAACTCTGCTGAATTGTGCCTTAGCGATGATGAGAATGAATATTGCAGGTATTGAAGAAGGTACAATCAAGTGACTGCATTGTCGTAAATGGTATCCAGTTCCTTAAGTGTTATTGAAGTTACACCCATCTAAGCAAATGGAGAGAGTCGTGTTCCACGTCTCATTTGTGCGATGCAAACGATGTAGGATTCACGGTGGCACCAAAGGGTATGTTTTTGTTGTCAAAGTGTTTATATAGCCAGTTCATATCATTTTTCCCCTAAATACTAGCTCTGTGGACGATTACATGGGGTAGTTTGGTTACAGTAAAGCCATTGAATGTCAGTGGGATATGATTAGATTCTCATTTGTCAGAGTTATCATTACTGTATTCCGTCCTTGTATGGAACAAACTGATTCCAGTCGCTGTCTGATTTCAAGTTCCATTTCCCATCTGTGCTTGAAATTTCAATCGTTCCTTCTCATAAATATCTCTACTTGCCTTAATAATATGTAAGGACGCTGCAGGGGACAGCAGAGATTTGCGAAGATGTTGTCAACATTGGATAAACTGGTTCTTCGTGGAATGATTGGTTAGGCTGGGATTATTCTCCTTGAAGCAAAGGAGGCGGAGGGGAACTCTATAATCACATAATAACATTTATAAACGTTCAATATTCATGGATCTTAACAGGGTATTTACGGGCAGGTAGTTTCACCTCTGGTATGTGGAGAGCACCAGAGGGCATGAAGTCACCATTAGTTATTGCCAATTTAATTCAGAAATGAGGAGTAATTTCTTTGCTCAGGGTCCAGTGATTCTGTGGAACCCTTTCCAGAAACTTTTGTTTAGGCTGAGTTATTGTGTATTTTCAAAATGTGCCAGACAGATATTTAACCAAAAATACGATGAAGCTCTTTTCACATAAGGCTGGAAAATGGTGTTGAGGATTATCAGATCAGCCATGAGTTCGTTGAATGGTGGAGCAGACTCGATGGGCTGAATGGCCGACTTCCAATCCTACATCATTTGGTTGAACGTATTATTCTATTGATAAGTTTGGAATTCTGATGGGATGGGATGAAGTGATAGAAAGGTTTCTCAAACTTATCGGACAGATCAGGAAGAAGGCTGATAAACCCATGGACAAGAAATGTGTTGTGGCCTGGAAACAACAAATGGCACTAGGCACACCGCAGATGGGTATGTGCAGAAGTTGTGATTGCTAAAGAAAATTGGTGGATCTAATGCTGTTGCAACTTGGTGATCGTGCTGGATGATCGATCGCAGTGTGATTCACACGGCAATAGTTTGTGACAGAATGAAAGGTTTGTTTCATTGGAGAAGTTTTCTGCAGTTCCAATTCCAGTTGACTGTTTGAAATACTGATCAGACCTTTGTGTGGAGTGTTACATCAAAATACTCATTCACAATCCCACTGGATAAACTATTGCTCTCGATCTCTCCTTATTTGTTCCTCTTTCATTCGATGTATATTCATATAAAGTCAAGATGGAATGAAGGGAGGAAACAAAAATCGCACTCCTTTTCATTATCCAAATTCAACTTACAACAGAATCAAATTGGCTTGTTTCGACTTTGACGAGGTATCAATTTATCTCAAATCTCCGGTGCAATGAAGTGCAAGAGCAAGATTCTCCATCTAATGGAGACTATACATCCGAGTCCCAAAGGAAAACCACAGCTGCGTTTAATAAAAGTAGCAACCAGAGTAGGATTTGAACCCACGTGTGAACAATGAATTGCCAACCCGTCGCCATAACCTCGGGGCCATTTCCTCACATAACAAAGGAGCTCACATGTGACCCTGTCAAGATTATATATGGTGCTAATAGGGGATGAGAAATTCCTTGAGCGGAATCTAAACCACGCCACTATGTTTCTGCTTTCAGCGGAATGATAATATCAGCAAAAACCAGGGAATTGACACCATCTTTGGAAGGAATAGCTGCCCTTCATTCATTCCGAGTCGGAACTGTCTCAGAATGAACCAGAGAACATGAAATTCCCATCACATTCACACGCATATTTACTCTTGACTCATAATTTCTTCAGACAGTTTCTCCTTCACGTGAGGAAGTATATATGGAGAGAGAACTAAAGGTGATGGTTTAGCTCGATGGCTTTTCTCATATGGCTGAACCTGAACTGGGTAAAGTTCCCGGAAATGCAGTTTTGTTCGCTTCATTTTATTAATTTTGCTGCAAACTCACTCTGCTCATTGCAATGATCGGAAGTGAATTGGATTTATATCATTGGAATGTTTAATATTGTATTCAATTTTGATCCGAATTTATTTCAGCTTAAAGAAAATACTGATGAGAAAAACTGAAAGTTTAACTGCAAAGGAAAAGCCAGTTTTGATGCTCAGTTACTTTGGCAGATTTCAGTGGGTATCTAATGAACCCAACATCATGGCGATTGTCCTCCCATCTTAAAGGCATGAAATTACAGCAGAAAATCGACGTCCAAGCGACTTGTCACTTCCTATTCATTATGGAATATATTTCCTTGACAATCTATAAAATCTGCTCAGTTCCATTTATAATGTTTAATGTGGAATATTAATGCAAATCTTTCATAATTCTGCATTTTTTGCTGACTCTTATTCGGCTGCATACGTTTCTGATATTTCTTTACATTTCAATTCATCCAAATTAGACATTGTTTCCTCGCACCTTCCATCCCCCACACCCCACTTTTACACTTTTACCCAGCCACAGGCTGTCTCTCTCTCCTGGTGAAACTCACTGTTTGTGTGTCTCTAAATGTGCCTTCCAAAATATTTTGGAAACGGATTCTCTGAGTGACAGAAATTCTGCTCCCATCATTTCGTTGTCCTATATCAATGGTTTTGAAGACCTGACGTTCAGAAATTTAGTAACTTCAAAGAGTGAATTTACCACATATTTCCTCCCTCCAAACCTCACATACTCTGGAAAACTTCCATTCGGTTTTCCTTGGTTCAGTTCCAAATTTTTCAATAGACAAATAAATAAAATCCCATCCCCACTAAACACCGTCAGCATCGTCTCTAATGTCTTAGCAGCCCAGTAAACGCTGGCAGTGTCCTCTCTGAAAGAATCACAGATTCCCCACAAGGCAGAAAGTACAATTCACCCAATCGAGTCTATAGGGTCACTCTGAAGAGCAAAACAACCAGACCTATCCCCCCACTCTATCCCATATATTTCACCTGAAGAAAGAACAGCCTTCTGGCTTGTGATTTCAAATAAATCTACTGGAATAAAACATTGCATCGTGTGACTGTTGACGTTATCCCCGCATTACCCATGGCTAATTCACTTAATTTAGTGATTTCACTCCCCGGACATGACAGGGCAATTTAACATGGTCAATCCACCTCAACTGCAGATATAAAATCAGTGGGAGCCACTCAGCAATTATATCATAACAGTGAGCACCATCTGCATCATGTTTAATAGCTTTATACACTGGTAACTCAGCCTAGTGAAAGCAAGCTGCGCCCATCAACCATAATTCAATGCATCCAAACGCGATTCTGCGCTGTACAACCTCAATCGTGCTGCAGGAAATGTTTCTGCACTCAGATCTGAATGGGTTTACCCTTTTGTCTTCCTCAGGTTCCTGATTTAAGCAAACATATCAGTCAGAAACAAATCGATAAAATGGTTTTCATTCCAACACAGATACAATGTGCAGTTTGCAGAAGTCACGTGTTTGCACTTTCACTGACAAACTCTCTCCAGGAGCTGCAGTCCTTCCCCAGCTGATTCAGACAACACTGTCCTTCCTGTGACATATCCCATCGAGAATGGAAGGCCAAGCATTAATAACCTTCACTGGAGAACAGAGCGACAGGTTTAAAACCGTTTCGATGCCCCCAGCGGAGAATTGAGCCCTGCGACAGGCGGGGACACTAACCATGATACTGCCGAGGACAACAACGCCGAAGGAGGCCCTGCAGTCTGTTGTGGCCGCACTTGTCCAACACAACTGCTTAACGACCTGAATCAAGTTTTCCATCATTCAGCCCATAGCCTTATATGTCTTGGCACCACAAAGTTTCATCTGAATTTTTTTTTTCAGGTGTGAAGGGTTTCCGTCTCTCTGACGCTTTTCGCACATCAACTCAAACCTTTCTGCCTTTTCCCGACATCTCTTGGCCCGGTATTTGATCCCTCCATCAACAGGAAACGCTTGTTTCAATCTATCCAATCCGTATCCCTGATTGTTTTGTACATCTCAGTCATGTCTTCCCCAATCTCCGCTGCTCGGCGACAAACAACCCCAGTCTGTCCTCATAACTGAAACTATTCAACCAGACAATACCCCAGTGAATCTCTCCTGCACTGTTCCCAGTGCGATCACATCCATGCTATAATGTGAATTGTAGAACTGCACACAGTACTTGAGCTAGAGCCAAATAAACTTCTTTTATTGTGCTACTGTATGAGGGCATCGCTAGCTCGGCAGCATATTTTACTATCTCTAAGTATACAGCGGGCACTGAGTCTCAACTATATTGCAGTGAGTCTTGAATCATACGGAGGCCCGACCAGATAAGAATGGCAGTTTCATTCTTTAAAGGACGCCAGTGAAACTGATGGTTTTATTTTTTTTCAACAACTGACCATGGATTTATGGGAGTTATTAGATTCATAATTCCAGATATTTACTGAATCCCAATTCTACCACCTAGCATGGTCGGAGTCAAACCCGAGTCCCTGGTGTCTGAATTAACAGTCCAGTGGTAAGAGCGCTCGGGCATTGCAGAAAACCGGTCAAACTGATCTTTTCCAATGGAGTTGCTTTTCCCCGATACTGTCCTGTGTCATTTTCCTGAGATTGACCCTCTAATGATCTCTTGTCCGTCTCAGTAAAAGTTGCTACATGACTATTGATCTCACAACAGCGGTAACCAAATGGATCAACTGGTCTGCAGGTCCCGATCGTGGGGCTGGTGCACGTTGACCCAGCAAAAGTGACCACAGCAGCACAGACTGAACGGTATCAATGTGAGAGTCAGTGTTAGATTCTGCAGTGCCTTAATGAAATAGGAAATGACTCCACAAAAGAGCAGCGCTCAGAAAGCTTGTGCTTCAATTAAACATGCAAGACTATAACCTGGTGTTGTGTGATTATTGTCTTTGTACACCATATTCCAACACCGGTATCCCCAAATTAATGAAATGGTGGTGTTGGACGGAAAGTCGGGTTAATGATCGTAGGAGGGAAGAAATCTCTGAGAACGGGTGGATTTGAATGCTGACATATGAAACACCGAGTTATGAGCGAGCAGAATTTAAAGGAAAAAGATCATTGCCTTGGACAAAATTACCATGTTAAAATAACTTATACCTTTGTATGCTTCACGAAAACTGGGGCGAATAGAGAAACTCCTGGCGTGACTCGGATTCGAACCGAGGTTTCTGCGACCACAACGCAGAGCACTAACCACTATATGATCGCGGAATCCCATATAGCAGCACACGAACAGGGCGCTATAAGTACAGTAACATAGACAATGTTAGGCAGAGTACCTAACACACAATATCAGTGCTGAGCGAACAGTGACAGATATGTGGGAACTCAGAATGGGCTCACCGTTCAACATCGGTGCCCGCAGAGGTTGTGGTGATTCCATAATTAATATGCTGAAGGCTGAGATAAATAGATTTCTCCAAAACATCAAAGACTCCGGGGACAGTGCAGGTTTTGTTGAAATGTATGCTCCAATAGCAATGCAGTTGAACATCGGCTACTTCACCAGTTTTCCCCCACAAGGCAGCAACCACTGCTGCCACAGAATCCCAGTTCCCAGCCCCAGAATCAGATGAATTGACTGGCGCAGTCACAAAGATCCAACTGGAAATCGGGATGGGAATGAGGTCGCAGAGATACTCGATGGCTCCAGTGACACAACCGGAGAATGCACGGTACTTCTATGACGGTTTACAGACGTAAGCAGTTCCGTGGTTGCGAGTGCTCCTGGTCAAAGGCGGGGCAGAAGCGAAATTTGTTCCCGTTTATAATGACATAGCAATCTACAGAGCACCTTGCTGACACAGCTGACTGCCACAACTGGAGCGAGGGCGGCTGGTTTGAAGTTTGATTTTGCTTCACTATCACCCACTTCCCTGGAATGAATTGTTTTCACCATTTTTATTTCCAATTGTTTAAAATCTCCCTGCAGTCTGCGGCTTTCTTCCTCATGGTTAATTGCATGACTAACTTGTATGATCTGCACACTGCTGAATAACGGTCATTACAAGTAAATATGAATCATTGATCTATATGAGAAAAGAGTGGAAAACACAGCAGACATGCTGCGTAGGTTTGCAGGCGATATCAGAATTGTAGACAGTGAGGAAGATTATCTAAGTTTCAAAAGGATATTAATCCAATGAGTCGTTGGACTGAAAAATGTAACATGGAGTTCAATCTGGATAAATGGAAGGTATTGCATTTTGGTACAACAAAAAGCGTAGGGCTTTGCGTAGTGTTGGAGAACACGGAAGCTAGAGATGCAGGTACATAATTCTTTGTAGTTTGCATCACCTACAGACAAGGTGGTCAAATGTATTTAACATACTTCCCTTCATTGTTCAGTCCTTTGTGTATAGTAGTCAGGACGTTATGATGAGGCCTCTTCTGGAATATTATGTCCAGTTCTATTAGCCCAGTTGTAGGAATGATATTATTCAGCTGGAGCAGGTTCAGAAAAGGTATACACGCATGTTGCCGTGTGTGGAAGGTTTGAGTTATAATGAAAGGCTCTACAGGCTGAGACTATTTTCAGATTCCCGATCGGGGTGCTGGAAAGCCACAACAGGTAAGGCGGTATGCGAGGAGCAGGGGAATCATTTTTTCGCGCAAGTGTCGTTCATCAGGCTCTTCCTTGAAGCGTCGATTCTCCTGCTCCTCAGATGTTGCCTGACCTGCTGTGCTTTCCAGCACAACATGATCGACTCTGATCCCTCATCTACTGTTCTCACTTTCTCCTAGTTGAGACTGGTTTCACTCGAGGTTAGGGGTTTGAGCGGCGACCTGACAAAACTTTATGAATTCTTGAGAGGCAAGTTAGAGTTAACGATAGCTGCCTTTTCCCAGGAGGGGGATTTTAAGACGAGATGGCATATGTTTAAAATGAAGAGAGAGAGAGTTAATAAAAAAGACACGTGAGGCTTTTTGTTTAGAGAATGTGTTTTACGTGTGCAATTAACTTGCTGAGGAAGAGATGGCTGAGGGTACATTTGCAACATTTAAAGAACAATTCGATCCAAACATGAATGGGAAAGTGGGATTTTTAAAATAAATTTATTCGTGCCTAGTACATCAGTTATTTCCCAGAGGACAGTTAAGAGTCAACCACAATATTATCCATCTGGAGTCTCCTGTGGGACAGAGCAGAGGATTATGACAGTTTGCTTCCCGAACTGGCATGAGTGAATCAGATGAGAGTTTCCACACAACTGATTCAGGTCATCACGAGACTCTTCAATTCCAGGTGCTTATTGAATTCAAACTCCACTATCTGTCATGCCAGGACCTGTACCCTTTCTCCCCAAAATATTACTTGGATTTTTGGATCGACAACACAGAAGTAAAACTACAAGGGCATTATAACCATTCAGCGGGTACAGCAGGAGGCAGATGGGAGTAGATTAGTTTGGCAGTATGTTCAGCATGGATTGGTTGGACTGAGGGGGCTGTTTTCATGCTGTATGACTCTACGATTGACGCTATGGAGCAAATAACTGGTTGGGATGAACAACAGCATTGACAGCATAACTGAACACTTGATGGGATATGTAATCCTACTGGAGTATCGGAGGTTATTTTGCTCAGTGACCCCTTCCCACACACGGGACTGGTGAACAGCTTGTACCCAGTGTTACTGATTAAATGAGTTTCCATTTCTATGGTTAATTGAATCTCTTCCAGCAGTTCCCACGTTGCCCTGCTTTCTCTGTGGTATCGGCGTCCTTTTTTCCACCCAGGGTGAACGACCTTTCAAATTGTGTCCACACATATACAAATCCTGTTTTCCATATTGTTAATGTGTTTTCATTCTTCCTCATTCACCCACAGGGTGTGAGTATTACTGGTCAGGACAACATGTATTCTTCGCCCCTTGTTCGTTGCTGCCTGGCTACGGCACACACCCGGGTGCGATCCCAGCCGCGGGTCTCTGTCTGCACAGAATGGGTAGTCTGCACATTCTCTATGTGTTTGCGTTTTTATTTCTCCCACTGACCAAAGAAGAGCCAGTTACAGGGATCAACAATCGGAAATGCAGGTTTATGGGATAGGGAATACCGTGGGGTCTGGTGGGATGCGCTTCGGATGGACCGTCTGTACTGGAAGGGCCGAATACCCTGCTTCTCCAAACGATGGGGATTCTTGAATTAAGGGTCAGCTCATGTTTTTCTGGCCCTGGAGTCTCTCGTTGGCAGGACTGGGGAAGATTCTGCATAAGGGACATGAATTAATGGGATTGTAGGAAATTAAAGTTATTATCTCTGTTTCTGAGGTCAGGCTTGCATTCCAGGTTTTATTCGTCTAACTTAAACATCAGCTTTTCCGTGTCCCAGCCCCCAAGGACAACCAGTTGAAAATATCACCCCAACACCACCTTCTCCAGGTTGAAGTCTTGACTTTGTGGAAGAAACTGATTCTGAGCTGATGCAAGCAAGTGCAGCTGCCACCGCCAGTGTCGGAACCACAGATCCAAACAGCAAAATCATCTGTTAAACCCACCACTGCAAAGTTAACGGCTCAACATGCTCCAATTGTGCCACTCAGCTGTCTTAGCAAGATGCACTATAAATCGCTATGAGAGTATAAACGGGGACAACTATTCCCTTGATCAGGAGAATGAGGAATTTCTTGTGCCTCTATACCATCATAGAAGGACCGCACTGTCACCTGTTGCACCACTGGAACCAGAGAGTAACATCGCGCACTCATCCCATTCCCATTTCCGGTTGGATCTAGGAGGCTGTGCTACAGTTTCTCTGAATCCGAGTCTGTGAACTGGGATTATGTGTGATTATCTGCAACACTGGTTATGGCCTTGAGGAAGCTGGTGAAGTCGCCGATGTTAAGCTAAAATGCTGCTGAAGCATACATTTCAACAATATCCTGTACTGTCCCCCGAGTCTTTGATATTTTGGAGAAATCTATCAATCTCAGTTTTCAACATTCTCATTCAAGGATTTCCACAGCCTCTGAAGACATCGAATTTGAAGATTCAATTCATTCTCAGTTCCCACATGCCTGTCACTGTTCGCTGAGTACTGATATTGTACATTTGCTGTTTTAACGAACATTTCCTCCGCTAGTACACTTATTGCTGCTTGCAAGCATCCTGTTTTGTGGTTGCTGTGATCGTGGTCATCTGTATTTTGCATTGTGACCACAGCAACCTCGATTTGAAACCAAATCACGGCACTAAGTGTTCTCTCCGTTGTCCTTTTTGTGACACATTAATTGTTTTACCTTCAAATACCGCTCTTTTACATCTCTGCGTTCCATATATCAGGATTCAAACACACCCGTTGTCGGAGATTTCTCTCCATCCCACGATCATTAAACCTCCTTTCCGCCCCTCCACCCATTTCTCTGAGGCAATGCACAATCTATCACTCTCTTTCACATTCATACTGTTCTGTCTGTGCTGCGGTCACTTTTGCTGGGTAAACGTGCCCCAATCCCACTTTCGGGACCTCCAAACAGGTCGATCCATTTGAATACCGCGGTTGTGAAATCAATCCCCTTGCAGCAGCTTTTACTGACATAGGACAGAGACAATTGGAGCGTCAGACTCATGGAAAAGACCCAGGCCAGCTTTGGGGAAAAGAGATTTTACTGGAAATGATCAGCTTTTGTGGCTTTCTGTGTTGCTCTTGTGGCAATTTCATACGACTCATAATCGAGACACCGAGGTAATTGTATGAGTGCTCGGGTTTGAGGCCCACCATGCCATATTGTAAAATTTTGATTCAGCAAATATCTGCGATGAAGAATCTAATGATTACTATATATCCATTGACAATTGTTGAAAAAAAAATCTGGTTCATTGATGTCATTTCAGGAAGGAATCTGCTGTCCCTACTTGGTCTGGCCTGCATGTGATTTCAGACTCATAACAATATGGTTGAGTCTCAATTGCCCTCTGGGCAATTCAGAATGGGTAATAAATTCTGCTTAGCCAGAATCGCCCTCTTACTAATATAGAAATTTTAAAACAAATGTTCATTAGGCTCAAGCAAGAGTGTTGTGTGCAGTTTTGCAAATCACATTATAGCAGGGATATGATCACACTGAGAAAATTGCAGGAGATATTTACCGGGATATTGTTTGGGATGAAGAGTTTCAGTTGTGAAGAAAGACAGGACAGAGTGGACTGTTTGTCGCAGTGCAAAGGAGATGTAGAGGAGACATGATTGAGTTAGGGTATGGACATAGTTGATTGAACGAGTTTCCCATTGATGGAGGGATCGATTAGCAGGGGCCAGAGATTTAAGAAGAAAGGCAGAATGTTTTGAGAAGATGTGCGAAACTGCTTTATCAGCCAGTAGGTGGTTGGAATTTGGAATACACTGTCTGCATTTTTCAGAGCGGCAGAAACCCTTAGAACCTGAACAAACATTCAGATTTGAACTTGTGATGCCAAGACATATAAGGCTGTGGGATAAACGTTCTGAAATGGGATTCAGTTCATTAGGCAGTTGTTCTTACAAGAGTCGCCACAATTGGTTGAAGGGCCTCCTGTGACACTCTTGTTCTCGGTAGTATAGTGGTTAGTGTCCCCGCCTGTCACAGGGCTCAATTCTCCACTGGGGACTGTGCAAATATTTTAAAACGGTCGCTCCATTCCCAAGTGCGGGTATTGATACTTGTCCTTCCATTCTCGATGGGGCATGTCACAGGAAGGACAGTGCTGCCTGAATACAGTGGGGAATAACAGCAGCTCTCAGGGAGGCAGAGTGTCAGTGAAAGCGCAAACACTTGACTTCTGAAAACTGCACCTTGTTACTGTGTTGGAATGAAAAGCTTTCGGCAGACTTGTTCCGAATTGAAGTGTTTATTGGAAGCAGGAAAGTGAGGGAGGAACAGCGAAAAAGCATTCAAACATGAGTGCAGAAACATTTCCCGCAGCACGAATCAGATTGTAAAACACAGAGTAGCGTTTCGATACACTGAATTTGGGTTGATGAGGTTGAGTTACCAGGGTATAAAGCCATTATAAATGATTCAGGTTTTGCTCACTATGATGGAACATTGGCTCAGTAATTCGCACTGCTGTTCGGTCTGAGGGTTATGTTGATTGGTCAAGTTAAATTGCCCTCTCGTGTCCAGGGATTGAATTAAGTAAATTAAGTGGGTAACGCTGGGACAATGTCACAGGACGCCAGGTTATAGCCCAACAGCTTTATTTGACATCATAATGGGGAGGGTTGCCCCTTCTTCTGGTGAAATATAAGGGAATGGGGAGGAGTGATAGGTCTTGGCGAGATGCTCTTCAGAGAGTCGACACCGGCTCGATTGACTGAAATGCTCTTTCTGCACTGTAGGATTCTGTGAATCTATCGGAGAGGATAATGACGGTGTTTACTGGGGTGTAAAACCAGTAGAAGCGATGCTGACGAGGTATACTGAGGATGAGATTTTATTCACTTGTTGTTTTCAAAAATTTAGAACAGTTATCCCTGAACCAAGAAAGACTTAATTGGGTTTTTTTCAGGTTATGAAATGTTTGGACAGAGTAAATAGGTGGAAAATTCCCTCTTGCAAGTAAGTAAACTTCGAGACGCTAGACATTCAAAAAGTTTGATAAAACCTTTGAAGGAAAAAGAAATGATGAGAACAGAATCGCTGTCACTCCGACAATATGTTTTTCAAAAAATTTGGAAAGGCACATTTGGTAACATACAAGGAATAAATTTCACAAGGAGAGAGACAGCGTGTGGCTAGAAAAAGGTGTAGGGGTGGGGTGTAGTAGGTCGGAAGTTGCGGGGAAACAATGTTGAAGTGGGTTGACTTTAAATGTAAAGACATTTCGTGAACGCGTGGAGCTGAATAAGATTCGGTTCCAAAAACTCTGGATTTTGAAAGATTTGGCATAATATTCTACCTGAAGCATTGTAAATGGAACTGAGTGGATTTTTCTCATTGTGAAGGGATGATATTACATAATGAATAAGAAGTGACCAGTTGCTTGGAGATCGACTTCCGGCTTTAAAGATGTGAGGACAAACACCATGATGTTTGGTCCATTTTCTACTCGGTGAAATCTGCCAAAGCAACGAGCAACAAAACTGGTGGGTTTTCTTTTGCATTTTAACACTCTAATTTTCTAAGCAATACTTTCCTTAAACTGAAATAAAGTCGGAGCAAATTTGAATACAACATTAATCGTTACAATGAGATAAATCTAATTCACTTCTAATTATTACAATGAACATTGTGAGGTTGCAGCAAAATTAAAATGAAACGAACAAAACAGCGTTTCTTGCGATTTAATCCAATTCAGTTTCAACCATATCAGAAAGGCCATTGAGCCACAACATGGCCTTTATTTCCCTCTCCATGACTGCTTCACGTGAGTGAGAAAGTTACTGAAGACATTATGAGTCAAATGTAGGTGTGAATATGACGGAAAATTCTTGTTCTCTGTTTCATTCTGACACAGTTCTGATGAGGTCACATGCCACCGCTCTACAAGATTAGATTACTTTACAGTGTGGAAACAGACCCGTCGGCCCAACAAGTCCACACCGACCTCCCGAAGCGCAACCCACCCATACATTTACCCCTTACGTAACACTACGGGCAATTTAGCATGGCCAATTCACCTAACCTGCACATTTTTGGACTGTGGGAGGAAAACCACGCAGACACGGGGAGAACGTGCAAACAGGAAAATGTAAACGGGGAGGGCGAGTGGGGAAGTGAGGCAGTTGCAGCTCTGGTGAAATTCCTTCTTTGTGATTCACTCAGCAACCAGAGACGTGAACGTGACTCAGGCGTGAGAACTCTTCACATCGAGAACAAAAAGCACTCAAGGGCAGTTAGCACCTCTTCTGGAGTGAGGGTGGGGTGAGGTAATTACCTTTTGACTTCTGTTACTATGTTCAGAAACTGCCTTTTAGATTGAGATGAACAGAAACTGCATTTCTATAAAGCACCATGGAATTTAGCAAAATGTATTGAGTCGCTTCTCGTCGATTTTCACACAGGTTTCCAACTCAGTTGGTATCCATGTGGCTCATATCCAGGTGTGAAGATCTCTGAAGCGAATTGCACGGTTAAGGCAAAAAGGCAAGGAAAGTGGCATCTCGAAATCTATGAGTTCAGAGTATACTCACAATGTGATCTGTCGTTCTCGGATTGTAATGCTACCTCCGGTTTTAGGGTGGAGAACATTCTTTGGGACCCTTATTCTGCAAAACAGACACAGTGACTGAAACTATGCTGCACGGTATGATGTGGAACACGGCCTGCTAAGCTTTGTGCATTTTCCCTGCAGTCAGGTGTGTTTCATGTTTCGTGTAAACGTGAAAGGTGTCCTGTTTCGAGCAATGGATAAAATCATTTAGCAAAGCAAGAATCGAAATTGCAGTAATGTCAAGCAGCTCATGGTAATTTGACCAAATCATAAGCGAACATATATTCTCACGCACCCACAGATACATTTGTAGCTGAAAAGAGTCTGAGAAGATTTTCTCAGCTTACAATTGATTTTTGTATGGATAGATGGGCTATCATTATCTGCTGCGAAATTGAGGTTGCAGACGGGCACATCCCAGCAGTTGTGCGAGTCGGAGAGGGATCATGGAACCTTTTTCACGTGACTTTGCATCTGTTGTTATGCAGGAGCACAATTGGAAGTGCAAGTAATGGGGAGCGCATCCTCCTGGTAGTGTGGCCGAGCGGTCCAAGGCGCTGGATTTAAGCTCTAGTCTTAAAAAAAGCGTGGGTTCGAATGCCATTTCTGCTGATCAACGACGCAGCTTGTTAAAATGCTGTTTCGACCACTGCTGCATTTCTGTTCAAAACAGAAGAAAAATGGGTTTGATTCCCGGGCAATTAACTGTGGTGTGCAAAAGTGCCGACTTTTCCGAAGTGTCTGTGCTGTCATGATCGTCTTCGCCTCCCGCGCGGAAAATCGCAAACAGCTCTACTGTTGCTTTACGCTCCAGGCAAGTTGAGTTTTTACTGGAACCGAATGGAGACTGTAATTTCATCACTGTTGTGAAACAAAGTCCTACGGTGACTCGACTCGTCGTTATTTGGTTTTCTGGCCAATGAGAAAATCATTCCAATGAATTTCGATGTCATATGTTATTGAATTTCTCCCATTTCCTTCATCTCCGTCCTGGAGACATCGGAAGGGAAAGGTAATCTAATCGAGACTGTGATTGGTGAAATTCACTTTTTATGGCCCACTCTTATTATATTCTTACTTTCTCTCTTTTCAGCATTGTCTGGGAAGTGGTGGTGCACTCAGGCTCAGTATGTTTGAAAGAGAAGTTTGGAATTGCCCTGTTGTTAGTTGTGAGATTACTTTATGGCTCATGCCCCCGGACTGTCTCACATTTAGCATTCATGCATCTCTGTGTCTGAAAATACATTTGGTTTGCCAGTTTTGTTTGTGTTCCGTGTTAAATGCTTTCTGTTTTGCGATTCGCTCAATACATTACGAATTAACAGGGTTTCTGAGGTAACTTCCAGCTGCAAAACTCCTCAACTGAGAATCTGGGAAAATTTCACGGAGTATGGTCAGTCGGTGCAAAAGTAAGGAAGTCGTTCGTTTCTGCAGTGTTTCACAACACTACCTTTCCCGTGAGCAGTCGAACAGACGAAATGATTGTGCCACAGACTGCGACGCCAAGCTCCGCTAAAACGTCATCCTTTAAAGCCGGTGTAAGCAATACAACGTTATTGGGGTACACCGCGTGGAAACAGATACTTCGGTGTATCTCGTCCATGCTCATCACAAAGCCAAATTAAACAAGTCCCATTAAACAACGAGCTATTGGAAACAGAAAGGTGAAAGGTAGAACGGCTTCAACTTTCAGTGCTGGATGCCACTGAGCCGCAGCGCGGCCCGGGGAGACTTGTTTCTGTAGTGTAGTGGTCATCACGTTCGCCTAACACGCGAAAGGTCCTCAGTTCGAAAATGAGCAGGAACTGCTTTGTTCTTCAACTGCAGCCTTTTACATCGACAAGAGCTGAGCTTTCTTGCTTGCTTTCCCATCTGCAAACCTGCCTTCGAATTTGCTTGACCACATCTGCTCTCGTAGTGAAATGTAATGCAATTCCATTTCATGACGGTGCAAAGCATTGTAAAGTTTTTCTCCAACCTGCTTCTGATCATATGCCATTCTGTTTGAGCGTGTAGTTACCGCCTTCTGATCCTTCCACGAAAAGCAGTACCGCAATTGCATTCCTTGCGCAGGCGGCCCGGTTCAAAGACAGGAAAGAAGCTGATGCGCTGGTGTCACAGCGCACCACGAATTCCTGAACTAGTCTGTCTGTCTGTCAAATGTAGCCCAAAGTCGTCTCTGAAAGCCCTCATTTGGAACCTGTCTGTCGTTATTCAACGTGAGAGAATTGGCACAAGAGGTCCTGAATCATGTTTTGGAGCAATTCGCACGTTAGTGGCTCATTCAACCAGCAACAGCAATGAAAGAAATTACACTCTCAGAGGAACCTCTGGACCTGTGCTTTCATAGCGTCGTTTGTATTAAGGTGCGCCCTGAGATCTAAGCCACGTTGGAACTGAAACGGAGGAATCGACAGAGAGGCAACAGAATGACATCGCATCCATTTGGTTTTCTTTAAATCACTGACGAGCTGGAAAATGTAAACGGGGAGGGCGAGTGGGGAAGTGAGGCAGTTGCAGCTCTGGTGAAATTCCTTCGGTGTGATTCACTCAGCAACCAGAGACATGAAGGTGACTCAGGCGTGAGAGCTCTTCACATCGAGAACAAAAAGCACTCAAGGGCAGTTAGCACCTCTTCCGGAGTGGGGGTGGGCTGAGGGAATTACCTTTTGACTTCTGTTACTATGTTCAGAAACTGGCTTTTAGATTGAGGTGAACAGAAACTGCATTTCTAAAAAGCACCATGGAATTTAGCAAAATTTATTGAGTCTCTTGTCGTCGATTCCCACATCGGTTTCCAACTCAGTTGGTATCCATGTGGCTCATGTCCAGGTGTGAACATCTCTGCAGCAAATTGCACGGTTAAGGTAAAAGGCAAGGAAAGTTGCTTCTCGAACTGGCTCCGAGGTCAGAGACCTGTGTTCTCGGATTGTAATGCGACCTCCGGTTTTAGGGTGGAGAACATTCTTTGGGACTCTTATTCTGCAAAACAGACACAGTGACTGAAACTATGCTGCACGGTATGATGTGGAACACGGCCTGCTCAGCTTTGTGCATTTTCCCTGTAGTCCGGTGTGTTTCATGTTCCGTGTAAACGTGAAAGGTGTCCTGTTTCGAGCAATGGGTGAAATCATTTAGCAAAGCAAGAATCGAAATTGCAGTAATGTCAAGCAGCTCATGGTGATTTGACCAAATCATAAGCGAACATATATTCTCACGCACTCACAGATACATTTGTAGCTGAAAAGAGTCTGAGAAGATAGACTCAGCATACCATTGATTTTTGTGTGGATGGATAGGCTATCATTATCTGCTGCGAAATTGATATTGTAGACGGGCACATCCCAGCAGCTGTGCAATGCGGACAGGGGTCATGGAACCCTTTTCACGTGACTTTGCATATGTTGGTATGCAGGAGCATAATTGGAAGTGCAAGAAAATGGGCGGTTGCAGGCGACTGGTAGTGTGGCCGAGCGGTCGAAGGCGCTGGATTAAGGCTCCAGTCTCGTCAGAGGCGTGGGTTCGAATCCCACCGCTGCCATTTCTGCTGATTAACTCCAACGACGCCGCTTGTTCAAATGCGGTTTCGACCCCTGCTGCATTTCTGTTTGAAACAGAAGAAAAATGAGCTTTCTTCCCGTGTGGTAAAGTGCCGAATTTTCCGAAGTGTCTGTGCTGTCACGATCGTGTTCGCCTCCAGCGCGGAAAATCGCAAACAGCTCTGCTGTTCCAGGCAAGTTGAGTTTTTACTGGAACCGAATGGAGACTGTTATTTCATCGCTGTTGTGAAACTACGTCCTGCGGTGACTCGACTCGTCGTTATTTGGATTTCTGGCGAATGGGAAAATCGTTCCAATGAATTTCGATGTGAAATGTTATTGAATTTCTCCCATTTCCTTCATTTCCGTCCTGGAGACGTCGGAAGGGAAAGGTAATCTAATCGAGACTGTGACTGGTGAAATTCACTTTTTATTGCCCATTCTTATTATGTTCTTTCTTTCTCTCTTTTCAGCATTGTCTGGGAAGTGGTGGTGCACTAAGGCTGCAGTATGTTTGAAAGAGTAGTTTGGAATTGCCCTGTTGTTAGTTGTGATCCGGCGTTTGGGATGGTTACCCTTCATTGCGTAGAGCATTGAGAGTAGGAGTTGCGATGTGATGGTATATCTGTTCAGGACATCAGTGAGTCTACCGTATAAGCATTGTTGATTATCTGGAAAAAAATCAACTTGTTCACGTATGTTCATTAGAGAGGGACATCTGACATTCTTACCTGGTCTGGCTCACATGTGACTCCAGTCCCACAGCAGTATGGCTGAGTCTGAGCTGCCTCTAGCCAATTCGCAGTAGGGCAATGTATGCTGGTCCATTCGCTGACAGCCTCAGGCCATGAATGAATCAATGAAAATACAGATGTCCATCCCTACCTCTGCAAACAGCTCTAGCTGCAGCAAATCGTACTGGCTTTGTAACAATGTTCAGGCCTTTGTCCCTCTCTGTAACACTCTCCCCACCTCCAGCACCTTCACCTCTCCCTGTTCTGATCATCTGATTAAACGCTGGCAACGTTTCCTCTTCCGACTACACTCCTCCAGCTAGGAGAATCCCTGACGGTCTCTTTAACAAATGTGTCCACATTTATAAATGTTGGGTTCTTCAGAATTGATAGTTTTTTTTCATCTCTTAATCAAATCTGGTAAGTCCTGGGCCAAGATCGTCCGAAGTGGGAGGAGGAGCATTGGGAAGCTGTTGAGTATCTCGAGACTTTCTGTGGGGAAAATGGGAATCCAGGAGAAAACAGCACAAGGAGCGCATGACCACACCAATGCCACTTCCACACCCTTCTCATAGCCACCTTCTGCCCCAAGTGTAATAGAGTCTGTGGAAGTGTGGAAGGCCACATTGGTCTGTACAGCCAACTCCAGACCGCGCCCCAGCCCACCCCCGAGGGTGGGAGAGAGTCAGCCTCGTCTGTGACCCACCGCCAATGAGATGATGAGATAGGAAGTTTCAATCCCCTCACAATTATCCCAGTGCCTTTGTTACAAATTCCAATAATTCCCTGTTAATGCAGTGTCTAATAATGTGATATCACTCAGTACCTCTCCATATGGTATCCCTCACTGTGTCAGTCTATTTTCTGCCTCTGTCAGTGTTTCTCCCTCTTACAGATGGTCTGAGATCCTGAGTCAACAGAATTGTCCACTCCAGAGAGACGCAGCATCACAGGCAAGGGATGGAGACTGGGATTTTCAAGATCTCTGCTGGACTCAGTGCCACTCTGCATGCGTTATCCTCATTGCATCAGTCTAGTTTCCCATTCTGTCTATTTCTTTCTCATGCAGGTAATCAGGATGATCCTAACTCCTGTCTCATCCATCACCTCATTGAAGATGCTTGGTCAGCCAGAGAGAGATGGAGAGGAAGATCTGGAGCCTTCAGTAAATCCTGCAGCCGGTAAGATCACTCACAGTAAACAGCACAGCGTGGAGGTAGTAGACTTCTATATTCAGACCTGGAAGACAGAACATAGATACAGAGCTGGGCAAGGAACAGCAACATTCTAAGATTCACTCCAACCATCTTGTGAGGGTCCTGCCTTCACCTCTGCTGTACTGGTCCTCGATGCGACAACACAGAGGATCGCAGGCATCAATCCTGACCCATGCTGTATTCGTGAACTCTGTAATATCCTCCAGTCCCGATATTTCTTCCTCTGTTTAAAATCTCCTCTCGTCCACACTACACCTCTGTGTTTGTCTCTGTCAGGTTCTCCAATCCCTAACGCACTAATTCCTAACCTTACCCAGTAGATACTAAATTCCTTCATCCCTGTAAACCCTGACAGTCCTGTCTATCCCTGTAAGCTCCTCCCACCAATACCACGTCCATGTCAATGTATTTGTCTTTAACCTCTCCATCGGTCCCTACCTATGTAATCTTCTCCAGCTCCTACAACCCTTCCTTAGCTGTGAAAAATTTGTAATCTCCTTATCCTTCTCCAATTCTTTGATCTTTATCTTGTTAAATTTCATCTTCATTCCCGACACCTCGCGACCAGAGGAACCTCTTTCAGTTTGTGCAACCCTCCCCATTTGTGTAACTGTCTCCAACCCAGAGACCTGGCATTCTCCATGGCCTGAGTATCAGTGCTGCAATGGATAGAATCCTGGATTGTATGTGAGATGGTTTTCTATAACGTCATATCATATTTGTAGATCAAATGCTGTGTACTAATAAATATCCAATAATCCCATTATAAAGGCGTTTTGTGAGCAGACACCCATAATATTATGCAGGACATATTGAGTTTGTGTTTAGACTATGAGATGTCGGAGAATGAGGCCATTTGGCTCATTGAATGTGCTCTGTCCTTCAGTAAGATCATGCCTGATCTGATACTGTTCAACTCTACTTTCCTGCCTTTTCCTCAAAACCTTTGTTTCCCTGATTCATTAAAATCTGCAGGAGGTTACAGAACATTTGGAAAGATAGACAGAAATGGCAAATTGAGTTTAATCTGGAGAAGTGTGAGATGATGTCAAATTCAAGTAGAAAGTTAGCATACTGAGGGATATTGATATACAGAAGGATCTT
The DNA here is from genome assembly GCF_037043375.1 of Chiloscyllium plagiosum. Classification (NCBI taxonomy): domain Eukaryota; kingdom Metazoa; phylum Chordata; class Chondrichthyes; order Orectolobiformes; family Hemiscylliidae; genus Chiloscyllium; species Chiloscyllium plagiosum. The sequence goes on from NW_028270156.1 coordinate 116,565,622, forward strand.
GGTGCAAGTCAGTAACTCCCAGAAAATAGCAACAGACGTGTTTCAGATGGGGAAGGAAGCAAATGGAACACTGGACTTCATCGGTAACAAGGTTAAGTATAGTGATTTGCATCTGATGTTGTAATTGTATAAAATGCTTGTTTTGTCACGTGGAGTACTGTGTGCAGTTCTCATCTCCACACAATAGGAAGGAGGTAGAGGCTTTGGACAAGGTGCAAAAGGGGTTTATCAGCATGTTGCCTGTGTTGGGGTTTTTTAAGGGTGTGTTAGGTGTAAGAGGAAGTTTAACAAAGTTGGATAGTTTTGTGAGAATATTAGAGGCTGACAGGTGACCAGATACAGGAATATAACATTTGGAACAGGGATAGATAATGTGGACAGTCAGAATCTCTTTTCCAATGTGTAAGTTCCAAATACTGCAGCGCATCGCTTTAAGGTGAGAAAGAGGAAGTTTAAATGAGATGTGTGAAGCCAAATTTTTTTAACGTGAGTGGATGTTACCGAGGGAAGTCATAGAAGCAAAAATGTGAGTAAAGTTTTGAAGTGGCATTTAGACAGAAACATGAACAGGCAGAGAATAGAGGGATATGGACCCATGTGCAGTCAGATGGTATGAGTTAGAATAGTATCTTAGACAGCATAGACGTGGTGGGCCGAAGGGCCTGTTGCTGTGCTCTACTGTTCTATTTACTAACTTCCCAGCATCTGCCCGATCAGACCCCATCAGAATCTTGGATGGTTCATTCCATTTCTCTCTCATTATCTAAACTTCAATGGGTTCAACCTCAACCTACTCCACCTCTTCTCATTAGAAAATCCCCTCCATTCCCAGGATCAGCCGAGTGACCCTTCTCTGGACTGCCTCCAATTCGAAAATACCTTTCTTCGGGCACTCACACTGTTCATAATATTCGAGGTGTGGTCTGACTTGTGCCTTGTATAGTTTTAGCTAGACCTCCATGTTTTAGACTCCATTCCCTCTGTAATAAATGCCAGCATTTGATTTGCCTTCTCTATTACCTGCTGGCCCTGTGAGGTACCTTTTTCAGATTGATAAACAAGAACTCCCTCAACCCTTTCAACTGCCAATCTGAAACCAAACAGTGTTAGCCTGATACTAAGTCGGGAGCATATTGACATTGTTAGAAAGGATATGTCAATATACAATAACTGGCCACTTAGAAACACATTTGATAAAAGAGAGTTTGTTTTTGAGCATGTTAGATTTAATTTGTTAGTGTGAATATAAATGGCAGAATTGTAAGAGTTCAGGAGGGGTATAGTGGTAGGGGGGATAATGTGTATTTGAATTACCAGAAGCCTTTACACAAGTTTCAATAAGGGCTAAAGAGTAACGTGGTAGAGAATAGGGCCCCTTAAAGATCAATAACGTCACCCATGCGTGGAACCAGAGGCGATGGGTGAGATATGAGACAAAATAGTCTTGTCAGTATTTACTGTGGTGAAAGACATGGAAGCTTGGGAACATGGGGAAATAAATAGTGATGTCTTGGAAAGAATCCTCACCAGAGAAGAGAAAGTGCTGGATCTTAAAACAAATAAAGATCGGTCAATCTTCAGTAGCTCATTAAGTTGATTCTAGAATATTGAGGGAAGCTAGGGAAGAGATAGCAGTGTCCCTTACAGAGATACAGTGAGATGTTGGAAGACTGGAGGTTGGCTAGTGCTGTTCATTCGCTTCAGGGTGCAGGAAAAAGCCAGGAAATTACAAGATACAGTGAGATGTTGGAAGACTGGAGGTTGGCTAGTGCTGTTCATTCGCTTCAGGGTGCAGGAAAAAGCCAGGAAATTACAGCCCAGTTAGACCAGTGACGTGGAAATTGTTGGAGGAGATTCTGAGAGAAAGGAGCTCCTTACATTTACAAAGGCAAGGGCGGATTCGAGATGGTCAGCATGGCTTTGTGAGTGGATAACCATGTTTCTCAAACTGGATTGACTCTTCGAGGAAGGCCAAACTTAGATGAAGGCAGAGCAGTCAACGTTGTCAACATTGACTTTAGCATCTAGTCAAGAGGAAGAAGGAAGGTTATGTAAGGTTGGGGAAGAAAGGATCAGGCAGGGCTCCAGAGACTTGCATTGGGTGGCACGGTGTCTCAGTGGTTAGTACTGCTACCTCAAAGCACCACGGACTCCATTTCGATTACAGCCTCAGGCGACGGTCTGTGTGGAGTTTGCACATTCTCCCTGTGAGTTTCCTCCAGATGCTCCGGTTTCCCGCCACAGCCCAAAGATGTGCCAGTTTGGTGACTCAGCCATGCTAAATTATCCATAGTGTTCATGGATGTGTAGGTTTGGTGCATTAGTCAGGACAAATGGAGAGTAATAGGTTGGGGGAATGGGGCTGGGTTGGATACTGTTTGGATGGTTGGTATGGAGGTGTTGGGTCAAATAGCCCGTTTCCACACTGCAGGGATTCTCTGAAGGTACCAGGAAGGAACTGAGGAATGGAATTAGAGCAACTAGAAGGGGGCATGAAAATGCTTTGTTGGGAAGGATTAAGGAAAACCGTGAGGCATTCTCCACATTCTCGACGAACAAGAGGATGGTCAGAGTGAGGATAAGGCCAATCTGGGGTAGTGGAAGGAACTTGTGCTTGGAGTCACAGGAGGTAGGGGAGGTTCTTAATGAATACTATGCCTCAGTATTCACAGCTGAGAAGGGTCTTGTCGTTTGTGAGGTCAGCGTGAAACAGGCTGCTGTACGTGAACAGGCGGATGTTAAGAAGGAGAATGTGCTGAGTAATTTTGTCAAAGATAAGGATCGATAAGTCGCTGAACCAGACTGGATGCGTCCGAAGTTACTACACGAAGCGAGGGAATGGATTGCTGCGCACCTGGTGATGACCTTTGCACCCTCACTGTCCACTGGAGTCAGACCAGATGATTAGAGGCAGGAAATTATTATTCCCTTGTTCAGGAAAGTGAATAGGGATAACCCTGGGAATTGCACATTTGTCAGTCTTATGTCTGTGGTGTGCAGATTTTTGGAGAGGACTTTGGGAGACAGGAATTATTATTCCTTGGGAAACCATAGTTTAATTATAGATAGTAGCATGGTTTTGTAAGGGGCAGGTCATGCCTTAAAAGTCTTATTGAATCTTTTGAGAATGTGACAGAGCACCTTTATGGCTCATTCAGAAAGTATGGAGGCATGGGATACAGGGAAACCTGTCTGTCTGGATACAGGATTACTGGCCCACAGAAGACAGAGGGTGATGACGGATGGAAAACATTCATCCTGGAGCTTAGTGACCAGTTTTTATTTTCTTCAGGAAGTGGTTACAGTGCGCTTTGTGAGTTGATGAATGACTTGGATGTGTGAGTGGAAGAGTGGGTTAGAAAATTTGCCAATGACACAAAGGTCGGTGGAGTGGTTGATAGTGTGGAGGGCTGTTGTAGGTTGCAACGGAACATTGACAGGATGCAGAGCTGAGCTGAGATGTGACAGATAGAGTTCAATCTGGAAAAGCGTGAAGTCATTCATTTTGAAAGATTGAATGCAGAATGCAGTGTGAAAGGCAGGATCCTTTGCAGTGTGGAGGAACAGAGGGATCTTGAGTTCCAAGTCCCTAGATACCTCAAAGTTTCCAACCGAGCTGATCGGCTGGTTAAGAAGGAATATATTGCGTGGGATTTCATGAGTTTGGGGATTGAGTTTTAAATCTGTGAGGTTATGCTTCAGCTCTATAGAGCCCTGGTTGGACCCCACTTGGAATATTGTGTTCAGTTTGGATCCCCTCATTACAGGAAGGATTTGGAAGCTTTAGAGAGGGTAAAGAGGAGATTTACCAGGATGCTGCCTGTAATGGTAGGCATGTCTTATGAATAAAGATAGAGGGAGCTAAGGCTTTTCTCATTGGAATGAAGAAGGGTGAGGGGTGACTTGGCAGAGGTGAACAAGGTGATGAGAGGCATAGTTAGAGTGAATATAGAGAGTTTTTTTTTTCCCTGACATAAATAGCTATTACAAGGGTTTATAATTTTCCGGTGATTCGCGGATGGTTAAGGGGAGATTTCAGAGCTAGTTCCGTTACAAACAGAGTGGTAGCTGAGTGGAATGCACTGCCAGCGTTGGCAGTAAAATTAGATGCATTAGGGACATTTAATATACTTCTGGATAGGCACATGGATGATAATAAAATGAAGGGTATGGAAGTTAGAGTCATAGAGATGTACAACATGGAAACAGACCCTTCAGTCCAACCCGTCAATGCCGACTAGATATCCCAACCCAATCTAGTCCCACCTGCCAGCACCTGGTCCATATCCCTCCAAACTCTTCCTATTAATATAGCCATCCAAATACGTCTTAAATGTTGCAATTGTAACCAGCCTCCACCACTTCCTCTGGCAGCTCATTCCATACACGTACCACCCTCTGCATGAAAAAGTTGCCCCTTAGGTCTCTTTTATATCTTTCCCCTCTCATCCTAAACCTATGCCCTCTAGTTCTGGACTTCCCAACACCAGGGAAAAGATTTTGTCTATTTACCCTATCCATGCCCTTCATAATTTTGTAAACCTCTATAAGGTCACCCCTCAGCCTCCAACGCTGCAGGGAAAACAGCCCCAGCCTGTTCAGCCTCTCCCTGTGGCTCAAATCCTCCAACCCTGGCAACATTCTTGTAAATCTTTTCTGAACCCCTTCAAGTTTCACAACATCTTTTTGATAGTAAGGAGACCAAAATTGCACGCAATATTACAACAGTAGTCTAACCAATGTGTTGTACAGTCGCAACATGACATCCCAACTCCTGCACTCAATACTCAGACCAAAAGACGAAACATACCAAACGCCTTCTTCACTATCCTATCTACCTGCGACTCCACTTTCAAGGTGCTATGAACCTGCACTCCAACGTCTCTTTGTTCAGCAACACTCCCTCGGACCTTACCATTAAGTGTATAAGTCCTGCTAAGATTTGCTTGCCCAAAATGCAGCACCTTGCATTTATCTGAATTTATCTGCCACTTTTTTTTTTATCTTACCGTCAGATAAAAGATTGGCATGTCATCATGGCCGAACGGTCTTGAACTGTACTGTTCTGTGTTCTATGTGTCATATGGTAAACTGGGTAATAAGCTCAGATCAGTGTAAAAGGTTATGGCATTCAGGAGGAGCTAGTCGACTGGACAGAAAATTGGGCCTGATGCTAGGAGACAGAGGGTGATGGGAGACATGTTGTTTTCTGACTGGAGACATGTGACCAGCGGTGGGGTGAGTCCCCTGTTGTTTGTCATTTGGATAAATGATTTGGATGGGAATATTGTTAAGTAAGTTAAGTAAGTTTTTTGGGTGACACTGAAATTGGTGGTAAACTGGACAGTGATGAAGGTTATCTGTGATATAACAGGATGAACAGTACTGCTGGGATAGTGGGCTGAAGAATAGCAGATGGAGTTTAATTAGATCAATGGGAAGTGTGCCATTTGGGTGAAACAAGCCAGGGTGGGACTTGTACAGTTAATGTTCGGGCCTGGGGTAGTGTTGTTAGTCAGAGACCCAGTGATGCAGGTACACAGTTCTTTGAAAGTGGTGTCACACGCAGACAGGCTGGTGAAGCAGGTCTTTGGGATGGTTACCTTCATTGGGCAGAGCATTGAGAGTAGGAGTTGGGATGTCATGTCGTGGTGGACATTGGTGAGGCCACCATAAAAGCATTGTTGATCAGTGGGAAGAACTCATCTGGTTCACTGACCTCCTTTTGTGTCGAACATCTGATATTCTCACCTTGCCTGGCTAACATGTGACTCCAGACCCACAGCAATATGGCTGACTCTGAACTGTCCTCTAGGTAATTAGCAGTGACACCCACATCCCATGAATGAATAAATAAAAATATATATGTCCCTCCCTACCTCTGCAAACCCCTCCAGCTGCAGAAATCCGTACTGGCTTTGTAACACCGTTCAGACCCTGACCACTCTCTGTAACACTCTCACCACCTCCAGCACCTTCACCTCTCCCTGTTCCTTTTGCGACATTAAACCCTGACAATGATTCCCCTTCCCACTGCCCTCCTCCTGATAGCAGACCCTTTGCAATACCTTTAAAACTTACTCCTAAAACACTCTCTCACTTCAGGATTTTAAGTATTTTTTGGTGATCTTCTAAGTCTCCTAATCTAATATGATACATTTTGTCCTCAGAGAGGGGCCAGTGGGAATTTCTTGCTGAGGTTTTGTCTGTTTCAATGGAATGTTCTTTTGTTGAGTGATTTACACTGTTCCTTCAAATGGTTTCCATTTACAGGCACACATTTCAGTTTGTTTCGCCTCTTTACCTTGGTCAGTTCTCTTCTCAAACCCATGTAATAGACTGTTTTTGTTTCTAGTTGTAGCTTGTTCTTTCTGTGATTCACTTTAAAACTTTATATTTCTTTAAGCTGAACTTTATCACAATTTCCTTGAAGATCTCTCCAGGTGACATTACTCATTCACTAAATTTCATCACACAACGGTCGCTCTGGGATAGTTACATCCCTAGCCAGTTGCACAATTTGTTATTCAAAGAAACACTGAAAAAAATTTCTCTGAACTCCTCTTCCAATATCACTGTCAGTGTGACTGTCCCAGATTATGTGAATATTGAAGTTTCCCAAAATTATCACAATGTGTTTGTTAAAAAATTCTAATGGCTTCCTGCTTAATGCAGTGATGAGCAATGAAATGCTGTTCGGTGGTCTAAAACTGTTCTGCTGCTTGTGTCCTTTGCAAGTAGTGGCCAGAATTTACATTCAGACTGACTCTACTTCATGATCTGAGGCCAAATGCTTTCTCTGTAATGCCTTTCTTATCCATTATTGTTAGCGTTACCCATTTTGCCTGAGTTTCCACAAGGTTGTGATCCATTGAATATTTATGTTCCACCTTTTGTTCGCCCTGTAACTACGTCACCCTGGTGTCTAAATCTCTTTTATCTCTGTGTCACAAATCAATCTACCTTAATGATGAGACATTATCCATTCCAAAAAAAACATAATTTACTCTTTCCCACAATTTCCTGTCACAAACCGATTCCCTGATGCACAATCTTAGTTAAACTCTGTCCCTTCCTGTTCCTTTCTGCTTGTCTTCAGCCACATTCCCATGCTGTTCCCATAATTCACCTTTTCCATTTGGATTTGGAAAGCTCCTTTCACCTGGACCCTGTTACTGCATCCTCTCTGTCAGTTGAAAGCCCTGTCCATTAACCGACGACATGATTGGCCAGTACACTGGTCCCAGCAGTTCCAGTGGGATCATCCTAATGGATTATTTTTTTTAAATCATGTAGGGGATGTGGGTGTCTCTGGCTGACCAACCTTTCTTGCCCAGCTCTAGCTGCCTTCGAGCTGAGTCACTTGCTCGGCCATTTCAGAGAGTAATTGAGAGGCAAACATTTTGCTGTGAGTACGTCGTGCAGACGAGCAGCTATCCTTATCTGAAGGACAAGTGTTTGGGTTTTTTGTACATCAGCACTGGTTTCATATTATTTATGGATTGTTAATCACTATTTTTAAAATTATTGACTTCAAATTCCACCATTTCTGATGGCGGGATTCAAACCCACTTCCCCTGAACATTAGCTGAGATTTTGGATACATGCTCTAGCAATAATACCACTCGGCCATCACTTCGCCTGCTTACTGGTTGCTCATCCCTGAGCACTGATACCAGGGCATCATGAAGCTAAACCCATTCTTTCAACATGACTGTGTGATCCTGAGGTCTTCCAGCATTCTAGTGATATCACTCAGTCTCTCTCCATGTGGTATCCCTCACTGTGTGGGTGTAATTGCTGCCTTGGTCAGTGCCTCCACTCTTGCAGTTACTCCAGATCCTGAGCCAACAGAATTCTCCACTCCAGAGAGATGCAACAGCACAGGCCAGGGATGGAGTGGGATTTTACAGATCTCTGTGGGGCTCATTTCCATTCTTCATGTGTAACCCTCACTGCATCCGCCTAATTTTCCATTCTGTCTATTTCTCTGTCTCCTGTAGGTACTTACGAAGTTCCTGACTCAATAGACTTCCCAATTGCTGGGTGTGTCGTCCAACACCTCATTGAGGATGATTGGTCAGCCAGAGAGACAAAAGGCAGGGAGTTGTGGAGCCTTCAATAAATCCTGCAGTGAGGTAAGATCACTCAGTGCACAGAGCAGAGAACAATGAAAGGCCTCCTAACATTGCTAACAAGTCATGACATAGATGCAGTGCTGGACGGGGAGCACAGTACAGTACAGACACACCCCTGGCTCAAACACCACGTCAACATAACTCACATTGCGCTAGGACAGCATGGGGAATTCATAGTTATCAAACCAGGCCTGTGCTGTCTTAGTGAAAATCAGTACAACAGAGGGGAAAGCAGGCCTCTGATGAGAGGTTGGGAATTCTGCCTGGGATCGTTCTGTTCTGTGTTCTCCCTCCATCACTGTACTAAGACTCATTATTCTGCAACTCTGTACCTATGGCATGGCTTGTGCACCAGTGTCTTTAGTCATTTTTAACTCCTTTCACAGTTCCTGTCCCTGTAACCTCCTCCCTTCCTGATAGTCCATCCACATATTTGAAACGTACTGCATTCCAGACTACCATCCCTATCGCTGTAACTTGCTTCAGCATCTACAACATGCTTTATCTCGGAACTGTAATCCTCTTTAGCTGGATACAGAGTGATACAGCGCAGAAACAGAACCTGTGTCCAACTCATCATTTCTGCCCATGTTTCACACACTGAATAAGTCTCATTTGCCTGTATTTGGCCCTTAGCTCTTCGAACCTTCTCCTCTCCATGTACCTGCCCAAATGAGTTTTCCATGTTGTCATTGTTCTTGTATCTCCCATGTGCCTCTGGCAGTCCGTTCTGTCTGTGAACCATCCTCTGTGGATAATGTTGCCCCTCTGCTCCCTCTTTAAATCTCTGCTCTCTCACCTCCCATTTGTACCCTCGAGTTTTGGACTCCCTTGGTTATTCACCATTCTTAGGCCCAATCCTTGTGGCACTCCACTGGTCACAGGTCTCCAATCTGATAAGCAACCCTCCACCACCACCCTCTGTCTTCTACCTTTGAGCCAGTTCTGTATCCAAATAGTTAGTTCTTCCTGTATTCCGTGAGATCGAACCTTGCAAGTCAGTCTCCCATAGGGAAACTTGTCGAATGCCTTACTGAAGTCCATATAGTTCGCATCTACCGCTCAGCCCTCATCAATCCTCTTTGTTACTTCTTCAAAAAACTCAATAAAGTTTGGGAGACATGAATTCCCACTCATAAAGCAATGTTGAATATCCCTAATCAGTCCTTGCCTTTCCAAATACATGTGCATCCTGTCCCTCAGGATCCCCTTCAACAACTTGCCCACTACCGACGTCACGCTCACTGGCCTATAATTCCCTGGCTTGTCTTTACCACCCTTCTTAAGCAGTTGCACCACGTTAGCCAATCTCCAGTCTTCCGCCACCTCACCTGTGACTATCGATGACACAAATATCTCAGCAAGAGGCCCAGCAATCACTTCTCTACCTTCCCACAGAGTTCGAGGGTACACCTGATCAGGTCCTGGCCAATGTACCCCTCTTTATGCATTTCAAGACATCCAACACTTGCTCCTCTGTAATATGGACATTTTGCAAGGTGTCACCATCTATTTCCCTACATTCTATATCTTCCATATCATTTTCCACAGTAAAAACTGATGCAAAATACTCATTTAGTATCTCTGTCTTATAAACATTGTAATTTTACCCAGATCCACCCCTTCCTCAGGAAGTTCATTCCACAATCAAAACACCCTCTGGGTAACAATTTGCCCCCATGTCTTTTTTTTTGAACATCTCTCTCTTCAAACCTAAAAAATGTGGTCCCTCCTCTTGAGACTCCCCCATCCTGCGGAAAAGGCAACTACCACTAAATCGATCTATATACTTCTTTTTTAAAAAAATACCCTTTTATAACATCACGTCTCAAACTTCAGGCTCCAGTGAAAAAAGACTCAGCCTATCCAGCCCTTTTTCAGAACTCAAGCCATCCATGTCCAGCAACGTCCTGGTAAATCTCTTCTGAACCCCTGCAGCTTAATAATATCCTCCCTATAACTGGGCGACCAGAATTGGACAGAGTATTGCAGAACAGGCCTCACCAATGTCTGCGCAATCTCAACATGACGTCCCAAATCCTCCATTCAATGGACTGAGCAATAGTCAGGTATGCCAAGCACTGTCTTACCCATACTGTGATGCAAACTTCAAGAATTATGTACCTGAACCTGGAGGTCGCTCTGCTCTAAAACACTAACCGAGGCCAGAACATTAATTGTATAAGCTCTACCCTTGTTTGTTTTACCAAGTGCATTACCTCACATTTGTTCAGATTGAATTCCATCTACAGCTTTTCAGCCCATTCACTCATCAAGATCACTTTGTAATCTCAAAAAACCTCCTTCACTGTCGACTAAGCCACCCTCCAGCCTTTCCAGCACATCACACATGGCTGTCAATGGTACAAATACCTTTGCTCGGGGCTCCACAATTTCTTCCCTAGCATCGCACAATGTCCTGTGATACACTTAATCAGGTCCTGGGGCTTTCCATACCTTTGTGTCTTAAAACCTCCAGTACCACCTCTTCTATAACATGCACTCTATTAAAGTCATAGAGATGTACAGCATGCAAACAGACCCTTCGGTTCAACTCGTCCATGCTGACCAGAAGACGTAAATAAATCCAAACCATTTACCCGCATTTGGCCCATGTACCTCTAAACCCTTATTATTCATATACCCGTCCAGATATCTTTTAAATGTTGTCATAGTATCAGTATCTGTTACTTTCTCTCTCAGCTCATTCCATACATACATCACCGTGTGCATAGAAAACTGCCCCTTCAGTCCCTTTTAAACCTTTCCCCTTTAACCTAAAACCTGTGCACTCTAGTTTTGGACTCTCCAACCCCGAGAAAAGACCTTGAATGTTTACAAAATCAATACCCCTCATGTTTATATAAACCTCTGTCAGGTCACCACTCAGTCTCCGGTGCTCAGGGAAAATAGCCCCAGCTTATTCAGCAACAATCCTGGCAACATCTTGTAAATCTTTTCTGAGCACTTTCAAATTTCACAACATCCTTCCTATAGCGAGTATACTGGAATGCAGAAAACTCCAAATGTGGTCTAACATATTACTCTTGTTCCCTGAGTTCCCCAGTAGTTGTACACAGTAAGTTCTGGAGTAAAACATGTGTTTAAGGTCTTAGCCATATCATATGGTTCCACACATCAATGGTGTCATTGCTACTTTGTCTCGAGTTACTCTTTTGCTGAATATATTTATACAATCACTTTTGGATTCTCCTTATCATTCTCTGCCAAGGCTATTTCATGTCCCCTTTCTGCAATCCTGATTTCCACCCAAATTGTATTCCTACAGTCCCTGTGATCCACAGAGGTTCCCTTGATCCAGCTGGTGATACCTGACATGTGCTCCCTTTTCCTTGACCAGACCCTCAGTAGACAGCCAGTGTTTGCTAATGCTGTCAGCATTGACCTGCACACAA